>NC_091282.1:795320705-795623735 GCF_032444005.1 Ranitomeya imitator | reverse complement strand
GAGACAAAAGCATATTACATACACCACAAGGGGAAGCTCACTACACAGCCACTATCAGAAGGAGCTCACTACACATAAATATACACAGCCACCACAAGGGGGAGCTCTCGACACAGCCACTACCGGAGGGAGCTCACTACACACAGGTATATACAGCCACCACTATGGGGAGCTCACTACACACAGCCACTACCAGAGGGAGCTCACTACACAAATATATACAGCCACCACTAGGGGGAGCTCACTACACAGAAACCACAAGGGGGAGCTCACTACACAAATAAATACAGCCACCACCACTAGGGGGAGCTCACTACACAGAAACCACAAGGGGGAGCTCACTACACAGAAACCACAAGGGGGAGCTCACTACACACAGCCACTACCAGAGGGAGCTCACTACACACAGCCACTACCAGAGGGAGCTCACTACACACAGCCACTACCAGAGGGAGCTCACTACACACAGATATACACAGCCACTACCAGAGGGAGCTCACTACACACAGCCACTACCAGAGGGAGCTCACTACACACAGCCACTACCAGAGGGAGCTCACTACACACAGCCACTACCAGAGGGAGCTCACTACACACAGCCACTACCAGAGGGAGCTCACTACACACAGCCACTACCAGAGGGAGCTCACTACACACAGCCACTACCAGAGGGAGCTCACTACACACAGCCACTACCAGAGGGAGCTCACTACACACAGATATACACAGCCACTACCAGAGGGAGCTCACTACACACAGCCACTACCAGAGGGAGCTCACTACACACAGATATACACAGCCACTACCAGAGGGAGCTCACTACACACAGCCACTACCAGAGGGAGCTCACTACACAAAGATATACACAGCCACTACCAGAGGGAGCTCACTACACACAGATATACACAGCCACTACCAGAGGGAGCTCACTACACACAGCCACTACCAGAGGGAGCTCACTACACACAGATATACACAGCCACTACCAGAGGGAGCTCACTACACACAGATATACACAGCCACTACCAGAGGGAGCTCACTACACACAGCCACTACCAGAGGGAGCTCACTACACACAGATATACACAGCCACTACTAGAGGGAGCTCACTACACACAGCCACTACCAGAGGGAGCTCACTACACACAGATATACACAGCCACTACCAGAGGGAGCTCACTACACACAGATATACACAGCCACTACCAGAGGGAGCTCACTACACACAGCCACTACCAGAGGGAGCTCACTACACACAGATATACACAGCCACTACTAGAGGGAGCTCACTACACACAGCCACTACCAGAGGGAGCTCACTACACACAGATATACACAGCCACTACCAGAGGGAGCTCACTACACACAGATATACACAGCCACTACCAGAGGGAGCTCACTACACACAGCCACTACCAGAGGGAGCTCACTACACACAGATATACACAGCCACTACCAGAGGGAGCTCACTACACACAGATATACACAGCCACTACCAGAGGGAGCTCACTACACACAGATATACACAGCCACTACCAGAGGGAGCTCACTACACACAGATATACACAGCCACTACCAGAGGGAGCTCACTACACACAGCCACTACCAGAGAGAGCTCACTACACACAGATATACACAGCCACTACTAGAGGGAGCTCACTACACACAGCCACTACCAGAGGGAGCTCACTACACACAGATATACACAGCCACTACCAGAGGGAGCTCACTACACACAGATATACACAGCCACTACCAGAGGGAGCTCACTACACACAGCCACTACCAGAGGGAGCTCACTACACACAGATATACACAGCCACTACTAGAGGGAGCTCACTACACACAGCCACTACCAGAGGGAGCTCACTACACACAGCCACTACCAGAGGGAGCTCACTACACACAGATATACACAGCCACTACCAGAGGGAGCTCACTACACACAGCCACTACCAGAGGGAGCTCACTACACACAGATATACACAGCCACTACCAGAGGGAGCTCACTACACACAGCCACTACCAGAGGGAGCTCACTACACACAGATATACACAGCCACTACCAGAGGGAGCTCACTACACACAGCCACTACCAGAGGGAGCTCACTACACACAGCCACTACCAGAGGGAGCTCACTACACAAAGATATACACAGCCACTACCAGAGGGAGCTCACTACACACAGATATACACAGCCACTACCAGAGGGAGCTCACTACACACAGATATACACAGCCACTACCAGAGGGAGCTCACTACACACAGCCACTACCAGAGAGAGCTCACTACACACAGATATACACAGCCACTACTAGAGGGAGCTCACTACACACAGCCACTACCAGAGGGAGCTCACTACACACAGATATACACAGCCACTACCAGAGGGAGCTCACTACACACAGATATACACAGCCACTACCAGAGGGAGCTCACTACACACAGCCACTACCAGAGGGAGCTCACTACACACAGATATACACAGCCACTACTAGAGGGAGCTCACTACACACAGCCACTACCAGAGGGAGCTCACTACACACAGCCACTACCAGAGGGAGCTCACTACACACAGATATACACAGCCACTACCAGAGGGAGCTCACTACACACAGCCACTACCAGAGGGAGCTCACTACACACAGCCACTACCAGAGGGAGCTCACTACACACAGATATACACAGCCACTACTAGAGGGAGCTCACTACACACAGCCACTACCAGAGGGAGCTCACTACACACAGATATACACAGCCACTACCAGAGGGAGCTCACTACACACAGCCACTACCAGAGGGAGCTCACTACACACAGCCACTACCAGAGGGAGCTCACTACACACAGATATACACAGCCACTACTAGAGGGAGCTCACTACACACAGCCACTACCAGAGGGAGCTCACTACACACAGATATACACAGCCACTACCAGAGGGAGCTCACTACACACAGATATACACAGCCACTACCAGAGGGAGCTCACTACACACAGATATACACAGCCACTACCAGAGGGAGCTCACTACACACAGCCACTACCAGAGGGAGCTCACTACACACAGCCACTACCAGAGGGAGCTCACTACACACAGCCACTACCAGAGGGAGCTCACTACACACAGATATACACAGCCACTACTAGAGGGAGCTCACTACACACAGCCACTACCAGAGGGAGCTCACTACACACAGATATACACAGCCACTACCAGAGGGAGCTCACTACACACAGCCACTACCAGAGGGAGCTCACCACACAAATATATACAGCCACCACTAGGGGGAGCTCACTACACACAGGTATATACAGCCACCACCAGGAAAGAGCTAAATGCATACAGATGTATATGAATGCAATAATTTTTATTATTATTATTTTTTTTTTTTTTTTAACTCAACCACCTTTTTAAAAAACAAAATGCAGTGCTGTAAGAAATCAGAAATTATGACAGGATGGGAAAGGAGATTACCTCTTTTTCTATGTCTTGATCAATGTCTGATATACTTCTTGATGAATCACCTGTACCTGAAGGGAACAAGTGTTTCACATTAGTGATCTCCGGACGTGGACATATTGATTGAGGTGAAAATTGAATACATAGCGAAAACGCCAATAGTTCTCAATGATCAGACATCTCCAGAATGGAAAATTGGCTAATACCACGCTGTGGCAGTTTAGGGATAAAAGCAGAGGAACCCGTGTGAGGCTAGCCCCTTACCTGAGGATGGCCAGGAGATGTAGGACCTGCTTCTGAGCTGCTGCTGTCGGGCCAGGTTGGTGGTGGAGGGTGGACGTGACTTTTCTCGGGGGTTTTCATCTTGGGCCGATGGCATGACAGTCTATGGAGGAGAAACCAAGATTTTAGTGTTACTGTTATTATGTTATTTACACAGTGTTAACGGGGCAATGTCCTTTATACTGGGTGCAGCAGACGGACTCAAACACCCGATGCTCAGGGCGCGGCAAGAAGTGCAGGATATAGAACCTCTACTCATCCAACTCTGCAAGATTAGGCCAGCAGGGGAGTGGTTAATTTTACACTGTAAATTTCCTTTAAGCAAACATCTGATAGTCGGAAAGAGGTCCATCTGAAGGCTGAGCGGATATAATAAATCACTCGGCACATTATTATCACCACAGAGGATCTGTACACTTCTGTGTCCGTCTGATAATCCGAAACATCCCATAATCCAATCACATTGAATTAAATGAACTTTACTAAAGCAGAAAGTTACAGCAAAATGTGTTATAAGCCTCAAAATCCAAAAATATTCCAAAAAGCTGCATGACAGGTATACGGTATATTCTGCACCTGAAGCGGTGGAGACAACACTGCAAACCACAGAGAGCAGGCGTTCAACATGATTAGAAAAACATGGCAGCGCCACCCCAGACTACAGTGGCTGCATGCAGTACTGCAGCTCTGCTCCGCTGACCTGAATGTGGCTGCAATACTGGACGCGACCTATGCAGAGGGGTGGAGCTGTTCATGGAAGAAACCAGCCATGCATTTATAACCCTGGGATCTGCTCAGGATTTCTCCCGTCATGCTGCTGGTTAGTTGCTGCGTTTCGGGCTTGCAGGGATGGGGGTGGATTCCTGCTACCGTTTCGCTATACTCCTACCCTTAGTAAAGAGTGAGCAGAGGAGGAAGAGGGTTGAAAGCTCGGCTTGTGCAGCAGATAGTTGTTGGCAGAGATAGACTCAAAGTTTGAAGAAGGCAAGATCAGGAGAGTTTGGAGAGCGCGGTGCGTGAGGACATTCACTCTGAGAATCGGAGAAGAGCAGTGTCTTATGTGAATGTGCATTCAGAGTTCAGCATCATCATCTCTGCCCCCTGCTAGCTCAGTATCTGCGCAGAACAGTCTCTGCAGATGTTTGAAAGCAGCTCTGGATGTGACTGGAGTATACGAGACGCTGTGATATGCAGCTCTGGATGTGACTGGAATATACGAGACGCGATGAGCCGCTGATATTTTACCAGAGGGAGATCCATCAGCACTTGCATCCCGTCTCCAGGACCCATGTGCGCCACGTGGTTGAAATTGGTGGGGTTGGAGATCATCTTCGAGCGCAGCTCGGGATCTCGGAGCATTTCCCTACAAGACGAGGGTGAGTTTTAGGTGAGTCCACATCTACGTTACCGGTAAATGATAAAAGCCGCCATATACGCCACCGATACCTGCGCTGCTGTAATCGTTCTTCTTCCGGGACTTTAAAGACGAATCTTCGCTTACTCCTGGTTCTCACCATCTGCTTCTTGCTGTTATCGGACGTCTCAGGGACTGTGAGGACGGCCCCTTCTAGAAGACATTGGAAACAGACATTTCTACAAACCATCAACAAATAGAATTAGAAGCTGCTGACAGGTTAGGACTTTACACCATTCCCATAGTCTAGGTGGAGTTTGTCTTACCGATCCTCCTCCGCCGATAGCATCTCATTGTGGACCTGTGACTGCTGCAGTGGCCATTGCTTATAGATGCCGACCGAGTCACAGATCCATTTAGAGGCCATCGAAGGAGACCATGACACAGTCAGGAGGGCGTCTCTGCATCTTTGCTACCACTGATTTTGGAGAATGGGGCCCTGCTGTTGGAGAGATGGCCGGCTGGTACCTTGCAGGATGAGCCCCCATCAGATAGCAGTAGACTTGACTTCACCGGCCCCACTTACCCCCAGATAGGGCAGCGAGCAGAGCCGGAATAACCCTATAAGTACTGTGAGTGCACATGGGTGAACATAAACCAACCTGAATATGTGCTCTTCAGATACAGGAGGCGCGGAGGCTCCGAGTTCAACAGGTTGAGGGTCCCTTCTACATTTAATGGCTTGATCTGCCAAAGAAGCAAATATCCAGTAAATACATATATGCAACATATAGGGGCGGGTATGTCACTGGGGGTCCGACTCACCCTCCTCAGTCCTATGGTCTGCACCCATTCCATAGAGTGGACGTCAAACACATCAATTCCGTATTCACTGTAGATTGTCACATAGGAAGGACTACAACCTGGGGGAAAACAATATATATATATATATATAAATATCAATCAGTTTACTTATTTAGGGGGAAGTGATTGCGCCTCACTGGTTACAATGTACTGTAGCATCCTATATAGAGGTCTATAAGCCCCCTATAAACAGAAAAGAAGCCAAGTACTACTTTTTGCTTTACCTGCCATACACAAGATTTAAGAGGTTAAGCAAACAAGATGGGGGGTTCCCCATGACCATCACTGCAGGGGACCTTTTTGAAGACCACCATTGCAGCCCGCCAGGTCCCCTGCCGCTTCTTGCATTGCATGCACATGGTGACGACATAAAGGCCCCTTCACACTAAGCGACGCTGCAGCGATACCGACAACGATCCGGATCGCTGCAGCGTCGCTGTTTGGTCGCTGGAGAGCTGTCACACAGACCGCTCTCCAGCGACCAACGATGCCGGTAACCAGGGTAAACATCGGGTAACTAAGCGCAGGGCCGCGCTTAGTAACCCGATGTTTACCCTGGTTACCATGCTAAAAGTAAAAAAAAAAACAAACACTACATACTTACCTACCGCTGTCTGTCCTCCAGCGCTGCGCTCTGCTTCTCTGCTCTCCTCTTGTACTGTCTGGGAGCCGGAAAGCAGAGCGGTGACGTCACCGCTCTGCTTTCCGGCTCACAGCCAGTACAGGAGGAGTGCAGAGCGCAGCGCTGGAGGACAGACAGCGGTAGGTAAGTATGTAGTGTTTGTTTTTTTTTACTTTTAGCATGGTAACCAGGGTAAACATCGGGTTACTAAGCGCGGCCCTGCGCTTAGTTACCCGATGTTTACCCTGGTTACCAGTGAAGACATCGCTGGATCGGTGTCACACACGCCGATCCAGCGATGTCTCCAGGGAGTCCAGCGACGAAATAAAGTTCTGGACTTTATTCAGCGACCAACGATCTCCCAGCAGGGGCCTGATCGTTGGTCGCTGTCACACATAACGATTTCATTAACGATATCGTTGCTACGTCACAAATAGCAACGATATCGTTAACAATATCGTTATGTGTGAAGGTACCTTAACTGTTGGTCAATAATCGACCGTCCCCCGATCAGGGGGTGAGCGCAGTGACAGCACCAACGTGGGCAAGACTTGGTGGTGACCGCTCTCAGTCAGGAGGGCTAGGGAGTGCCTGCATACATCCACCACGGTCCAACCCTTTCCCACCAATAGACATGCTGCTACTGCCCCGTGACATGGCACGCTCAGGGATCTCACTTTCATGTTCTGTTTTTATATTGTGGCCTCTTACCCCCCCAAAAGTCCACACAAATATTTCCCAGAAAAAAAACACAGGGGCTGATATTATTCTGTGCTCTGTGGTTAGGGCTTATATTCAGGGGAGGTGACATATACTTATTTTTGTTGCCATGAACAACAATCCACATTTATTCTGGACCAAGAAAGTATACACACACACACAGACACTGCACATACACGTGTATATACGCACACACTGCACATACAAGTGTATATACACACACACACTGCACATACACGTGTATACACACACTGCACATACACGTGTATATACGCACACACTGCACATACAAGTGTATATACACACACAGACACTGCACATACACGTGTATATACACACACTGCATACACGTGTGTATACACACTGCACATACACGTGTATATACACACACTGCACATACATGTGTATATACACACACACACTGCACATACACGTGTATACACAAACTGCACATACACGTGTATATACGCACACACTGCACATACAAGTGTATATACACACACACTGCACATACACATGTATATATGCACACACTGCACATACACGTTTATATACACACACACACAGACACTGCACATACACGTGTATATACGCACACACTGCACATACACGTGTATATACACACACACAGACACTGCACATACACGTGTATATATACACACACACAGACACTGCACATACACGTGTATATACACACACACTGCACATACACGTGTATACACACACACTGCACATACACGTGTATACACACACTGCACATACACGTGTATACACACACACTGCACATACACGTGTATACACACACACTGCACATACACGTGTATACACACACACTGCACATACACGTGTATACACACACACACTGCACATACACGTGTATATACACACACACACTGCACATACACGTGTATACACACACACACTGCACATACACGTGTGTATACGCACACACTGCACATACACGTGTGTATACGCACACTGCACATACACGTGTGTACGCACACATTGCACATACACGTGTGTATACGCACACATTGCACATACACGTGTGTATACGCACATACTGCACATACACGCGTGTATACGCACACACTGCACATACACGCGTGTATACGCACACACTGCACATACACGCGTGTATACGCACACACTGCACATACACGCGTGTATACGCACACACTGCACATACACGCGTGTATACGCACACACTGCACATACACGCGTGTATACGCACACACTGCACATACACGCGTGTATACGCACACACTGCACATACACGTGTGTATACGCACACACTGCACATACACGTGTGTATACGCACACACTGCACATACACATGTATATATGCACACACGTGTATATGCAGAAACTGCGCACACAAATGTATATATGCAGGCACTGCGTGCACACGTATATATGCAGACACTGCGCACACACACACACGTGTATATGCAGACACTGCGCACACACACGTGTATATGCAGACACTGCGCATACACGTGTATATATACACACACAGCACATACAAGTGCATACAGTACAGACCAAAAGTTTGGACACACCTCATTTAAAGATTTTTCTGTATTTTCAGGACTATGAAACTTGTACATTCACACTGAAGGCATCAAAACTATGAATTAACACATGTGGAATTATATACTTATCAAAAAAGTGTGAAACAACTGAAATTATGTCTTATATTCTAGGTTCTTCAAAGTAGCCAACTTTTGCTTTGATGACTGCTTTGCACACTCTTGGCATTCTCTTGATGAGCTTCAAGAGGTAGTCACCGGAAATGGTTTTCACTTCACAGGTGTGCCCTGTCAGGTTTAATAAGTGGGATTTCTTGCATTATAAATGGGGTTGGGACCATCAATTGAGTTGTGCAGAAGTCTGGTGGATACACAGCTGATAGTCCTACTGAATAGACTGTTAGAATTTGTATTATGACAAGAAAAAAGCAGCTAAGCAAAGAAAAACGAGTGGCCATCATTACTTTAAGAAATGAAGATCAGTCAGTCCGAAAAATTGGGCTTTGAAAATGTCCCCAAGTGCAGTGGCAAAAACCTTCAAGCGCTACAAAAGAAACTGGCTCACATGAGGACCGCCCCAGGAAAGGAAGACCAAGAGTCACCTCTGCTTCTGAGGATAAGTGTATCCGAATCACCAGTCTCAGAAATCGCAGGTTAACAGCAGCTCAGATTAGAGACCAGGTCAATGCCACACAGAGTTCTAGCAGCAGACACATCTCTGCAACAACTGTTAAGAGGAGACTTTGTGCAGCAGGCCTTCATGGTAAAATAACTGATAGGAAACCACTGCTAAGGACAGGCAACAAGCAGAAGAGACTTGTTTGGGCTAAAGAACACAAGGAATGGACATTAGACCAGTGGAAATCTGTGCTTTGGTCTGATGAGTCCAAATTTGAGATCTTTGGTTCCAACCACTGTGTCTTTGTGTGACGCAGAAAAGGTGAACGGATGGACTCTACATGCCTGGTTCCCACCGTGAAGCATGGAGGAGGTGGTGTGATGGTGTGGGGGTGCTTTGCTGGTGACACTGTTGGGGATTTATTCAAAATTGAAGGCATACTGAACCACCATGGCTACCACTGGATCTTGCAGCGGCTTGTTATTCCATCCGGTTTTAGTTTAGTTGGACCATCATTTATTTTTCAACAGGACAATGACCCCAAACACACCTCCAGGCTGTGTAAGGGCTATTTGACCAAGAAGGAGAGTGATGGGGTGCTACACCAGATGACCTGGCCTCCACAGTCACCAGACCTGAACCCAATCGAGATGGTTTGGGGTGAGCTGGATCACAGAGTGAAGGCAAAAGGGCCAACAAGTGTTAAGCATCTCTGGGAACTCCTTCAAGATTGTTGGAAGACCATTCCCGGTGACTACCTCTTGAAGCTCATCAAGAGAATGCCAAGAGTGTGCAAAGAAGTCATCAAAGCAAAAGGTTGCTACTTTGAAAAACCTAGAATATAAGACATATTTTCAGTTGTTTCACACTTTTTTGTTAAGTATATAATTCCACATGTCTTAATTCATAGTTTTGATGCCTTCAGTGTGAATGTACAATTTTCATAGTAATAAAAATACAGAAAAATCTTTAAATGAGAAGGTGTGTTTAAACTTTTGGTCTGTACTGTATATACACACACAGCAAATATATATGTATATATACACACACAGCACATACACATGTATATATACACACATACAGCACATACACGTGTGTATATATATATATATACACACACACAGCACATACACGTGTATATATACACACACACAGCACATACACGTGTATATACACACACAGCACATACACGTGTATATATACACATACACAGCACATACACGTGTATATATACACATACACGTGTATATATACACACACACGTGTATATATACACACACTGCACATACACAGGTATATACATACACTGCACATACATACCAGTCTCCTCTAGACTCCTGTTGTCAAAGGACCTTGGGTGACATTATGGTCACATGACTTATGTCACCAAAGGTCCATAAGCAGGCAACCTTGGAATAGGAATGTTTTGGCCCTTCAGATGCTGGGGGCACTGCACAATTGCCCGGTTTTCAACCCAGCCAACAACGGCTGAGACTAACTATTGCTTATACTTCAAAAATCCAGGGAAATCATGCTGGGGCTTATTTTCAGGGAAATATGATAAGCGATATATTTAATAATAAGGAGAAATAGCAGCATGGCCCTAATGTTGTTGGTGCAAACAACCCACCAAAAAGGCTCCAAATGTAGGAAAAATAGATTGGAAGCAGCACTCCAATGGAAAGCAGTGAAAAAAGTGGGCTTTATTCACACAGATACATGCAACGTTTCAGCTCCTCATTTGAAGCCTTACTTAATGCTAAAGGCTTCAAAAGGAAATGCAACGCCTCGATTATCCAATCTCCAAAATCTTAAAGGGAACCGGTCGCCCCCAAAATCGAAGGTGAGCTAAGCCCACCAGCATCAGGGGCTTACCTACAGCATTCTGTAATGCTGTAGTTAAGCCCCCGATGTATCCTGAAAGATGAGGTTAGATTATACTCACCCAGGGGCGGTCCCGCTGCGGTCCGGGTCCGATGGGTGTCGCGGTCCGGTGCCTCCCATCTTCATAGGATGACGTCCTCTTCTGGTCTGCACGCTGTGGCTCCGGCGTACTTGGTCTGCCCTGTTGAGGGCAGAGCAAAGTACTGCAGTGCGCAGGCACCGGGCTTTTGACCTTTCCCAGCACCTGCGTACTGCAGTACTTTGCCCTGCCCTCAACAGGACAGACCAAGTATGCCAGAGCCGCAGCGTGAATACAAGAGGACGTGACCGTATGAAGATGGGAGACCCCGGACCAGACCGCAGCGGGACCGCACCTAGGGGCGTATAATATAACCTCTTTTTCTCATCTTTCAGGATACACCGGGGGCTTATCTCACCTTCGATTTTGGGGGTGACAGGTTCCCTTTATAAAAAAAAAAAATGAAAAAAACTATGGCTGTGTGAACACGGTGCGTTTTTTATGCTTTTTTCTGTGCTGATTTGGCCCCAAAATGCTAGGAAATACTTATGCCAGCAAAGTCAATGAAAATCCTGAAGTGTTGTACATATAATCCGTGTTTTTCCTTTCAGGATTTGCTGTGTGTTGAGCATGTCAATTCTCTGTGCGTTTTTCACCCATTGAATGCACATAAGAAGAAAAAAAAACACATGCAGAACCGCTGCAGAATTTGCACAGATTTTGCTGCCAAGAGATGCAGAAATTTCTGCAAGCAAATACTCAACGTGTGCACATACCCTATCAGGAACTATTTTTTTTAGAAAATATATCAGTGGACATCAGTCCATTCACTGTGGAATGCAAATAAAGCGGATCAGAGGAAAATTGATACAAATCTCTTCTAGAGTCAAAAAACAATCCAGAGAAGAAAAACAAAACAACTTCAAGTTGAAATAAGAAATAAAGAAAAATCTCAACAAAATTGCTTATTCCCTGCTCAAAATTTTCTCTGAAATTCTTAAATTAAGAATAGAACTAAGAAACAGAATTAAATAGTTCGGTCCAATTTCTACTCTACAGTGAATAAACCCTCTAAACGTATAACTTTAAGGGTAAAAAAAATGGAGAATTAAAAGTAGAATTAATTGTTTAAAAAACAAGAGTGTTCATTTTGTACCCATCCTAAAGAAATAGTGCACAAATTTGCCAAACACTATAGTAACTGATGTAACTTCGCAGAAAATTCATTGATTCCCAAACCAAATTTGAGTACTATAGAAAACTTTTTTGAAAAAGGCAATACAAAACAATCCAGTTTAAGTCACGAGTTTCAGACCCATTTCATTAATACCGATATCAAGATCTCCTCCAACAGATTAAACCATATAGTCCTCCATATAATAAATCAGGATCAGTTGGGCTTCATAAAAGGATGACGAGCATCGGATGGAACGAGTAGATCTCGTCATTTAACAGAATTTCTAGATAAAAAGAAAATCCCTTCACTTTTACTTACACTACATGCGGAGAAGGCATTCCACAGAATCAATTGGTTATATTTGAGGAAAACATTGGAAACATCTGGCTTTTAAGGAACAAGCAGTAAAAAATATTAACCCCTTAAGCCCCAAGGGCGGTTTGAACATTAATCACCTGGCCAATTTTTACAATTCTGACCACTGTCCCTTTATGAGGTTATCACTCTGGAACGCTTCAACAGATCATGATGATTCTGACATTTTTTTCTCATGACATATTGTACTTCATGATAGTGGTAAAATTTATTTGATATTACCTGCGTTGATTTGTGAAAAAAAAATGGAAATTTGGCGAAAATGTTACAATTTTCCAACTTTGAATTTTTATGCCCTTAAATCACAGAGATATGTCACACAAAATACTTAATAAGTAACATTTTCCACATGTCTACTTTACATCAGCACAATTTTGGAACCAACATTTTTTTTTGTTAGGCAGTTATAAGGGTTAAAAGTTGACAAGCAATTTCTCGTTTTTACAACACCATTTTTTTTAGGGACCACATCTCATTTGAAGTCATTTTGTGGGGTCTATATGATAGAAAATACCCAAGTGTGACACCATTCTAAAAACTGCACCCCTCAAGGTGCTCAAAACCACATTCAAGAAGTTTATTAACCCTTCAGGTGTTTCACAGGAATTTTTGGAATGTTTAAAAAAAAAAATGAACATTTAATTTTTTTTCACCAAGGGTAACAGGAGAAAATGGACCCCAAAAGTTGTTGTGCAATTTGTCCTGAGTACGCTGATACCCGACATGTGGGGGTAAACCACTGTTTGGGCGCATGGCAGAGCTCGGAAGGGAAGGAGCGCCATTTGACTTTTCAATGCAAAATTGACTGGAATTGAGATAGGACACCATGTCGCGTTTGAAGACATTGAAACCCCCCACAAGTGACACCATTTTGGAAAGTAGACCCCCTAAGGAACTTATCTAGATGTGTGGTGAGCACTTTGACCCACGAAATGCTTCACAGAAGTTTATAATGAAGAGTCGTAAAAATAAAAAATCATATTTCACAAAAACTATATTTTCGCCCCAATTTTTTATTTTCCCAAGGGTAACAAGAAATTGGACCCCAAAAGTTGTTGTGCAATTTGTCTTGAGTATGCCGATACCCCCTATGTGGGGGTAAACCACTGTTTGGGCGCACGGCAGAGCTTGGGAGGGAAGGAGCACCATTTGACTTTTCAATGCAAAATTGACTGGAATTGAGATAGGACGCCATGCCGCATTTGGAGAGCCCCTGATGGGCCTAAACATTGAAACCCCCAAGTGACACCATTTTGGGAAGTAGACCCCCCTAAGGAACTTATCTAGATGTGTGGTAAGCACTTTGACCCACAAAGTGCTTCACAGAAGTTTATGACGCAGAGCAGTGAAAATAAAAATTCTTTTTTTTTCCACAAAAAATATTTTTTAGCCCGCAGTTTTGCATTTTCCGCAAGGGTAACAGGAGAAATTGGACCCCAAAAGTTGATGTCCAATTTGTCATGAGAACGCGGATACCCCATATGTGGGGGGGAACCACCGTTTGGGTGCATGGCAGAGCTCGGAAGGGAAGGAGCGCCATTTGGAATGCAGACTTAGATGGACTGGTCTGCAGGCGTCATGTTGCATTTGCAGAGCCCCTGATGTACCTAAACAGTAGAAACCCCCCACAAGTGACCCCATATTGGAAACTAGACCCCCCAAGGAATTTATCTAGATGTGCTGTGAGAACTTTGAACCCCCAAGTGTTTCACTGCAGTTAATAACTCAGAGCCATGAAAATAAATCTTTTTTTTTTCCCACAAAAATTGTTTTTTAGCCTCCAGTTTTGTATTTTCCCAAGAGTAGCAGGAGAAATTGGACCCCAAAAGTTGTTGTCCAATGTGTCCTGAGTACACTGATACCCCCATATGTTTGGGCGCACGGGAGAGCTCGGAAGGGAAGGAGCATTATTTTACTTTTTCAACGCAGAATTGGCTGGAATTGAGATCGGACGCCATGTCGCGTTTGGAAAGCCCCCGATGTGCCTAAACAGTGGAAATCCCCCAATTCTAACTGAAACCCTAATCCAAACACACCCCTAATCCTAATGCCAACGGTAACCCTAACCACACCCCTAACCCTAATCCCAACTGTAAATGTAATCCAAACCCCAACCCTAACTTTAGCCCCAACCCTAACCCTAACCCCAACCCTAACCCAAGCCCCAAACCTAACTTTACCCCAAGCCCTAACGGGAAAATGGAAATAAATACATTTTTTAAATGTTATTATTTTTCCATAACTAAGGGGGTGATGAAGGAGGGTTTGATTTACTTTCATAGCGGGGGTTTTTTAAGCGGATTTTTATGATTGGCAGCTGTCACACACTAAAAAACGCTTTTTATTGCAAAAAATAGTTTTTGCATCTCCACATTTTGAAAGCTATAATTTTTTCATATTTTGGTCCACAGTGTCATGTGTGGTCTTGTTTTTTGCGGGACGGGACGTTTTTATTGGAACCATTTTCGGGCATGTGACAATTTTTGATCGCTTTTTATTCCGTGAATGACCAAAAACCAGCTATTCATGAATTTCTTTTTTATATAATTTTTTTAAGTTTTGGCGCTTTTATACGATAAAAACTTTTATATAAAAAATAACTTTTTGCATCGTTTTATTCTGAGGACTATAACTTTTTTATTTTTCGCTCATGACGCTGTATGGCGGCTCGTTTTTTGCGGGAGAAGATGACGTTTTCAGCGGTACCATGGATATTTATATCCTTTTTTTGATTGAGTGTTATTCCACTTTTTATTCGGCAGTATAATAATAAAGCGTTGCTTTTTGCCTCTTTTTTTTGTGACGGTGTTCACTGAAAGGGTTAACTAGTGAGATAGCTTTATAGGTCGGGTCATTACGGATGCGGCGATACTAAATGTGTACTCATTGTTTTTTTCATTTAGATAAAGAAATGTATTTATTGGAACAATATACCGGTATACATATTTTTTTATTAAGGAATTTTTTTTTTATTTTTTTTTCTTACACATGTAAATATTACTTTTTTACATTGCCCCAGGTTTGATCGCAGTATTCCGGGGGTTAATGTGCCAGGGGCGGTCCGTGACCGCTCCTGGCACATAATGCCGGATGTCAGCTGTGATAGTCAGCTGACACTCGCATATGACTTACTATCCCGTCGGTGGTCATACGGGCCCACCCCACCTCGATGGGATAATACGTCTAATGTCAGAAAGGGGTTAAGGCTCTTCATGCCGGTCCAACTGCCAACTTTTGGCTAGTGGCTATCTGTCGAGCGCCTTCTCCATTACCAACAAAACACATCAAGGCTGTCCGCTTTCCCCTTTATTATTTGCCAGGGAACCATTAGCGGAAAAAACAACATTAATAATAGCAATAAAATCTGTCTTTACGATGACGACATAATCCTGTCTCTAGGCTACCCTCTTATTTCAATCAAAGAAGTTTTTCTTACACTCAAGAAATTTGCGTTTCATACTACAAAGTCAACAAAAATAAATACAAAATTCATCCCTTTTTTTAACTGATGTCCAAACCAACTCACACATAAAATATATCCTCTTTTTTGGGAAAATGATTCTATCAATTATGTAGGACTTGTCTTATGTAGATCCCACTAAAATACAAAACATGATATTAAAAATCTCACTCAAGATTATTCAGGAAGATTTGAAGAATTTTTTAAATGTTCACTTTTCATGGATGGGAAAGTTAATGATCTTTAACCCGTCTGACATTAGACTTGCTATCCCGTTGAGGTGGGGTGGGCCTGTATGTCCACCGACGGGATAGTACGTCATATGCGATCGTCCGTGCTCATGGGGGAGCGCAGCCAAGTGTCAGCTATAGCAGCTGACATCCAGCACTATGGGCCAGGAGCGGTCACGGACCGCTCCTGGCACATTAACCCCCGGCACACAGTGATCAAAGATGATCGCAGCATTCCGGCAGTATAGGGAAGCATCGCGCAGGGAGGGGGGGCTCCCTGCTTCCTTCCCTGAGACCCTCGGAGCAATGCAATGTGATCGCGTTGCTCTGAGGGTCTCCTACCTCCTTCTCCCTGCAGGCCCCGGATCCAAAATGGCCAAGCGGGGCTGCTTCCGGGTCCTGCAGGGAGGTGGCTTACCAGCGCCTGCTCAGAGCAGGCGCTGGTATGCCAGGAGTCCTGCATGTCAGATTGCTGATCTGACACAGTGCTGTGCAAAGTGTCAGAAAAAAATATTCAGATGTGTAAAAAAAAAAAAAAAAATTACTAAATAAAGAAAAAAAAAATATTGTTCCCATAAATACATTTCTTTAAATAAAAAAAAAACCAGTAAAAGTACACATATTTAGTATCGCCACGTCCATAACGACCCGACCTATAAAACTGTCCCACTAGTTAACCCCTTCAGTGAACACCGTGAAAAAAAAAACAGGCAAACAACAACGCTTTATCATACCGCCAAACACAAAGTGGAATAACACGCTATCAAAAAGACGGATATAAATAACCATTGTACCACTGAAAACGGCATCTTGACCTGTAAAAAACGAGCCGCCATACAGCATGATCAGCAAAAAAATAAAAATGTTATAGTCCTCAGAATAAAGCGAATCAAAAATTATTATTTTTTATATAAAATAGTTTGTATCGTATAAAAGCGCCAAAACATAAAAAAGTGACATAAATGAGGTATCGCTGTAATCGTACTGACCCGAAGAATAAAACTGCTTTATCAATTTTACGAAACGCAGAACGGTATAAACGCCTCCCCCAAAAGAAATTCTTGAATAGCTGGTTTTTGGTCATTCTGCCTCACAAACATCGGAATAAAAAGCGATCAAAAAATGTAAAATGCCCGAAAATGGTACCAATAAAAACGTCAACTCATCCCGCAAAAAACAAGACCTCACATGACTGTGGACCAAAGTATGGAAAAATTATAGCCCTCAAAATGTGGAGACGCAAAAACTATTTTTTGCAATAAAAAGCGTCTTTTAGTGTGTGACAGCTGCCAATCATAAAAATCCGCTAAAAAACCCGCTATAAAAGTAAATCAAACCCCCCCTTCATCACCCCCTTAGTTAGGGAAAAATAATAAAATTTAAAAAATGTATTTATTTCCATTTTCCAGTTAGGGCTAGGGCTTGGGTTAGGGTTGGGGCTTGGGTTAGGGTTGGGGTTAGGGCTAAGGTTGAGGCTAATGTTAGGGTTGGGGCTAAAATTAGGGTTGGGGCTAAAGTTAGGGTGTGGATTACATTTACGGTTGGGATTAGGGTTACCGTCGGGATCAGGGGTGTTTCCCCCTTAGGGAAAAATAATAAAATTAAAAAAATTTGGGAGCTAGGGTTAGGGTTGGGGTTAAAGATAGGGGTGTGGTTGGTGTTAGGGGTGTGGTTAGGGTTATGGTTAGAGTTGGGATTAGGGTTTCAGTTAGAATTGGGGGTTTCCACTGTTTAGGCACATCAAGAGCTCTCCAAACACGACATGGCGTCCAATCTCAATTCCAGCCCATTCTGCGTTGAAAAAGTAAACCAGTGCTCCTTCCCTTTCGAGCTCTCCAGTGCACCCAAACAGGGGTTTACCCAAACATATGGGGTATCAGCGTACTCAGGACAAATTGGACAACAACTTTTGGGGTCCAATTTCTCTTGTTACCCTTGGGAAAATAAAAATTTTGGGGGATAAAAAAAAACTTTTTGGGGGAAAAAATTATTTTTTATTTTCACGGCTCTGCGTTATAAGCTGCAGTGAAACACTTGGGGGTTCAAAGCTCTCACAAAACATCTAGATAAGTTACTTGGGGGGTCTAGGTTCTAATATGGGGTTACTTGTGGGGGGGGGGGTTCTACTATTTAGGTACATTAGGGGCTCTCCAAACGCAATGTGACGCCTGCAGACCATTCCATCTAAGTCTGCATTCCAAACGGCGCTCCTTCCCTTCTGAGCTCTGACATGCACCCACACGGTGGGTTCCCCCCCACATATGGGCTATCAGCATACTCAGGACAAATTGGACAACAACTTTTGGGGTCCAATTTCTCCTGTTACCCTTGGGAAAATACAAAACTGGGGGCTAAAGTATAATTTTTGTGAAACTTTTTTTTTATTTTAACGGCTCTGCGTTATAAACTGTAGTGAAACACTTGGGGGTTCAAAGCTCTGACAACACATCTAGATAAGTTCCTTAGGGGGTCTACTTTCCAAAATGGTGTCACTTGTGGGGGGTTTCAATGTTTAGGCACATCAGGGGCTCTCCAAACACGACATGGCGTCCCATCTCAACTCCAGTCAATTTTGCATTGAAAAGTCAAACAGCGCTCCTTCCATTCCAAGCTCTGCCATGCGCCCAAACAGTGGTTTACCCCCACACATCGGGTATCAGCATACTCAGGACAAATTGCACAACAACTTTTGGGGTCCATTTTCTCCTGTTACCCTTGGTAGAATAAAACAAATTGGAGCTGAATTAAATTTTTTGTGAAAAAAAGTTAAATGTTCATTTTTTTTTAAACATTCCAATAATTCCTGTGAAACACCTGAAGGGTTAATAAACTTCTTGAATGATTTGTTTTTGAGCACCTTGAGGGGTGCAGGTTTTAGAATGGTGTCACACTTGGTTATTTTCTATCGTATAGACCCCACAAAATGACTTCAAATGTGATGTGGTCCCTAAAAATAATGTTGTTGTAAAAATGAGAAATTGCTGGTCAACTTTTAACCCTTCTAACTCCCTAACAAAAAAAAATTTTGGTTCCAAAATTGTGCTGATGTAAAGTAGACATGTGGGAAATGTTACTTATTCAGTATTTTGTGTAACATATCTCTGTGATTTAAGGGCATAAAAATTTAAAGTTGGAAAATTGCAAAATTTTCACCAAATTTGTTTTTTTCACAAATAAACGCAGGTAATATCAAAGACATTTTACCACGATCATGAAGTACAATATGTCACGAGAAAACAATGTCAGAATCATCAGGATCCGTTGAAGCGTTCCAGAGTGATAACCTCATAAAGGGACAGTGGTCAGAATTGTAAAAATTGGCCCGGTCATTAACGTGCAAACCACCCTTGGGGGTAAAGGGGCTAAGATGTGTGCACTTCCTCAAACATGAGATATCTTATGAGTGGTTCCTTTATTTTTCCCATTAAAATACATTCAAAACCTTCAGGATTTGTTTAACAAATGTATCCTGGAGAAGCAGAAAGTCTTCTGGGGGGATTCGGTCGTCCCAATTTGGCTGCATATTATTACACCAACCTACTCAAAGCCAGAATTGGTTTACAAATACGGATTCCTCGGCTTGGGTAGATTGTGAATCTTCCTTAAGCATAAAATCCTGGCTACATTCTCTTTTACTAACTTTTTTACTAAATCCTAACACGCAATTACCAGACCCTCAGACTACCTTTGCTTTTCTGTCCGCTTAGTAAACATTTTCAGGTCTACCAAAGAAATATTTCTAAATTTGATCAAATAAAAAATATTCCTTAAATAAACCTTAGAACTAATCAAAACATTTTGTTATCCTGTAAGAAGGTTGGACTAAAATTGGTTAAAACCGTTCATGATGAGAAGAACTTTGTTCCATTTATTCAGCTTAAATTAAAATATGAAATTCGTGAAACTCAAAGTCATTATATTATTATATTGTACTGAGAAAACCTAGTCCGGGCCTGCCGGATTCTGAACGTTCTACGTTCTTCACCAGAATACATTGGGAAGTTAATTTGTAACCCTGACAATGAAAATTCCTGAAACAAAAAAAAAAGATTTATAACATTCAATCAAGATTATGGATTTTTTTTTTTTTTCTAAAAAAAGCTCAGAAATAAATAACTGGGAAAGAGGTTTAAAGAAATCCTTTTTTTTACTGAAATTTGGAAAAAAGTTAGATCCCTAACATTCATCACGTCTTTATTCCTTCCGTCATGAAGCCTTTTTAACAATGTTATCTACAGTTGAATCCAGAAGTTGTCATCCACTGTATATAAAGACACATCTGCAGGTTTTTCTCAATATCTGACATGAAATCAGAATAACCCTTTCCCGTTTTAGGACAATTAGGATTACCATAATTATTGATATTTGCCAAATGCCAGAATAATCAGAGAGAGAGAGAATGTTCTAAGGCATTTGTATTACTCACTGTATGTAAACTTTTGACTTTGCAGTAAGATCACTATGCCTTTTAAACAAATCTGCACTGCCAATATGATGATATGCGTTTGGAAGCTTCCGATGGGTTATTTGACAACATCTGAGTTAACTAGAGACACACCTGTGGATGTATTTTAACGCACACCTGAAACACACTGCTTCTTTGTGTAGCATCATTGGAAAATCTCAAAAAAAAAAGTCAAGATATTTGGAAGACAACTGTGGACTTGCTGTAGTCTGGCTCCTCCTTGGGTACAACTTCAAGATACCTGAAAGTACCTTGTTTTTGTAAGGTTTTGTCCTGGGGAAGAGGTTCTGGATGAACTCAAAATGCGTTGACCTCAAAACCTGTTAGAAATAAAGCTTTGAAGAATATCGTCTGCCATCCATCTTTATCAACAGCACATATTTGGATACATACACCCGGTTTCACCATTATCCTCGGTCTCTGGACCAGTGTCCTGTGGTAGCTGATCCATGCTTTTTACATGTTGCTTAGTTGCAACAAAACAAGGTGAGCGTACCTCTCGCCGATGCACCCCATGCTCTTAACCAGTTAAGACCCTATTTGCGCTTTACTTGCTTTCCAGATTTTCTACTTCTCGGTGTGCACATCAATCCAAGGACAAAAGCAAGAGACCTTGTATAGATGATGGCGGAAGCTGGTAACATTGTCTCAATATCCACAGTGAAAGGAGTACTGTATCAACATAGGCTGAAAGGCCACTCTGCCAGGAAGAAGCCATTACTCCAAAAGAAACATTAAAAAGCCAGATTAATGTTTACAAATGCACATAGGAACAGAGAGCACAATTTTTGGAGACATGTCCTGTGGTCTGGTGAAACTAAAATTGAACTTTTTGGGCATAATGACCATCGTTACGTTTGTAGGAAAAAGGGAGAAAGCATGGAAGCCTAAGAACACCATCCCCAGTGTGAAACACGGGGGTGGCAGCATCATGTTGTGGGGTTGTTTGCTGCAGGAGGAACTGGTGTACTTCACAAAATAGATGGCACCATGAGAAAAGAATATTATGTGGCAATACTGAAGAAACATCTCAAGACATCAGCCAGGAAGTTAAAGCTTGGGCCGAAATGGGTCTTCCAAAAGGACAATGACCTGAAGCATACTGCCAAAATGGTAAAGTGGCTTCAGGAGAAAAAAATCAATGTTTTGGAGCGGCCATCACAAATCCCTGATCACAATCCTAGTAAAGATGTATGGGCAAAGCTGAAAAGGCTGGTGCGAGCAAAGTGACCTACACACCGGGATCAGTTATACCAGTTTTGTCAGGAGGAATGGGCCCAAATTCCGACCAACTATTGTGAGAAGCTTGTGGAAGGTGATCCCAAACGTGTGACCCAAGTCATTCAATGTAAGGGCAATGGTACCAAATACTTATGAAATGGATGGAAACTTTTAACTTTGCAGTAAGTAATAAAAATGCATTAAAACATTCTCATTATTCTGGCATTTATCAAATATGAATAATTATGGTAATCCTAATTGACCTAAAATGGTAAAGGGTTATTCTGATTTCATGTCAGATATTGAGGAAAAACCTGCAGATGTGTCTTTATATGTAGTGGATGGAAACTTCTGGTTTCAACTGTAGATGGTACCTTACGCCTAATACAGGTATTCTCACTAAATTAGATTATCAAAAAGTTAATTAATTTCAGTTCGTCAATACAAAAAGTGAAACTCATTATATAGAGTCATTACCAATAGAGTGATCTATTTCACGTGTATATTTCTGTTAATGTTGATGATTATGGCTTACAGATAATGAAAATCCGCCTTGAAAAATGATTTTAAAATCCAAAATATTGGCCTACTGAAATATATGTTCAGTAAATATACTCAATAATTGTTCGGGGCTTCTTTGGCATCAATTACTGCATCAATACGGCGTGGCATGGAGGTGATCAGCCTGTGGCACTGCTGAGGTGTTATGGAAGCCCAGGTTGCTTTGATAGCAGCCTTCAGCTCGTCTGCATTGTTGGATCTGGTGTCTCATCTTCCTTTGGACAATACCCTATAGATTCTCTATGGGGTTAAGGTCAGACGAGTTTGCTGGCCAATCACGCACAGTAGTACTGTTGTTTGTAAACCAGGTATTGGTACTTTTGGCAGTGTAGACAGGTGCCAAGTCCTGCTGGAGAATTAAATTTCCATCTCCAAGAAGCTTGTCGGCAGAGGGAATCATGAAGTGCTCTATAATTTCCTGGTAGACGGCTGCGCTGACTTTGGTCTTGATAAAAACCCAGTGGACCTACACCAGCAGATGACATGGCTCCCCAAACCATCACTGATTGTGGAAACTTCACACTAGAACTCAAGCAGCTTGGATTGTGGCTTCTGCACTTTTCCTCCAGACTCTAGGACCTCAATTTCCAAATGAAATGCAAAATTTACTTTCATCTGAAAACAACATCTTGAACCACTGAGCAACAGTCCAGTTCTTTTTCTCCTTGGCCCAGGTAATTTGACGCTTCTGTGTCTGGCATTATGTATTGGTCATGAGTGCCTTGACACAAGGAATGCGACACTTGTAGCTCATGTCCTGGATACGTCTGTGTGTGATGGTTCTTGAAGCAATGACTCCAGCAGCAGTTCACTCCTTGTGAATCTCCCGTTTCCCGACTCTTTCACGTGCTTCGCCAATTCCTTGGAATGCACTACCCAGGTTAATAAGATTAATCCCCAATCTCCACAGTTTTAAGCGTGCCCTAAAAACGCATTTGTTCAGACTGGCCTACCGCCTAAACGCATTAACCTAACTATTCCTGTGTGGCCAATTCAAAAAAAGAACAAAAACAAAAAAAAAAACTTAAACCTTAATCAGGTTCCTCGCATCATGTTCTCACACACTTTATGCAGTTAATAGCCCTCTGTGTCTATACTGCTACATACTTAGGCAGTTAACTGGTTCATGCAGCTTTACATGAACACGTGAGCCTTACACTATGGCTGGTCCAAACAACGATAGCAATTGTTACCATCCACCTCTCGTGTCTCCCCTTTTCCTCATAGTTTGTAAGCTTGCGAGCAGGGCCCTCGCTCCTCTTGGTATCTGTTTTGAACTGTGATTTCTGTTATGCTGTAATGTCTATTGTCTGTACAAGTCCCCTCTATAATTTGTAAAGCGCTGCGGAATATGCTGGCGCTATATAAATAAAATTATTATTATTATCTCCACCACATTTTTGAATGGCCTTTTCTTAACAATCCGTTCAAGGCTGCAGTTGTCCCGGTTGCTTGTGCACCTTTTACTACCACACTTTTTCCTTCCACTCAACTTTCCATTAATATGCTTGGATACAGCACTCTGCGAACAGCCAGCTTCTTTAGCAATGGCCTTTTGTGGCTTATCCTCCTTGTGGAGTGTGTCAATGACTGCCTTCTGATCAATACATAAGACACTCGGCACTCTTGTGATACACGAGATGAATGTAATGTCGTCCAAAATGTGGTAAACAACATTTCGGTCAATCATACCTGACCTTCATCAGTTACCAATTACTACATGGGTGGTAGCCAGAGGACACTGGTAGCTTGTATCAGTGTTGGACTGGGGTGACAAGGGCCCACCAGTAATATTGACTTTGGGGGGCCCACTTTTCACCTGCATGTAAATATTATACTACCTTCATTCACAAATTTACCTATATCTCTATATAATAATAAACTGGGTAGTTTGGTTAATGAATGATGAGATGCTGCTTTCTTCTCTACAGAGTGAATCAAGTGAATTATGCCAAGTGCTGCCCATACAGTGGGGTTGGCGGGCCAAGATCTACACAGGGTCCCACCGGGGGATTCCCCTGTTACCATGTGGGACAGTCCGAGCCTGGCTTGTATAAAGTGGCATAGAGATCAGATTGTGCTGGTCAGTAGAAAGAGAAGAGGCGGCGCACGGAGGACAGAGCTGGATGATGGACGGCCAAAAGGCAGTCGAGTCAGGGGGAGAAAACATACCTCTCTGACTCAATAGAGCTATGGCGGGAAATTTGTAAAAATCATTATTTCAGCGTTCCTAGGGATAATAAACATAAGAGCCATCTTCACAGAATGCAGCCTTAGGCTGTGTTCACACGTTGCGGTTTTTCCCGATAAAAACGCTATAAAACATACAATAAGCATCCCATCATTTAGAATGAATTCCGCATGTTTTGTGCACATGATGCGGTTTTTTCCGCGAAAAAAACGCATCGTGGCAAAAAACGCAGCATGTTCATTAATTTTCCGTTTTTTTTTGCGGATTTCCCACTCCAAAATGCATTGGGAAGTGTCCGGAAAAAACGCGTCAAAAATGCGTCAAAAACGCGGCAAAATCGCATGCGGTTTTCTTGCAGAAAATGTCCGGAATTCTCAGGAATTTTCTGCAAGAAATCCTGAACGTGTGCACATAGCCTTAGTGCTGCTGAAGGTGGCTAGTTTACTTTAATAGACCCTGGGGGAGAGGAGGGGAGAGAGAACAGGTTCCCTTTAAGAAGTGCTCACAGTGTTGTTGTTCTAATGACTGCCTTCTGGACATCTGTCAAGTCAGCAGTCTTCCCCATGATTGTGGAGCTACTGAAACAGACTAAGGGACCTTTATAAATGCTGAGGAAGCCTTTACAGGTGGTTTTTGCTAATTATTCTAATTTACTGAGATAATGACTTTTGGGTTTTCATTGGCTGTAAGCCATAATCATCAACATTAACAGAAATACACACATGCAATAGATCACTCTGTTTGTAATGACTCTATATAATGAATTTCACTTTTTGTATTGAAGAACTGAAATAAATTAACTTTTTGATGATATTCTAATTTTGTGAGAAACACTTATAGATGATCTAAAGCCTTTGCGAACCAATTATCCGACTGTTGGGGAGAATGTGGATATGAGGCTGATTTAATTCATACTTTCTGGTATTGCCCGAAAATTCACAGTTTCTGGAGGGAAACATCTAACTTTGTTAGTAAAATTACTGGTGGAAATATTACGGTGACCTCACATTTAGCTCTTCTCTCCCTAGAAATAGAAAATATTAAGCCAGATTGTAAATCCATTTTGGTACATATATTTTTAGTGGCTTAAAATGCTATTGCTTCACACTGGAAAAAACTATAATCTGCAGGGTATTCTAGAAAAGATCTGCTTTCATATCTCTTACGAGCAAAGATTAACAATTGTCAATTCTTGGAAAAAATTTATATACATAATTGTCTAAGGGTCACTTCCGTCTGTCTGTCTGTCCTTCTGTCACGGTTATTCATTCGCTGATTGGTCTTGGCAGCTGCATGTCATGGCTGCTGCGACTAATCAGCGACGGGCACAGTCCGATTAGTCCCTCCCCTACTCCCCTGCACTCACTGCCCGGCGCCCGCTCCATAATCCCCTCCATTCACCGCTCACACAGGGTTAATGGCAGCGGTAACGGCCCGCGGTGTAACGCACTCCCTTACCGCTGCTATTAACCCTGTGTGTCCCCAACTATTTACTATTGATGCTGCCTATGCGGCATCAATAGTAAAAATATGTCATGTTAAAAAAAACAAAAAAAAAAAACCTGCTATACTCACCCTCCGCCGCCTTTCCCGCTCCTCGCCACGCTCCCGGGACTGCTCCAATGCAAGCGGTAGCTTCCGGTCCCGTCCCAGGGCTGGTGTTCGACAAGGACCTGCCGTGACGTCACAGTCATGAGACCGCGACGTCATCATAGGTCCTGCTCACACCAGCCCTGTGACCACCGGAAGCTGCCTCTTGCAATGGAGCGATCCCAGGAGCGTGGCGAGGAGCGGGAAAGGCGGCGGATGGTGAGTATAGCAGGACTTCAAGGGCCTTCAGAAGGTGAGTATAGGTTTTATTTTTTTTTTTTAAAGTCTCTATACTACGTGGCTCTGTGCTGGGCAATATACTATGTGGCTGGACAATATACTCCGTCGCTGGGCAATATACTACGTGGCTGGCCAATATACTACGTGGCTGGGCAATATACTACGTGGCTGGGCAATATACCACGTGGCTGGGCAATATACTACGTGACTGGGCAATATACTATGTGGCTGGACAATATACTCCGTCGCTGGGCAATATACTACGTGGGCTGTGCTATATACTATGTGGCTGGGCAATATGTGACTGGCCAATATACTACGTAGCTGGGCAATATACTACGTGGCTGGGCAATATACTACGTGGCTGGGCAATATACTACGTGGCTGGGCAATATACTACGTGGCTGGGCAATATACTACGTGGCTGGGCAATATACTACGTGGCTGGGCAATATACTACGTGACTGGGCAATATACTACGTGACTGGGCAATATACTACGTGGCTGGCCAATATACTACGTGGACATACATATTCTAGAATACCCGATGCGTTAGAATCGGGCCACCATCTAGTATTTATATAACTGGGAACCGTGGTTAGCCTTCTTTAGAACATCATTCTTACTGACGGATTATTAATACTATAATTATATTTGTGGTTTGGAATTTTGGAAACTTAGCTGATGTTGCTGTAAACTATTCTATCACTATTGTATCTCCTCATTTTTTAAAGTTTCCTTCCTTATGTTTTCTTCCCATTCCTCCGGCCCCATAACCAAGAACTCTGCTTATAAATAATCATCTTCCCTTCATTCCCACAGGTTATTGTAATATATATATTAATACTACTACTAGAGTTACATTAAGTACTCACATACAATAATCAGGTAAAGATTGCTCCTAAACACTATTTATACACAAAGGCTTCAAATGAGCTGAAAGGTGACATATATCTGTGATTTCACCGATCTCCATTGGAGCACTGCTATATATATTATATATATTTCTCTCTCTCTATATATATCTATCAATCATACACCTATGCGTACACACAGGGTTCTCGCTGCATTTTTGTCATTTTTTGGGTTCAGATTATACGAGTGCTGTAATAAAGTTACTCTTATTTAATAATGCTTAAAAGATGAAAACCGGTGAAAACCGCAAATTGTGATTTCTGCAGTATTTTTTCACTTTCTCGTCATTTTCTCTGGATGAAAAAAAGCACAGAAAAAAAACATTAAAAGAATTGACATTCTGCAAAAGTAAAAAATGTTGCAGTTCTCAAATTCAGTCAGGAAAAATGGAGCTTTTAATTTGAATAAAAACAACCCCACAGCAACAACACTGAATGTGAACATTCAGCCCAAGTCGGGTTTCGCGACAACTGTACAGACCTGGAGAATCCGATTACTACTAAAACCAAAGTTAAAATACAAAAAATGGACTGTACAGGGCTGACCACAAGAGCATAGATATGAAGCGATACCTGCAGCCACCACTAGGGGGAGCGTCGGTGTGAGCGGTGTTTGGGCTCGCCGGCTACCCCTATATGTCTGGCAGTTTAGCTTGGCTCCACTTACTGCAGGCGACGGGACTGGCCGGCCACATCAGCTCTTGCATCCGCGTCCTCCGGCCCTGTGAATCCACGTACACTCCCATCTGGCTGAAGCATAGCAAGTATTCGTCGTTGCCAAGGTCCACTGCACACAGGGCATCTACCGGCTGCTGGGACAGGAATGCCAGGGAGGGGTCCATGGGGCTGACCAGGTTTATGAGGGGCCCGTCTCCGTGGATGTTTAATAGGGAGAATCCTGACTGGTACCCCACGCAGAGCTTGTCCTTGAACACCGCCATCCACTGCACATTCCCCGGGGCCGACACCTCGTTGAACTTCTTATGAAATGGTTTAGTCCTATGGATTTCGTAACAGAGGACCTGACGTTTGACGGCGACGAACAAGCAAGACGTGGACGACTTCTTCAGGCTTCCTGTGGTGATGAACTGGCAGCCTTTGCTCTCCGGCAGCTTGAGGTCCAGGCTGCCCTCTGAGCCGTCCAGAGACGCCCATGGCACCAGATGGACGTGGTGGTTCCGGCCACACACCAGGATGACCATCTTTTCCTTTGGAGCCGGTTCGATCTGATAGACCTTCTTGCAGTCTGCGGCTCGGACGATCACTGCAAGGAGAGGACGCGGTGTTACGAGGAGGCACCAAAATATTCTGCAATACCACCCTCATCTCATAGCTGTGGGGGTCTATAAAGGTCCTGACTCCAATAGGAACGCTGCAATGCTTTTTTTCCACCAGTGGGGGCACTATAGGGAAATGCACTTGCCGCAGATTCCCCATAAATTAGTATGGCTCCTAACAGCAGGACACGTTGCTATCATGGGGGAACCTTTTATAAAGGGTTAAATATATTAGTGTTGGATTGATGGAACCAGAGCTGCATGTACAATTCTGATAGTTGTAGTTGAAAACAGTCAGTAAGTTGGTACACAACCTGGCTGAGCATTTAGAGTCTGCTGTAAAAATTACACTTCCTTAAAATGGCAATGAAGGCACTTATCAAGCAAGGCATGCTGGGGGATGTCAGCTCTGAAGCTTGCAGAATAGTGAGTGCAGCTCTGAATGTTATTTCTAATGATGGAGGACAGACCACTTACCATCCCTGGTGACCTCTATGACGTAGAGTCCTTCTTCCGTGCCAACGGCGATCCTGTCCTGATCTGAGCAAGAGAAACATCATGGTCAGCCTCCATGTTTGCCCATCTGGAGAAGCCACATGCCGCCTGCGGGTGTCGTACAAACCTGTACTGGAACCTACCTATGATAGCTGCTGCCACTATGGTTTTAATGAGGGGCAGCGTGCTGTCGTACGCCTCCTGCGGGCAGTGGACCACCTTGTTCCTCAGGTTGTTCTTCTGTAAGATGGACTGCAGCCCCTCCAGGATTCCAACCCACTTCCTCTTCTCCGTCTCGTTTTCCGTGAGGATGAGCAGGGAAGTCGTCGTTTTGGACGGAGCACCAAGGAGCGAGGCCGTTATCTGTAGAAGTATAAAAATGGCAAGAAGCTTAACGCCTGCTACGTCTCAGAGCTGAGGGTCTGCTGCAGTCGTATCCACTCTACTCCGACCTGATACACTTTACTATTGAGCAGGACAGCGCTCATCTGCTTCAGGGTAACGGCAGCTTTATACAATCCAGAGCTGCATTCGCAGATGTCTTAAACTTACTCCTATGTCAATAGGGAATCTCCACCTTTTAAAACAAAGTATTTTGGGTTCAAAATCGTTTTCCTGATACATTATTAGAGATGTCGGAGCTTGTGTACTCCTCCGATACAGAGCATCAAACCTCCCTGCATAGACATAACATAAGTGACAGCATTCTGGCTGCCTGCAGCCACCACTAGAGGGAGCTCCCTGCAGACATATCGTGGGAACCTTCTTGCGGCAGCTGCAGGAAGTAAAATAAATAAAAGGTGGACGGTAAACCTTTAAAGGGTTGTGTTCTATCTAGTTTAAGCATTTAATCTGCTCCTGTGATGCGGTAAGAGATGACTCCCAAGCCAACTGCTTCCCAAGTCTTAAAGCAGCGGTTCTTGATGCTGGAGCTCGGCTCCCATATAAGTAAATGTGATTGAAGCTGCGGTACAGAGAACGGCTGCGCTCTTCCGCCTCTGTACGACCTGGTGCTATCTGTCACCGATCCTAATAACTGGACATCGATTCCTTCCTCCTGGTCTGTCCCCCACTGATGCTGGACACCCCCTTTTCCCACTAGGGCTGCCATTATTACCCACCAGTAATACCTACAAAAATCCAGAGCGCCCCCGGCCCGATCCCTCCTGCCGGCAAACAGCAGAACTAATGTCATTAAAGGTGTTGGATTCTTCAAGCACGTGTTATCGGGGTGACACCTACCCGAAATATGCAGGGAATGTCTTTGCGGGTGGCGTGAATCACATCCGACGCCAACACTGAACTCACGGAAAACTCCTCGTCTCTGATGAAGGGAAAAAACAAAACAATAAGGAGCCGGAGGATCAAGTCAGGGGTTAATACACCTCATATAGAAATTCACAGCATGCTCTGGAAGCCACATTTGCATCTCAGAGCAATCTGGGGGTGACAGACGGTTCATACACATTATCCAGACACGAAGTTTTGTGCGCAATTACTCGCTGTTATCAGCCACAGAGGAGAGCAGGCAGCTCACACACCTGAGGTCCACCACTTGGCTTGCCACCACTCCCGGCTGGGTAGACTTTCCTTCCGGTATGTCATACAGGAAGAGTTTACAGTCGCACACCACGGCGTACGCCCGCTGCCAACCTTTCTTCACACCCGTCGGCTTTGGAATCTGTCAAGAAAGGTGATATTAATTTCCGGGCACCGTAGTTCGAATCGCACTAAAATCAACCGCACAATATGGCAGGAACGGATCTGTGCGGAAACATTACAAAAACATAATAATCAAAATACAAGTTTATGTGAGCACTGACCCTGACGTAGCCCTTGTAAGCTGTCCCAATACCGCGCTGCACGTCCACCCCCAGAGGCCGCTTAGACTGCTCGGCCGGGATCGGACACACTTGTGGTGAGAGGTCCTTACACAGCACATGACACGCGAACGGACACACTGTACACGGAAAGAAATACCATTATGCTCCAGAACTGCATGAACAGCGCCACCCCTGTGCACAAGTTGTGTCTGGTATAGCTCCTTAGTTTCATGGAAGCAAATGGGGCTAAGCTGCTATACCGGATACAGCTTGGATACAGAGTGGCGCTGTTCATGCAGGGAGGCAGATATGTGTCTAATTGTGTAAAGATGATGTACAGTTGATGACGGCACCCACCTTCACAGGAGAAGCCTTGGCGTACGAGCCCCACCATGATGGAAGTGCAGTGGGAACACTGTGTGGGGTTGCTGAAAGACTTCACGCTGAGCTGATGAGCCTTGGGCTGCAGACGACACAACAGAGACAAAGACACTTTACATTAAAAACTGCTGCTGACTGATCTGTAGTCCGATAGAATTCTTACTGCATTGTTTAGCAGGATATTCAAACTACAGTGAGCTGTTAGTAGTCAGCAGGCTCCCAAAGAGACCCGAGGTATCCACAGGCTCCCAAAGAGACCCAAGGTGCCCGCAGGCTCCCAAAGAGACCCGAGGCTCCCAAAGAGACCCGAGGCTCCCGCAGGCTCCCATAGAGACCAGAGGCTCCCAAAGAGACCCGAGGTGCTCGCAGGCTCCCAAAGAGACCCGAGGCTCCCGTAGGCTCCCAAAGAGACCCGAGGCTCCCAAAGAGACCCGAGGTGCCAACAGGCTCCCAAAGAGAACCGAGGTGCCCGCAGGCTCCCAAAGAGACCCGAGGTACCCGCAGGCTCCCAAAGAGACCCGAGGTGCCCGCGGGCTCCCAAAGAGACCCAAGGTGCCCGCGGGCTCCCAAAGAGACCCGAGGTGCCCGCGGGCTCCCAAAAGAGACCCGAGATGCCGCAGGCTCCCAAAGAGACCAGAGGTGCCCGCAGGCTCCCAAAGAGACCCGAGGTGCCCGCAGGCTCCCAAAGAGACACGAGGAGCCCGCAGGCTCCCAAAGAGACCCGAGGCTCCCAAAGAGACCCGAGGCTCCCACAGGCTCCCAAAGAGACCCGAGGCTCCCACAGGCTCCCAAAGAGACCAGCAGTGCCATCAGGCTCCCAAAGAGACCAGCAGTGCCATCAGGCTCCCAAAGAGACCGGCCGCACCAGCAGGCTCCCAAAGAGACCCGTCGCGCCAGCAGGCTCCCAAAGAGACCCGCCGCGCCAGCAGGCTCCCAAAGAGAGCTGCCGTGCAACCAAAGACGCCCATGCCATCCCTAAGCTCCCAAAAACTGATGTAAATCAATGTGTGTGAATCCAGCCTTACACATCCAGCCTTACACTGATGGCTGCAAAGGTTATATAATAATGATGGGAAGCAGAGGAAGAGTGGCCGCCCGATGGACACATTTATAGATAACATCCTGCCAGAGACCGTGCTGACTACAGAGGGCAGGAAGGCACAGCCCTCCCCCGTCACACTATATCGCTCCCCTGATATTGGGCGAGAACACTGTCAGCAGAGGAAGAACTGTGCAGTCAGCTTATATAGTATCAGGAGCGAGCCCCGGGACCGACACCAGGACAAACGTGCACCCTAATACCTAATGGTCTGCAATGGGACCGACACCAGGACGAGCGTGCACCCTAATACCTAATAGTCTGTGATGGGACCGACACCAGGACGAGCATGCACCCTAATACCTAATGGTCTGCGGCGGCGCCGACACCAGGACGAACGTGCACACTAATACCTAATGGTCTGCGGCGGGACCGACACCAGGACGAGTGTGCACCCTAATACCTAATGGTCTGCGGCGGGAGCGACACCAGGACGAGCGTGAACCCTAATACCTAATGGTCTGCGGCGGGACCGACACCAGGACGAGCGTGCACCCTAATACCTAATGGCAGGCGGCGGGACCGACACCAGGACGAGCGTGCACCCTACCTAATGGTCTGCGGCGGGACCGACACCAGGACGAGTGTGCACCCTAATACCTAATGGTCTGCGGCGGGACCGACACCAGGACGAGTGTGCACCCTAATACCTAATGGTCTGCGGCGGGAGCGACACCAGGACGAGTGTGAACCCTAATACCTAATGGTCTGCTGCGGGACTGACACCAGGACGAGCGTGCACCCTAATACCCAATGGTCTGCGGCCTGACCGACACCAGGACGAGCGTGCACCCTAATACCTAATGGTCTGCGGCGGGACCGACACCAGGACGAGTGTGCACCCTAATACCTAATGGTCTGCGGCGGGAGCGACACCAGGACGAGTGTGAACCCTAATACCTAATGGTCTGCTGCGGGACTGACACCAGGACGAGCGTGCACCCTAATACCCAATGGTCTGCGGCCTGACCGACACCAGGACGAGCGTGCACCCTAATACCTAATGGTCTGCGGCGGGACCGACACCAGGACGAGCGTGCACCCTAATACCTAATGGCAGGCGGCGGGACCGACACCAGGACGAGCGTGCACCCTACCTAATGGTCTGCGGCGGGACCGACACCAGGTCGAGCGTGCACTATAATAGTCTGCGCTGGGACTGACACCAGGACGAGCTTGCACCCTAATAGGTCTGCGCCAGGACTGACACCAGGACAAGAGTGCACCCTAATAGTCCCAACGCCAGGACCGACACCAGGACAAGCGTACACCCTAATACCAAACCGTCTGCGGTGGGACAGACACCAGGACGAGCGTGCACCCTCATACCTAATGGTCCGCGGTGGGACTGACACTAGGACGAGCGTGCACCCTAATACCTAATCGTCTGTGGCGGGACCGACACCAGGATGAGCGTGCACCCCAATACCTAGTGGTTTTCGCTGCGACCGACACTAGGACGAGCATGCACCCTAAAACGTAATGGTTTGTGGCGGTTAGACAGCTGGGAGAGAAGGCAGACATTAAAGGGAAGGTCTACATTTGAGCATGTAGGGTCTTCAGCATGTCTCCCAGACTGCAGTGTATTACAGGTCTACATTTTGGTATTTTGCAGACGCACCTTTGGAGCAGTGCTGGACAACGGAGTAAACGTTGGGGACGGAGCGGGTGGTGTCCGCGGCTGAGATCTTATAACCTCCTACAGGAAGAGACATTAATATAAGTGATGATATGCGGTGCTATATATGATATATATGGAAGCGCCAAATCCAACAACATGCAGATCAGCGGCGCCAATCCTCACCTCCGGCTGCTGCTCCTGACTGGAAGGAAATAGAAGTGAGGGGGAGACGTCCAGTTTGGGGGCGCTGATCTCCGGCTCGCTGATCATACTGGACTGTGGAATAAGACAACATCTGTTACATGGACAGTGGGGAGCACGATCTGAGGCGCTCAGAGACGGCCACGAATAGATCTAAATAATAGATGGTTTTAGTTAATTCTGATTTCTATGAAAGAAAATGCAAACATTTTGCAAAATTGTAGAAGGAAAAAAAAGTAAAAAAAAAAACCTTCTGGACAGAATAATACATCCTACATTGGCAAAAGCTCAGGATCTGAGGCTGCACCAAACTCGGCAGATGGCCGCTGCATTATACAGCCGAAACACGCCTGCAGCAGCAGCGAATAGAGGGGAGCTATAATCGCTCCTGATTAACCATTCAGAAGTAGCTGTCAATCACTGAATGTGCTATTTCATCGACTCACCCTGCAGAATTAAAAAACGTGTTTCATAAGATGTAAAAAAAAAAAATATATAAAAATATGAAAAAAGAAATTTTCTATAATATATATTTAAAACATAAAAAAATAAAGTACAAAAATTGCCATTGCAACAAATGTAAGTTTGCATTTTTTGGAAGAAAAAGAAAGGATCAAATTCATCTTATGAAATCCAAAATTGTAACCTTCTGCTGGTCGGTGCTACGAGCTCTGAGCAATGAAGGGTTAAACAAATATTACATGAGATAACATGGCGCAAAAAAGAACAGGTGCTGGATGGTTAAATTATGTGTCTAGGCATTAGTGAAGGCGCCTTGGTCTACACAAAAGGTTAAAGGTCATTACAATGGCAGTTGGCCTGGGGTTACTGGGGTTCAAGGCTGTGATCGGACTTACGTCTTCCCAATAGGCAAGAAGTGAGGACGTGGAGGAGGTAGATACTGGTGCCTATGAGGGACATCACATCAGTACCATGTACCCTGCAGTCCAGGGATCACAGCAGATACGCAAAAAGCAGCAGAGTTCTCAGAAGATCTCAAAATTTGTAATTTCTTTTTTAATTTTTGGGCCAGAATCATTATTTGCTTTTTTTTTTTTTTTTTTTTTTTTTTAAAGCTACTCCATTAGTTTTTTTTTGCCATTTGTTGACTTTTGTTTGAAGCAAACTCATTGACATGCAAGATAGCGCACACAATTCATGAACTTTGTGCAAAAAAACAAAGCTTATTTCTCTATCGCCTCATTGGGGGACACAAGAACCATGGGTGTATGCTGCTGCCACTAGGAGGCTGACACTATGCAAATAAAAAAAGTTAGCTCCTCCTCTGCAGTGTACACCCTACCGACAGGAAGTAGGATATTCAGTTTAGCTTAGTGTCAGTAGGAGGTGGACACGGGTCTTTTGTTAGACCCTTATCTACCTCAATGTGCGTCGTTTTCTTACAGGTTTTTCCAGAGGGACACAGGGTGAACAGTCACACCTGTAATCCCACACTATGGACTATGAGTACGGCGTGTACTGCCACCCCGTATCCTCATAGATCCGACAGCAGGACCATGATCCTAGTACACAAGCGTGCTCAGAAGTCCGGTCCTGGCTCCGTCCCCCACCCACTCGCCCACCAGAGCCTGTCGATTGGAGGAGACGAGGACATCCACTATCAGCTCCATGGACGTCTGACACCTTTCTCTAAGGTTAGTAACGGACGGCGTGGGAGTTTTTTGAGGTGAGTATTTCCCCACCCGTCCCAGTTAGGAATTGGGGATCACTGTGGGCTTCTTTATTTTATTAAGGACTGCAGTACTTGTTTGGCGGGTCCCACAGGGCAGGGATCGTCGCTGCACTGCAGCGGCCTTGCTGATCGCTTCCCCTCCTTGTTCCATGGGGGGCTGATCTATCTTACTCCAGCGCGGCGTCTTTTTCAGCCATGCTGCCTTTTTATTCTCCCAGCTCTCTCCTGCTTCTACAGGCAGCTCCGCTGCCTACTTTCCCTGGCGGCCACGTTCCTCTGTGGCGCGGCGGCCTTAGCAGGCAGCAGCGCTGTTTTCCCTCAGCGGTCACCATCTCCCCGCTGGCCGCACTGCTCGTTCCTCAGCGCAGCGGCCCTCGCGGCCTCTAATTTAGGCCCCGGCTTCTGCCCGGGCCTACTTCCGGCACCACGACTCCGCTCACTTCCGATTTGCTCGGGCGCGCTTTTCTCCTGCCCGACAATCTTCCTCCCTGCGCCATCTTGGTGCTGCTGGGTGCACGGTACATTCCAGCTTGGCACCACACTTTGCCGCTCCGCCCCTTACAGAGCGCGCATTCTGCCGTCCGGGCGTTCTCCCATACAGCCTTCCTGCCTAAAGGGGATACTTCTCCGGAGGTCCACCGCAAGCCGACATCTTCCTCCATCTGGAATCCGTTTTTCGTCTGCCGTGAGTAGCTCTGCACTGCAGGCTGACACTCCCCTCTGCCCCTGTCCCCTAACCCTCTGGCATTTTCTTCAGGGACCCTTCAAGATGTCTATCTCTAAGGGAGGCCGCTCTCGTCCCCTACTTCTTCTGCCTTAGTCAAATACTTTGCATGTTCGTCTTGTAGTTGCAAACTTCCCTCAGGTCAGTCCTCTCCACTCTGTCAGACCTGCAGCAACCCGATTGTTCCAACCGCCCAGGATTCCCCGGCCGCTCCGCTTGAGAGTGATACCCCCACCCCAGACTGGGCTTCCTCTCTGTCACAATCGGTAGTGGATCGGATCTAACTCGGGTGTCTCAAACTCTGGTGTCCATGCTGGATCGATTACCCCTGCAGACACCCGCAGTAGCCAGCGGGTCGCAGGAGCCTCCGTCTGAGCCCTCCATTCTAAGCTGCAAAAGGTCCAGACCGGAACTCTGGTCTGAGCCCTCTTCTAGCTCCATCTCGCCACAAGGTCCTCCTCTGCGGTCGGTTTCCTCCCGGTCCTCCTCCCCTGAGTCAGGCGAGGCGTTCTCTGATGCGCCCTCGGAGGATATTTTGGAGCTGGATTCTAACCAAATTGCTACCATGAGAGATATGGTTCAGAATCTCATTGGAGTGATAAATCAGACCTGTGGCATCAAAGATACTTCTACGGAACCCGCAGAATAGCCGGTTTCGTTTAGACGGTCAAAACCAACTTCCAAGGTCTTTGCCCCACACACTGAATTTGTGGTGGTACTTGCCAGGGGAAAGGTGAACCATACCAGATGCTTTCAAACAGGGAAGTGTCTCTGCATCCTATATTCCTTCTCCCCTGAGCTCGTCGCTAACTGGACTGATTCCTCGGCAGGAAGTGGGCAATTCTGGACTCTTCAGTCCCCAGACTGTCTACCAACTTGGTCCTTCCACTTTCCAATGCAGCATCCCTCATGGATTCCAAGGATCCAATTATAGAATCGCTGGATAAATCAGCCTTTGAAGCGGCTACTTCTGCTTTGTGCCTCAGCTATTGCCTCTACCTGGGTCTCAGGGACCATAGCTAGATGGACAAAACCGCTTTGTAAGGGCACCCGGCTGGAGCTCCTCCGGGGGAGCTAGCTGACCTGATGGACCAGATTTCCTATGCAGGGAAATATTTGGTATCATGCGCGGCTTGTGCAGCTCAGGCATTCAGCAATATGGTGGCCATCCGGCGGAATATTCGGCTCTACACACGGCAGGCGGACTTGTCTTCAAGTACGAAGTCCCTTACCAGCCTCCCCTTCCAGGGGGCCCGTCTCTTTGACTACATGCTGGAACAAATTATTAAGGACGCCACGGGAGGCACGAGTTCCCTCCAAGCCTCGCCGGCCTCCCCTGAAATGGCAGTGCAGCTTCCTTTTGTCTCTTCGCTGTTTCGCGGCGTCGGAAGATTCCTCTAGCTAACACAGACCGCTGTCTCATCTGGCTACAGGAAAGGCTTCCTTAAGGCCTACCCCTTCCCGGCGTTCCGGCAACTCCCATGGTAGGTCCACCGGGCCTAGACCTGGCAGATCTTCCTCAACGTGGTAAGGGCCCAGCGTTCCTCCCAGTTGGGCGGGTGTCTCCTGTTTTTTTTTTTTTTCAGGGATGTTTGGCTGGCCTCGGTGGAGGACGCTTAGATCAGGGAGGTGGTATCCTCTGTATACAAGATAGGGTTCGCTTCGCGGCCCCGGAATCGTTTCTTCGAATCCCGCCCCCTAAAAAAAAAAATCCACTCTGAACCCAGGTTTCTTTGCGTCCATTACCTTCCTACTTTGTTCAGAGGTTATCGTTTCCGTCCCACAGCAGGAACGCTTCAGAGGTTTCTATTCAAACCCGCTTGTAGTGCCGAAGAAGAGCGGCGCAGTTCTACCCATCCTGGCTCTGAAGTTAGCAAACAGAAGGTTCCGCCTGCGGCATTTCAGGATGAGGTTCCTCTGTTCAGTTCTGGCTTCCATGGAACCACAGGAATTCCTGTGCTCCATAGATATCCAAGATGCTTATCTCCATGTTCTGATTTTCCCAGCACACCTGAGTTTCCTGCGTTTTGCGGCGCAGAAGAGTCATTTCCAGTTTGTCGCCCTGCCGCTTGGTCTTGCGTCCGCTCCCTGTGTTTTCATAAAGATCATGGCTACATTTATGGCCATTTTGAGGATCAGGGGCCTAGTGCTCATTCCATATCTCGAAGACATCCTCATCAAGGCTCTGCCCCTCTCCCAGGCGAGTCTGACCATCGTCCTCGACTTCCTGTCCCGTTTCTGGTGGCTGGTCAACAGAACAAAGTCTTGTCTTGTTCCGAGTCAGCGCCTCGTCCTCTTAGGCATGCTGTTCGACACCGTCAGTCGAGGGTTTTTCTTCTCGAGGAGAAGCGGGCAATTCTGCAGAACGGAGTTCGCTCTCTGCAAGGCCCTCGGCTGCCTTCCTTCCGTTCAGCAATGAAGGTCCTGTGACGCATGGTGACAGTATCGGAAGCGTTCCCTTCTGCGCTGTTCCACTTGAGACCACTTCAGCAGGCCATCCTTTCTCAGTGGGACAGGCCTGTGCTGTCTCTGGATCGTCCGATACGGCTTTCCGTCTGATTCTAATAGTCTCTCAACTGGTGGCTGTCATCCCCCTCTCATTCCCCAGGTCCGATCCTCCCTTCTCGCCCATGGCAGGTGGTGATGACGGTCACCAGCCTACCCGGCTGGGGCACGGTTTCTCGTCATCCGTCAATGAAGGGGGTGTTGGTCGGAGCAAGAGTCCTCTCTGTCTATCGACACCCTTGAGATAGGGGCTATTCTTCTGTCCCTGAGTCACTGGGAAAGGCTTCTCAGAGGTCTGCCAGTCAGAATCCAGACGTCCAATGCTTCGGCTGTGGCACATGTCAATCACCAGGGAAAGAATCAGAGTGCAGAGGCGACGGTTTCGGCACTATTCACAGTGCATATCCCTTGCGTGGACAACTAGGCCGCAGTGTTTTTCTCTGCCGTGAGGGCCTTGTGGGAGGAGAAAGGTCCCTGCACCAGGAGGTTTTCCTTCAAATTTGCCTTTGATGGGGAACTCCGGACGCGGATCTCTTGGCGTCCCGACTGCTCAGGAAGGTTCCACCATTTGTTTCCAGGTCCGCGATCCTCTTGTTGTGGATACCGATGCTTTGGCCATTCCTGGGTCGCAATTTGTACTTCCCTGTTTCCTCCCCTTCCCTTTCTTCCCAGGCTGTTGAAGATCAATGCGGAGGGGGTGCCGGTCATTCTGACCGCACCAGATTGGCCCAGAAGGTTCTGGTTCGCTGAGATCACCAATCTCCTCGCAGAATCCCACTGGAGGCCCCCAGACAGGCCAGATCTTCTGTACCAAGGACCGATCTGCCACAGAGTTCTTGGTTGCTCAATTTAACAGCTTTGCTGTTGAAACCTTCCATTTTGGCCGTTTTCTCAAGGCGGGACTTGATGCTGGCCTTGCCCTTAGTTCTATAAAGGGTCAGGTAGCAACCCTTTCCATGCTCTTTCTGAAGTCCCTTTCAGAAGTCCTTAGCTACTGGCTATCACAGTACAAAGATTTATATCCGACCCGTTCTCACATCAGAACTTTCCTTCAAGGAGTAGCGCATGCGGCTCTCCCGTACCAGACTCCCATGGATCCCTGGGACCTCAATCTTGTTCTGGAGGCTCAGTGGGGTTCCCCCCTTGAACCTCCCCATGAGGCCTCACTGTCTGTCCTGTCCTGCAAGGTGGCATTTCTGGTGGCCATCGCCACCATTAGGCGCGCCTCGGAGTTGGTGGCTCTCTCCTGTCGCCCCATTTCTTGATTCTTCACAAGGATAAGGTAGTTTTATGGCCTTCATCGCCTTTTCTTCCCAGGGTGGTGTCCTCCTTTTACTTGAATAAGATTGTCCTTCCCACCAAGCTGTCGGCTTGCGGTGGTCCTTCCTGCTCCGACCTATACTCTGGGGCGTTCGCTGAACAGGCTAGACCTGGTCAGGGCGGTGAGGATCTATTTGTCTAGGACCCCCTTCATTAGGAAGACGGACCATCTATTTGTCATTCCAGACGGTACGCCAGGAGGCCTGCTGGCCTCCAAGGCTACGATTGCTCTCTGGATCAGAACTACTATTCTGGAGACTTACCGGGTCAAGAACAGAGTGACTCCTCCTGGGATTAAGACTCACTCTGCCCCGGGCAGTGGGCACTCTGCCCCGGGCAGTGGGCGCTTCCTGGGCGGTACACCATGGGGCATCCGCCCTACAACCTTGCTAGGCGGCAATCTGGTGTTCCATTCACTCATTTGCCAAATGTTATAAGCTCCATACCTACGCTTCGGCAGTTGCCAGCCTAGGCGGAAGGATCTTGCAGGCGGCAGTGGTGAGTCCTCCGACCTGAATGGAGTTTTTCTGCTGTTCCCACCCCAGGGACTGCTTTGGGACATCCCATGGTTCCTGTGTCCCACAATGAGGCGATAGAGAAAAAAGGATTTTTGGTTGCTTACCGTAAAATCTGTTTCTTGGAGCATTCATTGGGGGACACAGCACCCTCCCAAGTTGAACAGCTCTGTTTTATTGTGCTATAGTGTTAGTTTGAATTTTCTATCTTTTACATGTTGCTTCTCCTACTGCTTTCTCACTAACTGAATATCCTACTTCCTGTCGGTGTGGTGTACACTGCAGAGGAGGAGCTAACTTTTATTTGCATAGTGTCAGCCTTCTAGTGGCAGCAGCATACACCCATGGTTCCTGTGTCCCCCAATGAAGGCTCCGAGAAACAGATTTTACGGTAAGCAACCAAAAATCCTGTTTTTTGCTTTTGCCATCGCTTCAAGAATTTTCCTGGCAAAAAGTTGCACGTTACGTTAAAATGTTGCCAAATGTGAGCAAATTTTCAGGCGTACGCAAACTTTTAAAAAGTTGCAATTAATTACCGTAATCGGTTGCAAACGTAAGTCTCGCCCATATTGAAAAACAGAGAAAAAATTATTAACAGGCACATGTAAAAAAAAACAAAACAAAAAAACGTAAAAATGACAAATTTTAGCTAGTTTTTGTTTTGTGCCAAAACAACAAAAATAACTAAACTAAAAGGGAAGAAATGCGATAATGAATCGGGTCCTTTGTGCTTTAATAAAGCGCCATCTTCAATATTTCTGCTGGCTGTTATTGAATGAGAACAATGTACTTTACATCCAGAGACAGACCACCCTGACCGTGGGACCTGTAGGCTGCGTGCAGCGCTATTCTTCTCTTTAGGCTGACGCTGACACATTGTAACAAACTACAGCTGTGCAGGAAGGTCAAAGAGGGTTTGAGCCTCAGAATGAGAACAAGAGTAGAGATGGGAAAACCCGAACAATAAAGTTCAGCGTCCGTACTAAACACCTACTGTTCGGGCACGGACACCGACTTCACCAGGAAGTCCGTGTTACTGTTCAGGTTCGGCTGCCCAAACACCGGGTGATTGTCACGCTGTCATGTGTATGACAGCACAGCAAACACCACTTCTGATCAGTGGTGAAATCATCCCCGCCGGTCAGAGAGCCACAGTTCCCACGCTGTCAAATGACAAAGTGAGCGCTCAGCTATGATCGGAGGTATGAAGTTTACCTCTGGTCACTGGTGTCAGCGGATAGGACTACAACTCCCATCATCCAACACTTGCTGCTGCTAATAACAGCGAGCAAAGGAGCGGCTGATTGGTTTATTCATTAGCGGACTCCTGCGCTGGAAATAAATAATTTAAAAAAACGGAGCAGGTTCCCCTATATTTTTGATAACCAGCCAGGCAAAACTCACAGCTGGGCTGATTATCAAGAATAGAGGGGTCCCCACAACGTATTTTTTTTAATTATATAAATAACACATAATTAAAAAAGGAACAACGCGGGGTCCCCCTGTTTTTGACAACCAGACTTGCTAAAGCAGACAGCTGGGGGCTGGTATTCTCAGGCTGGTAAGGGACCATGGATATTGCCCCCCCAGCCTAAAAATAGCAGCCGCCCAGAAAAGTCACATCTATTAGATGCACCAATTCTGGCGCTCTGCCCGGCTGTTCCCACTTGCCCTGTAGCAGTGGCAAGTGGGGTTAATATTTGTGGGGTTGATGTCACCTTTGTACTGTCCGGTGACATCAAGCCCACGGATTAGTAATGGAGAGGCGTCTATGAGACAACTATCCAGTACTAATCCAATAGTGGTATGGTAAATAAAAACACAGCCAGAATAAAGTCCTTTATTAGAAATAAAACAAAACACACTTTTACTTTTTTATTTAAAAATAACAAATCGCAATGATACTCATTTAACTCCTAATTTCACCAAAGTCTTCGTTCTCCTGTAATAAAACTAAAATAAATAACAACAATGTACCATACCTGTCTGTCGTTCTGTCCCACGCTGTAATTCATGTCTGGGGGATAAACAGTTTTCAACCTGGACAGTGCCAAGATGTGACCGTCCATTCTGAGAACCACTGGGAAAAAAGCTGCTGTGTGATTCTAGATTAAAAATTAACTTTTAATAAACTCGTTAAAAAATGGTAGACCCAAATAATCAAAACACATAAAGGACTCACAGTACGTCACATTTCAAAAGAAGAAATGCCAATATCACAAATAAATCGAACTGCCTCAGACCTCAATATCCCAAAATCCCTATGAATAAATCTATCATGGGAACATAAAGGTCCGATATCAGCTGGCAGTGCGGAAAAACATCAAATTTCACATCACCTGGTCATTTGGCAGATCAGACCACATATGCTCTTTATATATGCATCTATTATTGGCAATGACCGCTCAAAATGGTGTGTGAAAGGAAAAAAAAAAGTGAACAGTTTCACCCTATAGCGAATTAATGACCGTTTTTATCTGGTGTAAAGACTGGGGAGATGGCACATCATTATCCATACAAATACCCCATCATAGAATATCACCAGTTTTTATATAGTGACCCCCAATGCAAAGTAACGAAAAGGTATACTTCCCAGTAAGACCTTTATGTTCCCATGATGGATTTATTCATAGGGATTTTGGGATATTGAGGTCTGAGGCAGTTCGATTTATTTGTGATATTGGCATTTCTTCTTTTGAAATGTGACGTACTGTGAGTCCTTTATGTGTTTTGATTATTTGGGTCTACCATTTTTTAACGAGTTTATTAAAAGTTAATTTTTAATCTAGAATCACACCCTGCTTTTTATACTATATTATTGATTGGTGGTCACAGCTTTTTCAGAAATAAGCTGCTGCGAGCGTAAGAAAAACTCTCACGCTGCTAGCGGGGATCTCAACGAGGTCACCGCAGTTCAGACCGGCTGGGAACACAGCCTCAGTGACCGGAGGTAACCTCGATGACGTCACCACCGGTCACTGAGGCTGTGCTCGCAGCAGTTTAATCATCAGGGGCACGCAGCTTTGACGGTCGAATCTTGGCACAGTTCAGGTTGAAAACGGTTTATCCCCCAGACATGGATTACGGCGTGGGACAGAACAACAGACAGGTATGGTATATTGTTATTTTTTATTTTAGTTTTATTACAGGAGAACAAGGGCTTAGGTGCAATTAGGCGTTTGGTGAGTATAACCGTTTGTTATTTTTAAATTAAAAAAAAAAGGGAAATTGTGTTTTGGGTTATTTCTGGTTGTGTCTTTATTTACCATACCACTATAGGATTAGTAATGGATAGGTGTCTTATAGACTCCTTTCCATTACTAATACGTGTGCTTGATGTCACCTGACAATACAAAGGTGACATCAGCCCCACAAATATTAACCCCACTTGCCACCGCTACAAAGCAAGTGGGAAGAGCCGGGCAAAGCGCCAGGATTGGCACATCTAATAGATGTGCCTTTTCTGGGCAGCTTGTAGGCTGCTATTTTTAGGCAGGGGGAGCCAATATCCATGGCCCCTCACCAGCCTGAGAATACCAGCCCTCAAGTGTCTGCTTTAGCAAGGCTGGTTGTCAAAAATGGGGAGTACCCCACGTTGTTTTTTAAATTAATTATCTAAATAATTTAAAAATACTACAGCGCAGGAGAGGCTAATGAATACTCCCATCAGCTGCTCCTGCTCTCGCTGTTATAAGCGGCCGCAGGTGTCGGATGATGGGAGCAGTAGTCCCATCCACTGATGCCAGTGACCGGAGGTAATCTTTATACCTCCAATCACAGCTGAGCGCTCAAGCTGTCTTTTGATAGCGTGGGAGCAGCTGCTCTCTGACCGGCGGGGATGATTTCTTCTCCGTTGATTTGAAGCAGTGTTTGCACATGACAGCGTGGCAAACACTGGATGTTCGGGCCCCCAATTCAAGTGAATGGGGTTCGGGTACTGTTCTGGTACCTGAACCCAAACTTTTTATAACTTCGGCCAAACCCACCATACCCGAACACCCAGGTGTCTCCCCATCTCTAAACAAGAGGGCTTCCATTCACTGACAGCAAGCACAGGTCTTAAGAAATATGTCAGTCATGGTAAATGTAGGTTTGAACGGACAGACACATCTACTCACCCTCAGGTCGTGGGGCAGGGGAGAGGTGTTGAAGTATTCGAAGATTGATTCCTGGAAGTCTGGGAGTTTAAGACCTGAAATAAACACACAAACTACAAAATTAGAAGCAGAAAAGCCGACGTCCCTCTTATAGATCCTCAGGCAGGAGAAGCACTGACCACCATCATCTCTCATCTTCTCCTCCAGCTTCTTCTTTAGACTCTGCGTTTCTTCCAGGAGCTCCTTATTTTTAGCTTCGGCCTCTTTGAGTTTACTAAAAAGAAACAAAAAATTATAAAAATATTAGTATCAATAAATTTTGGAAACAGTCAGCGAGCTGGTTGACACAATGAGCACAGGTTAGGCTACTTCCACACATCAGGTTTTTTGTTCCAGGCACAATCCGGCAAGTTTGGAGAAAAAATGGATCTGTTGTTGTTTTTTTTTTTTACATCGGGTCCGTTTTTTTCTCTTAGAGTTGTATAAGCACCAGATTGCGCCTGATGGCCAGACGTTTCATCTGTTTTTTCCGGATCCGTCCACATAGTAGTTTCCGGCAGACGGAGAAAACGTCCAGAGGAATGTTTTTTTGTGCGCCGAAAAAAGCGCACAGTGATGGAGCCGGCCAAAAACGTATGAAACGGAGATGTGAAACTATGATTCCGGCCTCCGGATCCGGTTTCCAAGCATTTTCCATTAAAATCATGCAGATTTTCCGTACTGGGGTGTCTCTCTCTTTTCCTGGAAGTCACTCCCCTCCAGGAAGTCACTATAACTCCATGTTAAAAATAAAAACCCAAATCCAGCAGAAAAATGGACCTGTTACATCAGTTTTTTCACTATTTGCAACGGATCCGTTTTTTGGAACATTAGCCGGATTCTGCCTGAAACAAAAAACCTGATTGTGTGAAAGTAGCCTAACAGGTGTAGGTTGCTCCTTCACAGAGGAGGTTGTTATTTCTATGAATATTCCTTACTTCTCGAACGAGATGTTGGAGTCCTTTGCTTTCCGCAGCTCCTCCATCACCAACTGTTTGGCGCGCAACTCGGCGTCGAGAGCAGACTGCAGTTCCAGCCGAGCGGACATGTCCAGCTTCTGGCTACGCCGTACCTTCCAGAGAGGATCCTGCAGAGAAGAGGCGACCGATTAATGCCACCAAGACACAAACCAAACACCCAGCAAGGGGTTAATTAGAGGACTACAACTCCCATCCGCAGCTGCCATTGTTGACATTTGCCTGTGGGGGTGTGTGTGTGGGGGGGGGGGAGGGGAGGGGGACTGGGCAGTGCCATAGGGGCCAGACAGCAGGTTTATGGAAAAAGTTCAGAATTAGGACAACACATCCACCGATTTAGGTCAGACCCAACACCAGAAATTAGGGAAACAGATCCTGGGGAAGAAAAGTATTAATCCTTATCACAAATAATCACAAATCTCAGATAATCAAGGGTACTGGAATCACCCCCGTTCCTGGGGATCACACAGCGTTTATTGTTGCTGCACAGATGACTCTCAGGATCCTCTGTGGGATCTGGAATCACATTCATCAAAAAAGTTTCTTGAAAAGTTTGAGCAACAGAGAAATAGATGGCGAGGACAGAAGAAATGATGACGCATGCAGGGAGGCGCCATGAATCCCACCACCATTTGTCACCAGAGCGGTGACGACCCCAGCACTCACCAGCCTGTCGGCACTGTACGGCGCCAGGCCCTGTGGGAATGACATCTCAGGCTAAAGCAACAATCAGAACACAAAGGGTTACCGGAAACCAAAGGAAAACTACGTCTTACATGACGATACTGAAATACTCTGTGCTGCTGGGGTCCCTGCAGTTCACTACATTTCCACCCCCCATACATTATAATAATATCCTGGAATAACGTGCTGCTGTGGCACTCTGCTCCTTATACAGGGACAACAGCTCACGCCTATCCTGAAATACTCTGTGCTGCTGAAGACCGCTCTATGGTCCCACCCTCATTATGAAGCTTCTCATCCGGTAACGTAAGCCACGATCCTCTCCTGAAATACTCTGTGCTGCTGTGATCAATCCCATGGCTTATCTTGCAACCATCAATTTGCCACTATCGCCCCTTCCTTTTCAGGATGGGTGGGGGGTCTGAGGTCAGCCCCTTTAAATCTTTGATACTGTTGATTTGTCAAAAAGCAGCTGCATATCCGACGCCCACAGTTCTATGCCGGCACTTACCAGTGTTCTAGACCCCAGACTGGAGCTCCGCAGCGTCTCTAGCTCCTCCGTCATCTTAGACGCCAATGCCTGCAGGTAACCGCGGGCGTCCTTCTCGTCGCTGACCCTGGGAAACAAAACCGCTACATGTCACCATCAGGTCTTATCAGCTCTACGGAGAAGTTAGCTACTTCCTGTGACTGACACTGCAGGCAGAAGAGGTGCAGGGAGAGTCACTTCCTCTCCCGGGTCACCTACCACTGGATGATCTCTGAGATCTGAGCTTCCCAGTGAGCAACGGACTCCTTCTTGTTCGTCAGGTCTTGCAGTTCGTCCTCCATTTGTCGGTTTTGTGCCGATAGTTTATCCACAAAAGAGCAAAGCTGGAAAATGGGAGCAAAGTGGCGTGAGCAGACTGGGTTAAACCCGATATAAGGGACTCCCTATGTAAACATAGTGTTAATCTAAAGTGGAATCCAGTAACAAGAACTGCAGCGCCACCACAGGAGGAATGCGGTAGTACACAGTTCTCATTTTAATCCAGAGTGCCCGACATGCTGGGTCCTGTAGTGTATTTTTGTAACAGCTGATAGATATATACACAAAGCCCTATCCACAAGCTCCTAATTACCCCAAATTCTTTTTGAAAATGTGTTAACCCTTTCATCGGTGTCCGGGCGGCCTTACCCGCTCGGTCTCGGTAGAAAGCTTCTTGTTCTCCTCCAGTAGGATGCTTCGTTCTCGTTCATACTTTTCCTTCACTGTTCCTACGGCTTCTTCCATCTCCATGTGTCTGGAAAGTTAAGAAGGAACGGAGCAATGATTTCAACGGCCAAAGCTGGAAAAGCCACAAATCACCAGCTCACCAGGGGCAAGTGCGTCAGAGACATCTAACAACTGCTGGCTGATCCGATCACTAAAGGGGTCCAAGGAGGAGAGCAGCGCATGAAGATGATGGGCACCAATGCTGCATCAGAGGCCAACTCCTGGCAAAACACTCAGTGCCCACCCCCTTCCCCCCGGGACCATAAATGCCGTGCGCAGACTCGCTATCCCCGCCCCACACTCACAGTGCCCACACTTGCTTCTTGTCATGTCAGGCTCACCTCTCGCGCTTTGCTTTCTCCAGCTTGTCCCTCAGCATGAGGATCTCCTTCTGCAGGGCGAGCTGCTGGCTCTCGGAGTCGTGGATCCCTTTCTTCACGTTCTTTAATTCTAAGGAGTGCGAGTTCTCCCGCCGCAGCAACTCCTCCTCGTAGTACAGGATCTTCTTCTCCAGCTCGGACTTGACTTTGGTCAGCTCCTGCTGGTGCTCCAGTGTCGCCCCCGGGGGGCGTCCTCCCTGCTTCAACTGAACACAAGAGTCAAACCCATGATGTGAATAGAAAGCCCTGCATCTCACAGCGGAGGATTTGTTACAGTGGCAGCTATGCCTTCCTCTAACTCCAGACTCGCATTACCAGAACTGATACATAGTAACAAACCATCAGGAGAGTTTTGTGCTGTAGCACTGTCGGCTTACATGCTTCATTTCTAGCCTAGGTACAACTGCAGCAAACCCTCAGCTGTCAAAAATACTAGTTCTGCATAGGGTTTTCAGCCACTGCATGTAAGGGTGCGGTCCAAGACTCACTACCATCAGATCATTGGGGTCTGACACTCGGCACCCCCAGATTTCAGCCGTTTGCAGGTCCCGCGGCGGCTGGATGTGTACAGAGGCGAGACAGCACCGCTCTGTGCACTGCAGCTTAGCTCCTATTACAGTGAATGTGATCGGAGGGCAGTACCCAGAACGGCCACTACTAAATGCACAGACTGCGCCGACTCAGTCCCGATCATTGTTGCTCAGGATCATTAGGGGTGTCGGAAGCCAGATCCCATTAATCTGATATCGAAGACCCATCCTAAGCATAGTTCATCAATATCTAGAGGACAATCACTTTAAAGCTACCGACATAACTAATCCGCTACCTTCAGAGCCTCCAGTTCACTCTCCAATTGCTTGGAAAAGTTGTCACTGTGTTCCCGCAATTTGCGTTCCTTCGAGGCCTCGGCGCTGGTGTCTTCAAGTTGGGCCTCCAGCTGAAAAATTATAGGGACAATATATAAGTAAAAGATGAGTCCTCCTCCCTCACCAGAACCACCAAGTGCCGCATCTCAGCCCCATCCGCAGCCCACCCAGGACCATCCACATCTTCATCCGCATCTCAGCCCCATCCACATCTCAGCCCCATCCGCAGCCCCCCCTCCTCCCCCTACCCCGCAGGACCATCCGCAGCTTCATCCGCATCTCAGCCCAATAAGCATCTCGGCCCCATCCGTAGCCCCCTCAGGCCCATCCGCAGCCCCCTCAGGCCCATCCGCAGCCTCATTCGCAGCCCCCTCACCTCTTTTCTCGCCTTCTCAGATTTGCGTAGTTCCTGCCGCACAGAGTCCAGTTTTTGCATAACGGCTTCCAGTTCTTCCTCCTTGTCCCGAAGCTGGCGGGTAAGCTTCTGCTTCTGAGAGCGGAGGGTCGCCATCTCATCGTTGAGCTCAGAGAACTCTTGCAGGGCGAACTTCCTCTGCTGGTGCGCATCCTTCAGCTCCTTGGTCTGAGCCTTGAGCCGCTCCTGCGCCTCTAGGTGTTGCTGCCAACGGCAAAAATAGAGGGATACACTTGGATAACGCAGCCATCACCAGGAAATCACGCTCTGCTCAATATAAGATCATGATCGAGCAACTGTGAGTAAGACGCCATTCTTCACACTGCTGGCTGTATCCAAGAAGTTAGACTATATTATTCCTACTCCAAAAAAATAGGCTGACAGGGGATCTTTCACCCCAAGCAGGACACTACATGTGGAGGGGGCCCCGAAAACTCCCTACACAAGCAGTGGACACATAAGCATACTAAGCATGTAGCAGATGTTCTGCAAAAGCCACAGTCTGCGTGCAAAGCCCCACACTCCGAACCAACGCTGCTATTCGCTGCAGATTCATCGGATCAGGCAAAAAAATACATCGGGCTTTGCGGCTGCAGAAATCTATGACAAATTCCAGTTTCAACGCCCACCACATTTCTTCTAGTCGTACAATCAACTGACTGCGCCAAGGAGGGAGAACAAAGGCGCAAGGAATTGTAAAATCTGACAATGAGCACATATTTGTGGTCAGATGGGTATAACAAAGGCGGACGTTTACTACGTGGTGACAGTGTGGAGAACAGAAATCCGTCATCAATAAGGATCACCTGATATTGTGTGTATAATGCCAGATAGTCCGAGATCAGCATTCAGCGCCACTCCTATCCAGAGGCCACATGTGGTACTGCAGCTCATTCACACGATGCAGGGCACTGAAACCACTCTGATAAGTTTGCATTATGCTGTGGCACAGCGATCCAAATGTTCTTACCTCCTGCAGAAGCTCTAAGTCCAGCAATGTTGATAATTTAAGGCCCTCCAATAATTAAACTCATCTGTCCCATTTTCTAGGAGACTTTTAAAAGGGTTTTCCCGAATTATACTCGAATATCAGATACCGCGCTTAGGGGATATAGGTGAGGATGCCACTAAACACATCAGAGCAACCAATATGTGTTTTACCTGCAGTAGCACGCTAGATAGTGATCAAAAAAGCAATGTAATATAGAGCGTACCCACACGGCTGTTTAAGCCCACTGAGTGCGGGAATGGTGTAACCGTGTGCACCTAAATGATGGAACACTTACCCCACCCCACCCAGGCTGTCTGTGTCCAGATGATACGACTGCTGCGTGCGGCTGAGCAGCTGGAAGCCGGGAGGGCAGAGGCAGAGTGGCGAGGGGTGCAGGCACGCTAATCCTTGCCAGAGGAGCCCTGGCCGGTGGCATCCCTGGTTACGGCTAGAAAAAGATGGCCGCCAGCGTGTGCTGGCGCGCGCTCAGATGTGACGTCACAGAGCGTTTCGAAGGGATGCGCCCTTCTTCGTCAGGGTTGAAGCCCTGTGTTAGAGATTCCCTTATATATGTACCTTCGCTGAAAGTGTGTGCCTGCCCCCAAAACCTCCAAATCCCGCCCCAGCTGCCTATATATATATATATATATATATATATATATATATATATATATATATATATATATATATATATAGGCCTATATTAGCAACCAAAAAGTTTTCCCGAATTAATTTCACCTTTTTTCTTCCCCGCAGCCTCAGCACAGGCCTGGAGGACAGATGTGAAGCTTACGCAAGGTTAGCAGTCACATCATTTTCCGCTCTATAAAACTGTCGATTTTAGAGCTTTACCTCCACAGACATCACTTTTCTTCAATGATTCCATTAATCTGGCACTCTGGGGCTGAAGTGCTGCATTATCAAATCCTGAACAGCCGGAGAGTCTCCTCGCACAACCCACCTTCTGCAGATCATCTCGCTCCTGCTTCAGGATCCTCTGCTGTTTCTCAAGGCTTTTGATCTTGTTGGCAGCCTCCTCCAGCTGCTGGCGTAAAGCGACGGCATCCTCCAGCTGACGCTCTATCCGGTTAGAATCTAAAACAAAAATGGTAAACATGATAGAACGAAAACAAATGGTTGCGTCCCTTCCCCATCATGGCTCAACCGCCCTGAGATACCTGATATTTTGTTCTTCAGACGCTCAATTTCCTCGTTTAGCTTCCGAATCTCCTTGTCCCGATTTAGGGTCCCCATCGAACGACTGGAGCCCTGGAGGGACTGCACGGCCTGTGTGGACTCTGGAGGGGGTAGACAAGAGCAACAATAAAGATGTACTGAAGAGATCCATAAGCCTAGATGCATCACTGGTTCTGATGATAGGCTAGTTTCACACATCAGTTTTTTGTTTTCAGGCTAAATCCGGCAAGTTCGTAAGAAAACGGATCCGGCGCAAATTGTGAAGAACTGATGCGCCAGATCCATTTTTTAGCTGGATCCGTCCTTCTTTATTGCGCATGGATTTTTGACTTCCTGTATGAGTGAGTGAGTGAGTGAGGGAGGGAGACGGAAAATCTGCATGAGAGAGAGAGAGAAAAACGGAAAATCTGCATGATTTGTATGGAAAATGCTTTGAAAACCAGATCCGGGCGCCGGATTCACTGTGCGTTTTTTTCACCGAACAAAAAAACCTTGCAGTGGACGTTTTCTCAGTCCGCCGGTAAAACGACTATTTGTACGAATCCGTAAAAAACGGATGAAACGTCTCACCATCAGGCACAATCTGGCACTAATACAACTCTATAAGAAAAAAAACGGATCCGTTTTTTCCAAAAATTGCCGGATTGTGCCTGAAACAAAATGCCTGATGTGTGAAAGTAGCTAACGGTGGAGACCTGGACACAGAGATGATGAGAGTGAAAGAAAAACAGGACAGAGCACGCACACCCCCCTGTGCCTTGTCAGACACACTGACTAATGTTCAGCACACAAACAGCGTCCATACAGCTGCTCACATGCCAGCTGCAGACAATCGCTGGTCTCTGCGTTCTTGTACAAATACATGAAGCAACGACAGGGAGAAAGATGGAAGCACAGGCATGGCAGTGGGGACCAAGGTGGAAGCACAGCAGTGGCAGCAGAGGGGCGAAAGGTGGAAGCGCAGGAGAGGCAGCAGAGGGGCGAAAGGTGAAAGCGCAGGAGAGGCAGCAGAGGGGCGAAAGGTGGAAGCGCAGGAAAGGCAGCAGAGGGGCGAAAGGTGGAAGCACAGGAGAGGCAGCAGACGGGTGAAAGGTGGAAGCGCAGCAGTCGCAGCAGAGGGGCGAAAGGTGGAAGCGCAAGAGAGGCAGAAGAGGGGCGAAAGGTGGAAGCGCAGGAGAGGCAGCAGAGGGGCGAAAGGTGGAAGCGCAGGAGAGGAAGCAGATGGGTGAAAGGTGGAAGCACAGGAGAGGCAGCAGACGGGCGAAAGGTGGAAGCGCAGGAGAGGAAGCAGAGGGGTGAAAGGTGGAAGCGCAAAAGAGGCAGCAGAGGGGCGAAAAATGGAAGCACAGCAGTGGCAGCAGGTGGAAGCATGGAAGTGACAGCAAAGGGCAGAAGGTGAAAATACAGAAGTGGGGGCAAGGGGCAGAAGGAAGTGGCGGCAGGGGGAAGCACGGAAGTGGGGGCAAGGGGCAGAAGGGGAAAGCACAGAAGTGGGGGCAAGGGGCAGAAGGGGAAAGCACAGAAGTGGGGGCAAGGAGCAGAAGGAGAAAGCACAGAAGTGGGGGCAAGGGGCAGAAGGAAGTGGCGGCAGGGGAAAGCACAGAAGTGGGGGTCAGGGGCAGAAGGGGAAAGTACAGAAGTGGCGGCAAGGGGCAGAAGGAAGTGGAGGGAGGGGGAAGAAGGGGGAAGCACAGAAGTGGGGGCAAGGGGCAGAAGGAGAAAGCACAGAAGTGGGGGCAAGGGGCAGAAGGAGAAAGCACAGAAGTGGGGGCAAGGGGCAGAAGCACAGAAGTGGCGGCAAGGGGCAGAAGCACAGAGGTGGCAGCAGGGGGAGGTGGAAGCATGGAAGTGGCAGCAAGGGGCGAAATGTGGAAGCTAAGAAATGGCGGAATGGGGTGGAAGATGCAAGCAGCATCATGGGATGGAAGCTGGGAGCACAGAATTGTCAGAAGGGAGCTGAAGGTGGATGAAGCACCGCCACTGAGCGTAAGGTGGCAAAGGGCTGCAAGGGAACCTTAAGGCTATGTGCCCACGTTGCAGAAACGCTGCGGAAATGTCCGAAGCATTTCCGCAACTTGGTAAAACGCATGCGGAATTTGCATGCGTTTTCCCGCAAAACACAAGCGTTTTGCAAGCGTTTTTAGCTTGCAGAATGCTTGCGTTTTCCAAGCAACGCTTGGAAAAGTGACTTACAGGTTGGTCACACTTGTCAAGCATAGTGCTTGACAAGTGTGACCAACTTTTTACTACTGATAGAATGTTAAAAATAATTGTAAAAAAAAGTGGTTATTCTCACCTTCCGATGGCCCCAAACTCCTTAGCGGCACTCCTGGTACGTTCCGTTCCCAGGGATGCTTTGCACTAAGGACTTTTGTGACGTCACGGACGCGTGACCGTGACGTCATCCCAGGTGAGTCGCGCAATGCATCACTGGGAACGGAAGCCACCGCGCGCACCGCTGAGGCGGGAGGATTCCAGGGGCCATCAGAAGGTAAGTATATCCCTATATTATATTTTAATTCTTTTTTTACAGGGATATTGTGCCTAGGGCCTGAAGAAGAGTCTCCTCTCTTCCAAACCCTGAGTACCATCCGCACATGAAGTGCTCACTTTATGCATGGTGGGCATAGCCACATGCGTAAAGTGAGCGTTTCAATGCAATCCTATGGCTGCGGAATTGCCGCGATTCCGCAGAAATAATGAACATGCTGCGGATTTTACTGTTATGCGATTCCGCAGCGCGAAAATCCGCAGCATGGGCACAGCAACTGCGGAATCCCATAGGATTGCATGGGAATGCGCTTTTTAGCGTTTCCGCTGCGGCAAAAAACGCAATGTGGACACACAGCTTAAATCTGACTTATGATGCATACGACTGTGACTTTACACTCAGAGGGTTTCGTGTCCTCTGCTCTTTGTTCTCCTCTAAGCTGGAGGGTGCGAGAACCTGTTCAAAAGTACTTGGACCCCCAACGGTTACACTGTGAGGGCTGAGGATCTCACCCTGCAACTTCCTGTTCAGCTCCAGCTTTTCCTGCTCCAGTCGTCGTATCCGGCGCTCGTATGCATCGATCTGCAGGCTGTTCTCTAGCCCGCGCTGCACATCCTCGTCTTTGGTCACGATGTTTGGGTGGATGGTGTCCTTCAAGGAGCCTCGGTCGGAAAAACAGCTATGAAAAAAAGAAATCATAGGACTAAGGGTACAAGAATCAGGTAGGAAGTGTGTGACCGTAACCCCGAACCACACGATAGCCATAAGGCAGCGCATCCTCCATCACCTACTTCCCACACCCATCATAAGGTTTACCTGTCAGTTGTGTAAGTAAATCCCACAAACGGGAGGTGGAACCCCGAAAATCCACTGTGGGTACTCGGGGGAACCATTTCCTGTAATAGAAATAAAAAAATACGTGAAGATAGTTTGTTTTATCCATAAAAGAAAAAACCACCACCTGTCTCATCACAGGCTACGACTCTATCTTCCCCCACGCTTTATACTGCAGCCCTACTTTTACAGATTAGTTGCAAAAATTGAACATGGGAGCAGATTTCCATTACGGACAGAATGATTATTAACTACGGGTAAATTGATATTTGTATTTGTGAGACATAAAAGGTACAGACTGCAGAAAGGCAAACGGTCAGGAGTGACCAAAGGTCTGGAGGGTCGAGCTGGATGAACGAAGCACAAAGCCTGCACTTGTAATGAATGTGTCTATTATATTAGATAATATATAACAATGCTCCACGCTGCTCTATTAGCTAAACATGCCTTAAAAAGGGGCAGTCCAGTTCTGAACATCCCCATAATTCTCAAAAGGACCTGGACACATCACTCCCATCTTCCACCGCTTACTGGATTCCGCAGGATGTCATCATCCACATCAAAGTTGGACGTGTCGGAGGGGCTACTGACATCGGGGATGTAGGGGGCCTCCATGTTTCGGATATTCTCCCAGGCGATACCCTCGAAGAAGGGGTGCGCCTTGAAGTCGTCAATGCCGTTCTGTCCCAGTCGGCGCTCTCGGCTGCAGATCAGCCTCTGGATCAGATCTTTGGCTGTTTCTGACACGTCAGCGATGTGAGACGGGAACTGGAATCTCTCCTGGAAGAGATGGGAAACGTCAGAGCTGATCACCCGGGCATTACAGATCAATGCAAACAGTTCTGCAACTTACTCATATACTTTACGTTTCCATTATTCACCCTTTCAGGTCTCTGCTTGCTTTCAGTGAATACAAACATTATCTTTGCACCAGTCCTGGCCTAATACTTGCCACAGATGAGGATTAAGTACAATTGTATAGCACCTACACAAAGTGGCGACAATTTCTCTTGTACTCATACTTCGTTACAATGTATCGACGCCAATAAAAACTTAAAAGGGCTACTTGTTTAGCTTTGTGATACCGGCGGCAGCATCGATCTGGAGAGCTGCCATGAGGCGTAGAGAGCAGTCAGCAGAACGGGTGCATCTAATGGAAGATCACAGCCACTTCATTACAGACATGACAAACTAATTACCCCCCTCAGGACTAGACAATGCAGACTAGTATAGGCGCAGGATGGCGGCTGGGCCAGGAGGGGAGTCCAACAACTAAAGGTACCGTCACACTAGACGATATCGCTAGCGATCCGTGACGTTGCAGCGTCCTCGCTAGCGATATCGTCCAGTGTGACAGGCAGCAGCGATCAGGCCCCTGCTGTGCTGTCGCTGGTCGGGGAAGAAAGTCCAGAACTTTATTTGGTCGCTGGACTCCCCGCAGACATCGCTGAATCGGTGTGTGTGACACCGATTCAGCGATGTCTTCACTGGTAACCAGGGTAAACATTGGGTAACTAAGCGCAGGGCCGCGCTTAGTAACCCGATGTTTACCCTGGTTACCATCCTAAAAGTAAAAAAAAACAAACACTACATACTTACCTACAGCCGTCTGTCCTCCAGCGCTGTGCTCTGCACTCCTCCTGTACTGGCTGTGAGCGCCGGGCAGCCGGAAAGCAGAGCAGTGACGTCACCGCTCTGCTTTCCGGCCGCTGTGCTCACAGCCAGACCAGAGAAGCAGAGCGCCGGGGACAGACAGCGGTAGGTAAGTATGTAGCGTTTTTTTTTTTTTCACTTTAACGATAGTAACCAGGGTAAACATCGGGTTACTAAGCGCGGCCCTGCGCTTAGTTACCCGATGTTTACCCTGGTTACCGGGGACCTCGGGATCGTTGGTCGCTGGAGAGCTGTCTGTGTGACAGCTCTCCAGCGATCAAACAGCGACGCTGCAGCGATCCGGATCGTTGTCGGTATCGCTGCAGCGTCGCTATGTGTGACGGGGCCTTAAAGCACGTGTCCAGACATTCAGTGGGAAGACAATAAAACTGCTACATGTCTTATAATAAAGCAGAAATAGCACCGAGCCGACCAGAAAGAGGACACTATACCACTGCTCCACGCTGGAATACCCCTTTAAATAAAACAATCACTACACAGATAAGAGGAGCGCGAGACGGATCAAATAAAAGCTGTCCAGAGGAGCATGTCAGAGGGAATCGGACCCATCAGGTTTTTATGCTAAATGTGTTTTTCTCTTCACTGTTTTGAGCATTAAACATAAAATAACCACAATTATAAGGGGGTCCGTCACCCCCAAAACTAGATGTGAGCCATTTATACACTGCTATAGGGAACGCTTTTAAAACTCACACCTGCCATATAGACTGCCCTTAAATTGTGCAGAAAAACTTATATTGCCTAATGAGCGCTCCTCAGTGCACCGCCTAGGTGAGCGTGCGACATGCTGAGCGGTGCACTGAGGAGCTCTCACGTAGGCGAGCATGCGACATGCTGAGTACTGCACATACTAGTAAACCATTCAGCATGTCGCTCGCTCACCTAGGTCAGTGCTTAACGCACCGCTCAGCCTGCTGTACGCTCGCCTAGGTCAGTGCTCCTCAACGTGCCGCTCAGCATGACGTTTGCTTGCCTATGTGAGCCCTCCTCAGCGTACCACTGAGCAAGTCGCGCTCTCTCCTAGGTCAGCGCTCCGTTCAGCATGTCACATGCTCACCTACGTGAGCGCTCTTCAGTGCACCCTTAACCATGTCGCACGTTGAGGTGAGTGCTCCTCAGTGAACCGCTCAGCACGTTCGCCTAGGTGAGCGCTCCTCAGTATACAGCACGTTGCACACTTGTCTAGATGAGCACTCCTTAGTGCACCGCTGAGCACGTCGTAGGCTCGCACAGGTGAGCCCTCCTCAGTGCACTGCTGAGTAAGTTGCACGCTAGCCTAGGTCAGCGCTCCATTCACCTAGGTGAGCACTCCTCAGCGCACCTTTCAGCAGGTTGAATGCTCGCATAGGTGATCGCTCGTTGATCATGTCGTACACTCCTCCTCCTGTACAATGATTGATAACACCTCTATATACAGTAGATAACAGGATCCACCATTCATAACAGGATGTCACAACTCACCTCATCCTGTATAATGACTAATAACACCTCTATATACAGTAGATAACATAGGATCCACCATTGACAACAGGGGATGTCACAGCTCACCTCCTCCTCCTGTACAATGATTGATAACACCTCTGTATACAGAAGACAGGATCCGCCATTCACAATAGGAGATGTCACAGCTTACAGTCTTCCCCTCCTGTACAATGACTGACAACACCTCTGTATACAGTAGACAACACCAGGTCCACAATGGGCGAGGTCACAGCTCACCACCTCCACCCTATCATGTTGAGAGCTGTATATTACAACCGCTGGGGGTCCTACGCTGCCTCTTGATCAGAACCTTGGGATCAGAGCTCACCTCATGGTTCATGATCTTCCCATAGGTCTCCACCAGAGACTCCGCATAGAAGGGTGTTTCTCCGTACAACATTTCGTACATGCAGACCCCTAGAGACCACCAGTCGCACTCGGGCCCGTATTTCCCCATCCCGTCCTCCATAGCTTGTAAGATTTCTGGGGAGATGTAATCTGGGGTCCCCACCGCCACCGAAGACTGCACCTATAAAGCAGGATGAGAGGTGTCAACAGATGATGAGCAAAGTAGTACTACAGGGGAAGCAATACCTTACCATGTATAATATCTGTTTGCTGTCAGTAAATAATGACACTGGGCAAACTAAAAAACAAGGGTATATGTCCAAAAAATCCTCTGTTACACGACAGTGCAAGAAACTATCAGGGCAGGAGAGATATTAGCACAGGTTGCCAGTGCCATTCACTGACAGCAAGTAGAAATATAAAGAATGCTGGGGAACTGAAACACCAAATACTACATTTATTAAAAGGGTATTCCAGTGTCCCCCCAAGTGCTGGTATATAGATCAGTGGTGGCCCCAGAGGAAAGGTCACAGTGCTGCATCACTTTCTCAGGGACGGTCACAGACTCCCGCTGCAGAGCATGGTCCCTGAAGTAGATGGAACCGGTGGCAGCTCATCGCACCACTGCGCAGTGACATCCAAGGAAAGGTCTGCAGCCCCATTATTATCAGGAGCAGCGCAGGGTCCACAGTATAGGTGCAGAATTGAGGATAACTCACGGTGCCATCATCGTTCATCTTCAGACACGACCCAAAGTCTGCCAGTCTGATGTGGCCATTCATGTCCAGGAGGATATTATCTGGCTTGATATCCCTGGATGACAGATTGAAGAAGAGACCGATAAAGCCTTGCTGCAACCACCCGGCCTGGAGGCAACCACGGGCAACATAAGGCACGCTGGTAAGTTAACCTGAAGTGTATGCGAAGAGACTGTGATAGGGGCTACAACGAATCAGTGAAGACCCTCTACTCAATATACCAGGCCCATGGAGGAAGGAGTCAATAAACTAACTGCAGGCCGGAGGGAAGGAGCAACATACCAGGGGAAAAGGGTCGCTAACCCCCTTACCCCACCATCACCCTCCTATATAATCCTTACGTGTGAAAGTCTCCGGTAAGACCTAAGTACCACAGGAAAGAAAAACGCAACTTTCCTGAGGAGCCTTAGGCTGTGTGCACACGTTACGGATTTTTCGCGTTTTTTCGCTATAAAAACGCTATAAAAATGCATAAAAAATGCTTACATTATGCATCCCATCATTTAGTATGCATGCCGCAATTTTTGTGCACATGATGCGTTTTTTTGTTCATTAATTTTGCAGATTTTTCGCATTTTTCCCACTATTTAATGCATTGGGAAGCTCTGGGAAAAAAAGGCGAAAAAAACACGCAAAAAACACATGCGGATTTCTTGCAGAAAATGTCCTGTTTTGCTCAGGAAATTTCTGCAAGAAATCCTGAACGTGTGCACATAGCCTTATAAGACTCCTGACGCTAAGTATCCGGATGTCATGGATGAAGAATTAAAGGGGCTCTCCAACATCGCTCACTGACCACTGTGCATGCGTCATTACAATGGAGAACCCTTTTAAAGTGAAAGATACTTCTTAGAAAAGTGCCAATAGACAAAATCAAAAAATTATTTTCCAAGCATTCCCTCCCTGTTCGTTTGACGCTATCTGACGAGACAAGCTTGCGGACTGTTCTAATAAATACTTAGAATCAAAGGTTTTTACCTGTGCACATAATGCAGCTGATGGATGGAGTGTATGGCAAGCACCATCTCTGCCAGATAAAACTTGGCCATGTCCTCGGGGAGGCGATCCTCGAATTTACTGAGAAGAGTTAGAAGGTCTCCTCCTACGTAGTAATCCATGACTAAATACTGCAACAAAGCACAGACGAGAGTCACCAGCAATCACCCAGAACCACGATGTAAGTCATGGGGGACACCAGACTGTGCAGGAACCATAAATCATGGCACAGCTGTAATACCCCCCTACATGAGAAGCACAGAGGGGCAAGATGGAGCTGCAGCAAGTTCTGCTGACAGAGCTACCAATTATGTGAATAAGAAGCAATGAAACATGGTCCAAAATCCTACACGAGGATGGAGGCTACCTGGAAAGATGTCTCCCATATACAGCACACAGACATGAGGGATTCCTGCTCTCCTGTCTCTATGAAGCACATGCTCTAAAGCAGCAGCAGCATGGAGCACATAAACACAGCAGTTCTGAGCCGTGTAGATGTGAATCCAGCTCTGGGGGTCAGGAAAAAAACTTACTAGAATGGGACAGTAATATGTAAGACATTACATAGCAGTATTGAGCAGTGCAGCTGTGAATCTGCTCAACTGTTGGGTGAGCAGCAGCATTGAGAATATTGTACAGCAGTACCGGCTGGTGTAGCTGTGAGAACTTATCTAGAGAAACAAACAACCAGAAAGCAGCAGCAAGGAGGACATTATACATCTGCACTTAGCAATGTAGATGGGAATCCAGTTCTGGCGTGAAACAAAACTTACAAAAAGGCTGCCAAGGTTTTTATGGCTATTTAAGGAGCGCACGCAACTACTGACTACAGATCTCTTTGTCCAAACTTACAGTCGATATTTACTTATGAAACAGTAGGTTCAGGTCAGTTGACCCTTGTTTAATGAGTCCGCACCCAGACTAAGACGCGCAAATCAGAACATCAACTGAAAACAGCAGGACCGTCTGTATGTTTGTGCCTTTCTCACTCGCTCTACTCCTCCTCTCCTCATAGACATCAGTAGGCAGCTGTGATCTGATTCCTCAGTGACTTAGATCAGCTTTTTGCAAAAAAAAAAGCAAGCAATTCAACAATGTACTGCACGACCCCCTCCTTGAAAAATCTTGGTTGCCCATGTGATATCACTTCTAACCTTTTCAGGAGCATGCGGGCTGCAGAGAACAGAGGCTTGAATACCAAAAACTACATTGTATCTTTTGATTGATTAAAAGGAAATATGCAATTCACAATCAAAACATTACCAAATAATTCTCATCCTGAAAGGCGAAGTGTAACGTGGTGATCCACTGACAGTCCCCATAGACCAGCACGTTCCTCTCTTCCCGAAAGCAGGCAGTCTGAAAGTGGAAGGAAAGCCAAGAGTGAAAAATCAGACGTTTGCCCAGCAGCACACAGTACAGAACAAATACATGGACAAGTGGACACCCGGATATAGAGCCCTGAACAGCGACACCACAAACAAGGGGCACTTACTTCTGCTCTTTTCAGCATCTCCCATTTGTTGAGGATTTTCATGGCATAAATGCGCTCCGTGCTCTTCATTCGCACCACAGCAACCTGAGGAAACATAAGACTGAGCGATCGGCAGACAAGAACAGCTCCACACCGGGAAGAAAGGAGCAGCGGCTGAGAGCGCCGCACCGAGAAGAGAGGAGCAGCGGCCGAGAGCTCCGCAGAGAAGAGAGGAGCAGCGGCCGAGAGCTCCACACCGAGAAGAGAGGAGCAGCGGCCGAGAGCGCCGCACAGAGAAGAGAGGAGCAGCGGCCAAGAGCTCCGCACCGAGAAGAGAGGAGCAGCGGCCGAGAGCTCCCCACCGAGAAGAGAGGAGCAGCGGCCGAGAGCTCCACACCGAGAAGAGAGGAGCAGCGGCCGAGAGCTCCACACCGAGAAGAGAGGAGCAGCGGCCGAGAGCTCCACACCGAGAAGAGAGGAGCAGCGGCCGAGAGCTCCACACCAAGAGAGGAGCAGCGGTGAGAGCTCCACACCGAGAAGAGAGGAGCAGCGGCCGAGAGCTCCGCACCGAGAAGAGAGGAGCAGCGGCCGAGAGCTCCGCACCGAGAAGAGAAGCGGCCGAGAGCTCCGCACCGAGAGCTCCACACCGAGAAGAGAGGAGCAGCGGCCGAGAGCTCCGCACCGAGAAGAAAGGAGCAGCAGCGAGTGCCCTGCTTCGAGAAGAGAGGAGCAGAAGCTGAGAACTCTGCTCAGAGAAGAAAAAAAATCAGTACAGGACCTAAGTGAGGACCCGTTGAAGTGCTGAGGCACGAAACGGCCGTTGTCCGCTTGTTTCACATCCCTCCCTGCACATTTTTTGTACTATGTCCGAATAAAGTATTGTGACCAGCATATACGGGCAAGTGCACTTCATTTTTTCTTCTTCTGTTGGACTATTATGTTGCACTTTGGAAGCTGCACCCCGTAAGGTATTTGGCTCTCTGATCAGTTTGGGTTGTTGCTTTTTTAGAATCCAACTATATAGCAGCGGTGCGGGGGTTTTTCTTTTGTATTGCTAATGTATGTACATAGTGACTGCACTAGCAGAATAGTGAGTGCAGCTCTGGGGTATAATACAGGATGTAACTCAGGATCAGTAATGTAATGTATGTACACAGTGACTGCACCAGGAGAATAATGAGTACAGCTCTGGAGTAGAATACAGGATGTAACTCAGGATCAGTAATGTAATGTATGTACATAGTGACTGCACCAGCAGAATAGTGAGTACAGCTCTGGAGTATAATACAGGATGTCACTCAGGATCAGTACAGGAACAGTAATGTATATACACAGTGACTGCACCAGCAGAATAGTGAGTGCAGCTCTGGAGTAGAATACAGGATGTAACTCAGGATCAGTAATGTAATGTATATACACAGAGACTGCACCAGCAGAATAGTGAGTGCAGCTCTGGAGTAGAATACAGGATGTAACTCAGGATCAGTAATGTAATGTATATACAGAGACTGCACCAGCAGAATAGTGAGTGCAGCTTTGGAGTATAATACAGGATGTAACTCAGGATCAGTAATGTCCTATATGTACACAGTGACTGCACCAGCAGAATAGTGAGTACAGCTCTGGAGTATAATACAGGTTGTAACTCGGGATCAGTACAGGATCAGTAATGTATGTACACAGTGACTGCACCAGCAGAATAGTGAGTACAGCTCTGGAGTATAATACAGGATGTCACTCAGGATCAGTACAGGAACAGTAATGTATATACACAGTGACTGCACCAGCAGAATAGTGAGTGCAGCTCTGGAGTAGAATACAGGATGTAACTCAGGATCAGTAATGTAATGTATGTACACAGTGACTGCACCAGCAGAATAGTGAGTACAGCTCTGGAGTATAATACAGGATGTAACTCAGGATCAGTACAGGATCAGTAATGTATGTACACAGTGACTGCACCAGCAGAATAGTGAGTACAGCTCTGGAGTATAATACAGGTTGTAACTCGGGATCAGTACAGGATCAGTAATGTATGTACACAGTGACTGCACCAGCAGAATAGTGAGTACAGCTCTGGAGTATAATACAGGATGTCACTCAGGATCAGTACAGGAACAGTAATGTATATACACAGTGACTGCACCAGCAGAATAGTGAGTGCAGCTCTGGAGTAGAATACAGGATGTAACTCAGGATCAGTAATGTAATGTATGTACACAGTGACTGCACCAGCAGAATAGTGAGTACAGCTCTGGAGTATAATACAGGATGTAACTCAGGATCAGTACAGGATCAGTAATGTATGTACACAGTGACTGCACCAGCAGAATAGTGAGTACAGCTCTGGAGTAGAATACAGGATGTAACTCAGGATCAGTAATGTAATGTATGTACACAGTGACTGCACCAGCAGAATAGTGAGCACAGCTCTGGAGTATAATACAGGATGTAACTCAGGATCAGTACAGGATCAGTAATGTATGTACACAGTGACTGCACCAGCAGAATAGTGAGTACAGCTCTGGAGTAGAATACAGGATGTAACTCAGGATCAGTAATGTAATGTATGTACACAGTGACTGCACCAGCAGAATAGTGAGCACAGCTCTGGAGTATAATACAGGTTGTAACTCAGGATCAGTACAGGATCAGTAATGTAATATGTGCAGTGTTACATTTCTTGTACAGCTTCACTTCTGTAAACTGTAGGAAGTTGTATAAGAGGAGGACAAGCCCTTTAAATATACAGATCACTTGTCCTTGAGAGACATGATACTCTGGACGTCTGGCAGGAAATGGGATTATACTCTGTATTGTGGAGCTAGATGATAAGATGTGGGCACAGAACATTAATACTTCAGGTATGTGGCAATCAGAGCCTGTCCTCATCAGAGGATTGGCCACCCGACCTGCACATTCCAGGACTGGTCCTTCACAGGAGGGAAATGCTAGATTCTTGGTCAGGACTATCCACCAAGACAAGGCAACCCAAGCTATGAGCCTTACTCCTGGCAAATGAGATGTAAGGTCATACTCGGCATTCACCGACACTGGAGTACCACAGCAGCACCAGCGCGCCAATATACAGTGCTTGACCCATACACTTACCTCCCCGAACGCTCCTCGGCCGATAACCTTTATAATTTCGAAGTCCTCGCGTCGTAGCTGCATTCCCTTCAGTAGCTGTGTGAACGGTTTTGCTGTGAGAAAAAGAAAAAAATCATAATGAGGGTCTAATCCAAGCGACACAATGTATAGTGGTACATCGGCTTTAGGCAGACGTAATATGTGCTGGCTGTCAGTGAATAGACACAGTCTTGATTTTGACAGGTATGTAGAATGTAAATATAAATGTCTCCTCACAGTGACAAGAAGCAGAGATAATGAAAAACATGTTAAGGGGAGAACCAGTACTGGGTGCAGAACGGTGATCGCTGCCCCACAAATACACGGACTCATTATTGAGTTCCCTACTCTCCAATCCAAGGCTTTTTGGGACCACAATTCCCAGCATGCCCCAACCTACAAGTAAAATACAGTCATATAATTTGTATACATGTGCACGAAGAAAGACACTGATGTGAATAACAAGTGGCCACTCGATATCCAATGCTGGTAATCATCGACAAATATTAAACCGCACCGATCAGTAAAAAAAAAAAAAAAAAACCACAGGAACTAAAAAAGGACGAGGAAATGGAGGAGACCGAGCAAACCAAACTCCAAGTGTCCATGCAAAAATCAGTAACTACATCCACCAAAGCCAGTTACACCGCTCTGTGTATACTACATAGGGGACAGTATATTAGCTATATTCTTGTACATAGGCGCAGTATTATAGCAGTTATATTCTTGTACATAGGGGCAGTATTATAGTAGTTATATTCTTGTACATAGGGGACAGTATTATAGTAGTTACTAGCTATTGAACCCATTCTACGCCCGGGTGGCGAGCATTTATATTGGTATATGGTCTCCATCCTGGTATGTGCTGCTCCATCCTGCGTCCCCATCCCGTCATGTGCTGCTCCCATCCTGCGCCTCCGTTCTGTCATGTGCTGCTCCCATCCTGCGCCTCCGTTCTGTCATGTGCTGCTGCCATCCTGCACCCCCGTTCTGTCATGTGCTGCCCTATTCTGTCATGTGCTGCTCCCGTCCTGCGCCCCCGTTCTGTCATGTGCTGCTCCCATCCTGCGCCTCCGTTCTGTCATGTGCTGCTGCCATCCTGCACCCCCGTTCTGTCATGTGCTGCCCTATTCTGTCATGTGCTGCTCCCGTCCTGCGCCCCCGTTCTGTCATGTGCTGCTCCCATCCTGCGCCTCCGTTCTGTCATGTGCTGCTGCCATCCTGCACCCCCGTTCTGTCATGTGCTGCCCTATTCTGTCATGTGCTGCTCCCATCCTGCGCCCCCGTTCTGTCATGTACTGCTCCCATCCTGCGCCACCGTTCTTTAATTTGCTGCTCCCATCCATATGCCCCATACGCTGCTCCATAGTATATGCCCCGTATCAGGTGGCGTAAGTAACAAATAGCTGTGGCATGAAGTGCCACAGCCTCATGCCACAACAATTTGTTACTTGAGCCACCTGATTCCTTTCTGCCGCTATTTTATTAGTCCTCCTGCTGGCGGAATCGGCGCCTGCGCAGTCCGCGCTTTCCGGCGCCATTTTCTTGAAGACACACCTGCAGTGTGTCTTCAAGAAAATGGTGCCGGAAAGCGCGGACTGCGCAGGCGCCGATTCCGCCAGCAGGAGGACCAAGAAAATAGCGGCGGAAAGGAATCAGGTGGCGTAAGTAACAAATTGCTGTGGCATGAAGTGCCACAGCTTCATGCCACAGCAATTTGTTACTTACGCCATTCCTTTCCGCCCATTTTCTTCGTCCTCCTGCTGCCGGAATCGGCGCCTGCGCAGTCCGCGCTTTCCGGCAACATTTTCTTGAAGACACACTGCACTCTATAATATAACGCTAGGAGTGCCGCGCCTGCGCAGTCTATAAAGGCTTCGGACAGAGTGACGCTCCCAGCGTTATATTATAGATATTCTTGTACATAGGAGCAATATTATAGTAGTTATATTCTTGTACATAGAGGCAGTATTATAGTAGTTATATTGCTGTACATGGGGGCAGTATTATAGTAGTTATATTCTTGTACATAGAGGCAGTTTTATAGCAGTTATATTCTTGTACATAGGGGCAGTATTATAGTAGTTACTGTATATTCTGGTACATAGGAGCAGGATTATAGTAGTTATATTCCTGTACATAGGGGCAGTATTATAGTAGTTATATTCTTGTACATAGGAGCAGTATTATAGTAGTTATATTCTTGTACATAGGGGCAGTATTATAGTAGTTATATTCTTGTACAGAGGGGACAGTATAGTAGCTATATTCTTGTACATGGGAGGCAGTGTTATAGTAGTTATATTCTTGTACATACAGGCAGTATTATAGTAGTTATATTCTTGTACATACAGGCAGTATTATAGTAGTTATATTCTTGTACAGAGGGGACAGTATAGTAGCTATATTCTTATACATGGGAGGCAGTATTATAGTAGTTATATTCCTGTGCATAGGGGCAGTATTATAGTAGTTATATTCTTGTACATACAGGCAGTATTATAGTAGTTACAGTCATGGTCAAAAGTATTGATACCCCTGCAATTCTGTCAGATAATACTCTTTTTCTTCCTGAAAATGATTGCAAACACAAATTATTTGGTATTATTATCTTCATTTAATTTGTCTTAAATGAAAAAACACAAAAGAGAATGAAGCAAAACATTGATCATTTCACACAAAACTCCAAAAATGGGCCAGACAAAAGTATTGGCACCCTCAGCCTAATACTTGGTTGCACAACCTTTAGCCAAAATAACTGCGACCAACCGCTTCCGGTAACCATCAATGAGTTTCTTACAATGCTCTGCTGGAATTTTAGACCATTCTTCTTTGGCAAACTGCTCCAGGTTCCTGATATTTGAAGGGTGCCTTCTCCTCACTGCCATTATTAGATCTCTCCACAGGTATTCTATGGGATTCAGGTCTGGACTCATTGCTGGCCACCTTAGGCTACTTTCACACTAGCGTCGTACACTGCACGTCGCTATGCGTCGTTTTGTAGAAAAAACGCATCCTGCAAAAGTGCTTGCAGGATGCGTTTTTTCTCCATTGACTAACATTAGCATCGCATTGCGACGCTTTGCCACACGTCGTAACCGTCGTGCGACGGTTGCGCCGTGTTGTGGCGGACCGTCGGCAACAAAAAAACGTTACATGTAACGTTTTTTGCAGCGTTGTGTCTGCCATTTCCGACCGCGCATGCGCGGCCGGAACTCCGGCCCCACCTCCTCGCAACTCACAATGGGGCAGCGGATGCGCTGGAAAAATGCATCCGCTGACCCTGTTGTGCGGCGCATTCACTGCTAGCGTCGGTGCGACGGGCCGAGTACGACGCTAGTGTGAAAGTAGCCTTAGAAGTCTCCAGTGCTTTCTCTCAAACCATTTTCTAGTGCTTTTTGAAGTGTGTTTTGGGTCATTGTCCTGCTGAAGACCCATGACCTCTGAGGGAGACCCAGCTTTCTCACACTGGACCCTACGTTATGCTGCAAAATTTGTTGGTAGTCTTCAGACTTCATAATGCCATGCACACGGTCAAGCAGTCCAGTGCCAGAGGCAGCAAAGCAACCCCAAAACATCAGGGAATGTTTGACTGTAGGGACCGTGTTCTTTTCTTTGAATGCCTTTTTTTCTCCTGTAAACTCTATGTTGGTGCCTTTGCCCAAAAAGCTCTACTTTTGTCTCATCTCACCAGAGAACATTCTTCCAAAACGTTTTAGGCTTTTTCAGGTAAGTTTTGGCAAACTCCAGCCTGGCTTTTTTATGTCTCAGGGTAAGAAGTGGGGTCTTCCTGGATCTCCTATCATACAGTCCCTTTTCATTCAGATGCCGACGGATAGTACTGGTTGACACTGTTGTAGCCTCGGACTGCAGGGCAGCTTGAACTTGTTTGGATGTTAGTCGAGGTTCTTTATCCAACATCCGCACAATCTTGCGTTGAAATCTCTTGTCAATTTTTCTTTTCCATCCACATCTAGGGAGGTTAGCCACAGTGCCATGGGCTTTAAACTTCTTGATGACACTGCGCACGGTAGACACAGGAACATTCAGGTCTTTGGAGATGGACTTGTAGCCTTGAGATTGCTCATGCTTCCTCACAATTTGGTTTCTCAAGTCCTCAGACAGTTCTTTGGTCTCCTTTCTTTTCTCCATGCTCAATGTGATACACACAAGGACACAGGACAGAGGTTGAGTCAACTTTAACCCCTTTACCCCCAAGGGTGGTTTGCACGTTAATGACCGGGCCAATTTTTACAATTCTGACCACTGTCCCTTTATGAGGTTATAACTCTGGAAGGCTTCAATGGATCCTGGTGATTCTGACATTGTTTTCTCGTGACATATTGTACTTCATGACAATGGTAAAAATTATTTGATAGTACCTGCGTTTATTTGTGAAAAAAACGGAAATTTGGCGAAAATTATGAAAATTTCGCAATTTTCCAACTTTGAATTTTTATGCAATTAAATCACAGAGATATGTCACACAAAATACTTAATAAGTAACATTTCCCACATGTCTACTTTACATCAGCACAATTTTGGAACCAAAATTTTTTTTTGTTAGGGAGTTATAAGGGTTAAAAGTTGACCAGCAATTTCTCATTTCTACAACACCATTTTATTTTAGGGACCACATCTCATTTGAAGTCATTTTGAGGGGTCTATATGATAGAAAATACCCAAGTGTGACACCATTCTAAAAACTACACCCCTCAAGGTGCTCAAAACCATATTCAAGAAGTTTATTAACCCTTCTGGTGCTTCACAGGAATTTTTTGAATGTTTAAATAAAAATGAACATTTAACTTTTTTTCACAAAAAATGTAATTCAGCTCCAATTTGTTTTATTTTACCAAGGGTAACAGGAGAAAATGGACCCCAAACATTGTTGTACAATTTGTCCTGAGTATGCCAATACCCCACATGTGGGGGTAAACCACTGTTTGGGCGCATGGCAGAGCTCGGAAGCGAAGGAGTGCCATTTGACTTTTCAATGCAAAATTGACTGGAATTGAGATGGGACGCCATGTTTCGTTTGGAGAGCCCCTGATGTGGCTAAACATTGAAACCCCCCACAAGTGACACCATTTTGGAAAGTAGACCCCCTAAGGAACTTATCTAGAGGTGTGGTGAGCACTTTGACCCAACAAGTGCTTCACAGAAGTTTATAATGTAGAACCGTAAAAATAAAAAATCATATTTTTTCACAAAAATTATCTTTTCGCCCCCAATTTTTTATTTTCCCAAGGGTAAGAGAAGAAATTGGACCCCAAAAGTTGTTGTACAATTTGTCCTGAGTACGCTGATAGCCCATATGTGGGGGTAAACCACTGTTTGGGCGGATGGGAGAGCTCGGAAGGGAAGGAGCGCCGTTTGACTTTTCAATGCAAAATTGACAGGAATTGAGATGGGACGTCATGTTGCGTTTGAAGAGCCACTGATGTGCCTAAACATTGAAACCCCCCACAAGTGACACCATTTTGGAAAGTAGACCCCCTAAGGAACTTATCTAGAGGTGTGGTGAGCACTTTGACCCACCAAGTGCTTCACAGAAGTTTATAATGTAAAACCGTAAAAATAAAAAATCATATTTTTTCACAAAAATTATCTTTTTGCCCCCAATTTTTTATTTTCCCAAGGGTAAGAGAAGAAATTGGACCCCAAAAGTTGTTGTACAATTTGTCCTGAGTACGCGGATACCCCATATGTGGGGGTAAACCACTGTTTGGGTGGATGGGAGAGCTCGGAAGGGAAGGAGCGCCGTTTTTACTTTTCAAAGCAAAATTGACAGGAATTGAGATGGGACGCCATGTTGCGTTTGAAGAGCCACTGATGTGCCTAAACATTGAAACCCCCCACAAATGACACCATTTTGGAAAGTAGACCCCCTAAGGAACTTATCTAGAGGTGTGGTGAGCACTTTGACCCACCAAGTGCTTCACAGAAGTTTATAATGCAGAGCCGTAAAAATAAAACAAAATTTTTTTCCCACAAAAATTATTTTTTTAGCCCCCAGTTTTGTATTTTCCTGAGGGTAACAGGAGAAATTGGACCCCAAAATTTGTTGCCCAATTTGTCCTGAGTGCGATGATACACCATATGTGGGGGGAACCACTGTTTGGGCACATGGGAGGGCTCAGAAGGGAAGGAGTGCCATTTGAATGCAGACTTAGATGGAATGGTCTGCAGGTGTCACATTGCGTTTGCAGAGCCCCTAATGTACCTAAACAGTAGAAACCCCCCACAAGTGACACCATTTTGGAAAGTAGACCCCCTTAGGAACTTATCTAGATGTGTGCTGAGCGCTTTGACCCACCAAGGGCTTCACAGAAGTTTATAATGGAGAGCCGTAACAATAAAACAAAAATTTTTTCCCACAAAAATTATTTTTTAGCCCCCAGTTTTGTATTTTTCCGAGGGTAAAAGGAGAAATTCGACCCCACAATTTGTTGTCCAATTTGTCCTGAGTGCGCTGATACCCCATATGTGGGGGGGGAACCACTGTTTGGGCGCATGGGAGGGCTCGGAAGGGAAGGAGCTCCATTTGGAATGAGGACTTAGATGGAATGGTCTGCAGGTGTCACATTGCATTTGCAGAGCCCCTAATGTACCTAAACAGTAGAAACCTCCCACAAGTGACACCATTTTGGAAACTAGACCCCCTAAGGAACTCATCTAGATGTGTTGTGATAGCTTTGAACCCCCAAGTGTTTCACTACAGTTTGTAACGCAGAGCTGTGAAAATTAAAAAAAAAAATCTTTCCCCCCAAAATTATTTTTTAGCCCCCAGTTTTGTATTTTCCCGAGGGTAAGAGGAGAAATTCGACCCCAAAAGTTGTTGTCCAATTTGTCCTGAGTACACTGATACCCCGTATGTTGGGGGAAACCAACGTTTGAGCGCATGGCAGAGCTCGGAAGGGAAGGAGCGCCATTTGGAATGCAGACTTAGATGGAATGGTCTGCAGACGTCACATTGCGTTTGCAGAACCCCTAATGTACCTAAACAGTAGAAACCCCCCACAAGTGACCCCATATTGGAAACTAGACCCCCCAGGGAACTAATCTAGATGTGTTGTGAGAACTTTGAACCCCCAAGTGTTTCACTACAGTTTATAACGCAGAGCCGTGAAAATAAAAAATCTTTTTTTTTCCCACAAAAAATATGTTTTAGCCCCGAGTTTTGTATTTTCCCAAGGGTAGCAGGAGAAATTGGACCCCAAAAGTTGTTGTCCTATTTGTCCTGAGTACGCTGATACCCCATATGTTGGGGTAAACCCCTGTTTGGGCACATGGGAGAGCTCGGAAGGGAAGAAGCACTGTTTTACTTTTTCAACGCAGAATTGGCTGGAATTGAGATCGGACGCCATGTCGCGTTTGGAGAGCCCCTGATGTGCCTAAACAGTGGAAACCCCCCAATTATAACTGAAACCCTAATCCAAACACATCCCTAACCCTAATCCCAACAGTAACCCTAACCACACCTCTAACCCTGACACACCCCTAACCCTAATCCCAACCCTATTCCCAACCGTAAATGTAATCTAAACCCTAACTGTAACTTTAGCCCCAACCCAAACTGTAGCCCTAGCCCTAACCCTAGCCCTAACCCTAACCCTAACCCTAGCCCTAACCCTAGCCCTAACCCTAGCCCTAGCCCTAACCCTAGCCCTAACCCTAACCCTAACCCTAGCCCTAACCCTAGCCCTAACCCTAGCCCTAACCCTAGCCCTAGCCCTAGCCCTAACCCTAGCCCTAACCCTAGCCCTAACCCTAGCCCTAACCCTAGCCCTAACTCTAACCCTAGCCCTAATGGGAAAATGGAAATAAATACATTTTTTTAATTTTTCCCTAACTAAGGGGGTGATGAAGGGGGGTTTGATTTACTTTTATAGCGGGTTTTTTAGCGAATTTTTATGATTGGCAGCCGTCACACACTGAAAGACGCTTTTTATTGCAAAAAATATTTTTTGCGTTACCACATTTTGAGAGCTATAATTTTTCTATATTCTGGTCCACAGAGTCATGTGAGGTCTTGGTTTTTGCGGGACGAGTTGATGTTTTTATTGGTAACATTTTCGGGCACGTGACATTTTTTGATCGCTTTTTATTCCGATTTTTGTGAGGCAGAATGACCAAAAACCAGCTATTCATGAATTTCTTTTGGGGGAGGCGTTTATACCGTTCCGCGTTTGGTAAAATTGATGAAGCAGTTTTATTCTTCGGGTCAGTACGATTACAGCGACACCTCATTTATATCATTTTTTTATGTTTTGGCGCTTTTATACGATAAAAACTATTTTATAGAAAAAATAATTATTTTTGCATCGCTTTATTCTCAGGACTATAACTTTTTTATTTTTTTGCTGATGATGCTGTATGGCGGCTCGTTTTTTGCGGGACAAGATGACGTTTTCAGCGGTACCATGGTTAGTTATATCTGTCTTTTTGATCGCGTGTTATTCCACTTTTTGTTCGGCGGTATGATTATCAAGCGTTGTTTTTTCCCTCGTTTTTTTTTTTTTTTTCTTACGGTGTTTACTGAAGGGGTTAACTAGTGGGCCAGTATTAGAGGTCGGGCCGTTACGGACGCGGCGCTACTAAATATGTGTACTTTTATTGTTTTTTTTTTTTTATTTAGATAAAGAAATGTATTTATGGGAATAATATTTTTATTTTTTTTTTCATTATTTTGGAATATTTTTTTTTATTTTTTTTTTACACATTTGAAATTTTTTTTTTTTACTTTTTTACTTTGTCCCAGGGGGGGACATCACAGATCAGTGATCTGACAGTTTGCACAGCACTCTGTCAGATCACTGATCTGATAGGAGTGCAGGCTGCTTCACAGTGCCTGCTCTGAGCAGGCTCTGTGAAGCCACCTCCCTCCCTGCAGGACCCGGATCCGCGGCCATCTTGGATCCGGGGCTGGAGGGAGCAGGGAGGGAGGTGAGACCCTCGCAGCAACGCGATCACATCGCGTTGCTGCGGGGGGCTCAGGGAAGCCCGCAGGGAGCCCCCTCCCTGCGCGGTGCTTCCCTGTACCGCCGGCACATCGCGATCATCTTTGATCGCGGTGTGCCGGGGGTTAATGTGCCGGGGGCGGTCCGTGACCGCTCCTGGCACATAGTGCCGGATGTCAGCTGCGATAAACAGCTGACACCCGGCCGCGATCGGCGGCGCTCCCCCCGTGAGCGCTGCCGATCGCATATGACGTACTATTGCGTCCTTGGGAAGTAAAGCCCACCCCACATGGACGCAATAGTACGTCTAATGGCAGAAAGGGGTTAATCCATGTCAACTGGCTGCAAGTGTGATTTAGTTATTGCCAACACCTGTTAGGTGCCACAGGTAAGTCACAGGTGCAGTTAATTACACAAATTAGAGAAGCATCACATGATTTTTCGAACAGTGCCAATACTTTTGTCCACCCCCTTTTTTATGCTTGGTGTGGAATTATATCCAATTTGGCTTTAGGACAATTCTTTTTGTGTTTTTTCAATTAGGACAAATTAAATGAAGATAATAATAACAAAGAATTTGTGTTTGCAATCATTTTCAGGAAGAAAAAGAGTATTATCTGACAGAATTGCAGGGGTGTCAATATTTTTGGCCATGACTGTATATTCTTGTACATAGGAGCAGTATTATAGTAGTTACAGTCATGGCCAAAAGTATTAACACAAAACAGCTGACATGTCGCGACTTTGATGTGGGCTCACCGCCGGTGCCCACATCAAAGGGGGTGACACGGCATGCGCAGTAATAGTACGGCGCATGTCGTGAAAGGGTTAAGATGCGAGACTCGTCCAAGTTTCTCGCATGTGTGATCCCGGCCTTAAATGAAGACACACACACGAAATCTGCGTTAGGCCGAGGTCACACTCGCAAGAAACTCACACAAGTCTCTTGCTCCAATACCCGGAACTGCCACCGTCACTCGGGGGTGGAGCGTGTGGCTGCATGTATTTCTATGCAGCTTAACGCTCCAGTCCCGAGTGCCCGCGGCAGTACCGGGTATTGACGCCGGCCTTAAATGCAATATGCTAAATTTAAAAAAAATTTTTTGAAAAAAAATGGCGTGGGCTCCTGCGCAATTTTCTGCGCCAAAAGGGGAAAGCCGACGGCTGGGAGCCAATATTTGTAGCCTGGGAAGGGGGTAATAACCATGGCCCCTCTCTAGGCTATGAATATCAGCCCGCAGCTGAATGCGTAGCCTTTACTGGCTATTAAATTAAGGGGACCCCAAAAAAAAAAATGAAGTGGGGTTCCCCTATATTTTATAGCCAGAAAGGCTACACAGACAGCTGCGGGCTGATATTATTAGCCTAGAGAGGGGCCTTGCTATTGCAAGGTGACATTAAGCCTGGTTAATAATGGAGAGGCGTCAATAAGACACCTATCCATTACTAATCCTATAGTAGTGAAAAGGTTAAAAAAATAAAGACACAGCCAGACAAAAGTATTTTAATATTCTTAATTTTACCATACTCGATCGCCTGCATAAAAAATTAAAATAATAAACCAACCGTATACTACCTGTCCACCGTAGTCCAATTAATAATGAATGTCCCACGACAATTTCCCTATGGAACAGTGACAGTGATGTCACTGCTCTATAGGACCTCCAGTGACACACTGAGAGGAGACAATGGCTCCCTGCAGTGTATCACTGTGGTAACCTTAGTTCAGAGTCTCACTTTATGGCAAAGCTGTGTTGGAATTTTCCCACACGCAGTGCCACAAGTGAGACTAGGGACTATATTCGCACAGGGGCGAAGGAATACATTGTGGGGAATACATTGTGAAAAGATACCATCCATCATTGTATTCCTGGAGCCCCTGGAGAGCGGTCACATCAGATTATGTGGCTGCTCTCCACGGGAGATCGTTGTGGGACACTCGTTTTAATTTGATATCTGCGGATCAGGGAGTATAGTGTTTGTTTATTATTTTATTATTTTTTACAGGTGACACTGGCTTTGGGGATCAAGGTGACAAGTGATGGGGAGTATGAACTCTATGTTTAATGTACTGTATGTCTATATGTATGCATTGTATGTACTGTATGTATGTTATGAATGTTGCATGTTCTGTATGCATGTACAGTATGTTGCATGTCACACGTCGCATGTGCACACAGTGTAGACGAGTCAGTCTCTGCTACATCTGGATGCCTGACATCCAGATGCAGCAGAGCCTGTAGATGATCGCCGGAGATAACTCTCCAGCAATCACCTACACTGCAGCGTTCTCACAATCAGCTGATCAGCTGTTTGTGAGAACCAGACTAGTGACCCGAGATAACTCCCGGTCACGTGCACGGCAGTTCTCTCGATAACTTATCTTATCGCGAGAACTGCAGTGGACGAGGGACTTCCAGCGGCGGGACAGGTGAGCCGGCATGGACATGCATAGAAAGCTGCAATTACACAGTTACTACGCATGTGACTAATCACTAGATGCGATTTTACCGCATCTAATGATTGTGTATGGGAAATTTACGGCGCGCCGACGGAGCGTCGCCGCACTGTAAGCAGACATGCTGCGTTCTGAAAAGACGCGCCGCATGTCCGTTTACGCGGGTCTGCCGCCTGCGTGTTTTACCGCATAGTGGAGACGGGATTTCATGAAATCCCCTCCACTATGCTGTAACATCTGGACACCGTGTCTGACGCTGCGGCTCTAAGCAGCGTCAAACACGCAGCGTTTCCTGAATGTGGAAACATACCCTTATAGTAGTTATATTCTTGTACACAGAAGCAGTATCATAGTAGGTATATTCTTGTACATAGAGGCAGTATTATAGTAGATATTTTCTTGTACAAAGAGGCAGTATTATCTATACACAATTGTCTAAGGGGCACTTCCGTCTGTCTGTCTGTCCTTCTGTCACGGTTATTCATTCGCCGATTGGTCTCGGCAGCTGCCTGTCATGGCTGCCGCGACCAATCAGCGACGGCCACAGTCCGATTAGTCCCTCCCCATCTCCTCTGCACTCACTGCCGGCGCCCGCTCCGTAATCCCCTCCACTCACCGCTCACACAGGGTTAATGGCAGCGGTAACGGCCCGCGGTGTAACGCACTCAGTTACCGCTGCTATTAACCCTGTGTGTCCCCAACTATTTACTATTGATGCTGCCTATGCAGCATCAATAGTAAAAATATGTCATGTTAAAAATAATAAATAAATAAAAAAAACCTGCTATACTTACCCTCTGCCGCCTTTCTCGCTCCTCGCCACGCTCCCGGGACCGCTCCATTGCAAGCGGCAGCTTCCGGTGAGATCCCGTCCCAGGGCTGGTGTGCGACCAGGACCTGCCGTGACGTCATGGTCATGTGACCGCGACGTCATCATAGGTCCTGCTCACACCAGCCCTGGGACCGTCGGAAGCTGTCGCTTGCAATGGAGCGATCCCGGGAGCGTGGTGAGGAACGGGAAAGGCAGCGGATGGTAAGTATAGCAGGACTTCAACGGGCTATAGGTGAGTATATGTTTATTTATTTTTTAAGTCTCTATACTACGTGGCTCTGTGCTGGGCAATATACTACGTGGCTCTGCTATATACTACGTGACTGGGCAATATACCGTACTACGTGGGCTGTGCTACATACTACGTGGCTGGGCAATATACTACGTGACTGGGCAATATACCGTACTACGTGGGCTGGGCAATATACTACGTGGCTGGGCAATATACTACGTGGCTGGGCAATATACTACGTGGCTGGGCAATATACTATGTGCACATGCATATTCTAGAATACCCGATGTGTTAGAATCGGGCCACCATCTAGTAGTAGTTATATTCTTGTACATAGGGGACAGTATCAGCTATATTCTTATACAAAGGAGCAGTAATATAGTAGTTATGTTCTTATACATAGGAGCAGCAATATAGTAGTTATATTCTTGCGCATAGGGGCAGTAATATAGTAGTTATGTTCTTGTACATAGGGGCAGTATTATAGTAGTTATATTCTTGTACATCGGAGCAGTATTATATTAGTTATATTCTTGTACATAGGGAGCAGTATTATAGTAGTTATTTTATTGTACATAGGGGCAGTATTATGGCAGTTATATTCTTGTTCATAGGGGCAGTATTATAGTAGTTATATTCTTGTGTACATAGGGGCAGTATTATAGTAGTTATATTCTTGTACATAGGAGCAGTATTATAGTAGTTATATTCTTGTACATAGGAGCAGTATTATAGTAGTTATATTCTTGTACAAAGGGGCAGTAATATAGTAGTTATATTCTTGTACATAGGGGCAGTATTATAGTAGTTATATTCTTGTACTGAGGGGCAGTAATATAGTAGTTATATTCTTGTACTTAGGGGCAGTAAGATAAGCCTATGATGAGTGGCAGCTGCGCTGTGACTGCAGACATAGATGAGAACTATCACTCGATGTCATACATAGGATGAATTGGTGGCTGTGGGATTTGTAGTGACGCTCACGTGACGTGTCAGCTTCCTATAATAGAGGAACTGGACTGTTTCACATATGCTATCACTTGATTTATAGTACACTGCTGTCAAGGATGATAATCCTTTATCTGGCAACACTGCAGATTTTAATCCCCCCCACCCCAATATACTTTTTTCTCTCCAGGTATTTCTTGTTAACCCCGTCAGTCTTGCCCCGTTTCCAGCTTCATATGAATAGTTTCTGATATGAGATTTACGATCATATAGCTATTCTCCTGTGGTTATTGGGGTCCCCGGCTCCCCCTTAGGCTGCAGACCGGTGGATACTGTTGGCCGTCTGATCGGCACATTTACCTGTCCTAACAGGATCATAAACAATTTTCTCTCTCATATTTGCCGAGTGACTCAGCGCAGGTAATAAAGTGCAGCTCCGCCCGACATCGCAGAGGCTCAGAGCAGCAGCTTATCTCTTAAAGGGGTATTTCACCTAAGGTTCTGGCTGTGGGACCAGGTGCTAAACACCTGTGTACATATCCAGACATATATATACAAATACAACAAGTGCGATGATGAAAACCTTCTGTGAAAATCTTGCACTCTGAAATTCATCAGTCTTTGATAAAAGACTTTGATAAAATGGCTGAAAACAGAGAACAGTACACAAGACCTGGCCTTTTAACTGAAGCATCCAATGACGGGCACCTGATTTAGGCTTCGTTCTACTTTGTCATTTTGCTGGAGTCTATAAGAATATATTGTATCTGGGCTTAGATATTGTTTGAAAGGTTTAATACAAGAGTAAAAACAGACGAGCAGGTCACGAGCAGATTACTGTAGCTGGAAAAAGACAAAACAGCACTGCCTTTCGTTCAAAAATTATCAAAAAAGCTTCACATTCCCAGTCCTCATTTACCATGCAGGGTTGGAAACATGAAAGTATGATCCCGTCACTTGGTTACAGTCTTGACAATCCTGAGTGGATGTGAGCTTTCCTGTAATGATACATTGTAGCGAACCATCAGGCCAGATTTAGATCACAGAGGATGGTCTCTGCTATATACCACTGAAGCAAACGCTCTGCTGTGATAATGTCAGGATGGGTTTCCATCCTCCTGTGCTCACATCTGCGGAGGAGGCTCTAAGGCCTGGAAAGGCCACTTATGACAGCAGAGGGTTTGCTGCAGCTGTGTCCCCTCGTTCTTCACTGGCCGAACAGCGCAGCACCTGACAGACCAGATTCTGAGTTCGTCGGACGATGTTTACAGTCTGATGGTTCCTTATAGACATGATCCCTTTTCTTTCACTTTAAGCAAGCAGACATTTAAAAAAAAAGTGTATTTGAAAGTATCATTTATAGAAAAACATGAAACAGCGATGAAAGATTCGGCCTCGGCGTTTGCATATAAAAAAAAAAAAAAAGCGGCATTTCGGGAGGAGTGGTGAGAATGGCAGTCGGGGTGTGCCTGCTCCACCTGGTCAATCCGCTCTTTAAATGTCAATATATGACATGCCTGGCCCTGGATACACACCCAGCTGGGGTACAGAGGAGCTACAATCAGGGTGGCGAGCTTGTATTGTGCACAGGCTCATGTCAGACGGGTTTGCTGAAAGCTCTGCGCAGGTAACAAGAGATGAGGCCGCCCCCGGCTGTAACAACACGCCGTCGACGCAGGACAACGAGAATGAGAGTTAGGAGTCGCTGACACCAGAACCATATGGGGAAAAAATACCAAGATCGTGTGCTAACTCAATCAATGTATGGTGCACCCCCAAAATTAATGATAGGGCAACTAAAAAAAGGCTTTTTTCCAGCAGGTAAGGAGTTCACTCCAACTCCTCGGTCCATTAGGAGCCTTCTCTGATGCAGCTTGTGGAGAGAGATATACGGCCACTTCCATATAACAGGTCAGTATCCTGTTTGCTCCCAGGGCCGCAGCTGCACGTTGGGTTTCGTGGAGGTCCTCGCTTCCTCTCTGCATCCTGACCATTATGCCTCGGCACAGAGCTGCAGGTCAGGAATTTCCTCTTCGGGATCCGATGTTCCCCTCTAGATGAAACGCTCAATGCCTGCTGGCGGCGGGTGCTAGGCTAAGCCTCTGCCATGTAGCTAATTCTGCCGCATTCGCCTGTGGCCTTGAGGCTTCCTTTCATCCACTCTATGGCACCACCTGATGATCTCAGGCCTTCTCCACCATTATGGATCTGCACAGTCTATTTCCCCCCATAAGGCAACCACTTTCCATAAGAAGCTCCGTATCAATGACGGAAATCTGATGAATGTTGTCCTCCAGGGTGATGGCCAAGCAAAGCACAAGGTTCTATAAATGAGTACAAAAATGGAAAAAAATATGAAGAAAATACTAAGTGCACGAATATCTGAGAGTCGATACTACAGTAACCCAAGACTGATTAGCTCTGGAGATCCAGGGGTTAATTATCCAGGCTGCAGAAACAATGAGATGCTCATCTCATTTCTGGCAGAACAACACAGACATATGAATAGTAGATCTGTCAACAGCATCTTGTTGATGGTTTCCTGGTAGCAAAAGAAATTTGTTTTTGCATACAAACTTTAAGAGCCGCCAATGACACCCAGAGGCTACATCAGAGCCCACGGATAGGAGCCATCCTAAAGGAATAGCTCCTGTTATAAAGCGCACAATAATCAAAGGGAACCTGTCAGCATGGAGATGCTGACTGCATGCTACACAGCAGGAGGAGCTGAGTAATTTTAGATAAAGGTTTGTAAGAATAAATTTAGTTTAAGTTGAGATGTGTCCATCACTGATTATGACCCGCCCACTGGACTCCTAAGTGCAGAATAAGGTCATAAATAAATAAATTACAAATTATATTTTTTCCCCGCAAACTTATATATCAATCCTCTTGCTCTATAACATGATGCTAGCAAATGTTCGATTTGACCACCTCCCTTTAAGAAACCCATTTCCCCATTTATTAGCATACCCCAAACACTCTTGCACCATGACCCTTATGGAAAAACCACAATTTTCTTTCTACGTATATGGACAAAATAACACAAACCATCTCAAGCTTTGCAGGTCATGAATCTAATGCCAATACTACAGTTAAGACTGTCACCAAACAGGAAATATGGAAAGCACCAATGGGGGTAAAAACAATCTCTTTATACCAGTACAGATTAGCTTCTTTATCACGACTTGTTAGATGCCAAACAAAACAACATATCTGGCTTCCTCCAAAAACGGCGCCAACTCTGTGCACAGGTTGTGTCTGGTATCACATCTCATGTCTAAGCATGTCAATGGGGCTGAGCTGCAATACCACATGCCACCTGGTGAGGTGCTGTTTCTGGAAGAAAGTAGGTGTTTTTCTAATTCTGGACGAACCCTTTAAATCCTGTTCAGAGGAATTGAATTTACATTATTAAAAAAAAATTATTTCCTATTCTTTTAAAGTTAGAAAAAGATCAACTTTTAAAACCATTTCTAAGTCCCCAGATGAGATGAGCGCAGATAGCCTGCTGATCATGGCTGCAGATGTGGCCTCTGCCGCCTGTTAAACAATGGAGGTGAGAGGTTGTCAGCTGCTGAAGTGATTGCTTCCTTTTCCTGTTCTATCTACTTCCCGGGAAGTGACGGTTAATCCCTCACAGACTGGGGGAAAAAAATCATTTTTTTTACTTTAGCTAGGATGGGGGTCATTAAATATTTATAGGGAGTAATGTCCCCATTGAGACTTCCGGACGGCAGCTCTGACTACTCGGCCAATCGCTGTAATCCATGAAGTCACGCCAGCTGTCAGCCATGTCACCCGGCAACAAATCAACCCCTTATGGGGCCCGCCGGCCAAAAGCTTGGGGAGGATTTTTAAAAAAAATATATTTTAAATAGAACTTTATTCTAATGATTTCAAGTCAGATACAGAACAAAAAGGGGATAAAAGAAATTAAAGAAAAAAAAAAAGGCATCATTCCAAACGCTGGCATACGTGCACCATTTTACGCGGAGTGTAGCTACATGCGGCCCCTACGTGACTTCCTCTAAAGGTTTATGACCCAGCTGGTATATAACCGCGCTGTTAAGTGTAAGGTAAACTGCTATAAACCGCCCAATAAGTGGTGAAAAGTGGAGTACACGCACCTACCCTGCACCAGGTGAGGGCTGGCACACACTGCGGCCTGACGCTTTACTGGTGTGAAGATTTAAAGGGACGCAGCTCCTCAAACACTGGGGTCATCATTAGCACTTGCTTTGCTGCTGCCTGAAAACTGTCAACAAGCAGCTGCTGACGGATCTCATCTCACCCATAACATTATATGCAAATCAACGAGCCCCAGAAACGTAAATTGAAATCATGCAGCCTCTATTTCTCACCACGTGCAAGATCTCTGCTTGCTTTTCGTGGAATGGAAAATCTAGAGGAAGTAAGAAAGTCTTGATCATCTCCAGCACCGGTACATTGTGGAGCCAATCTGGATGAGCAAAGCTGAAGTAAAAAACAGTGAGTGAATAAGACAAGGTGTGAATTAATTTGAGTAAGCAGTGCTGCACTATAAAGCACAGAGACCTAAGATTAAAAACAAGGTGCAGCAGTCAATTCACGCAGAGCTGCAGAGTATAATGTTCATGGTGTAAAACGAGCGAGATGGAGAAAGCAACTACGAGGAGCTCAGATGAATCAGAAGGCAAATTTCAGACTACCGCACACTCCAACAGACTATGCAGCTCAGCTCAGGAAACGATAGCAGTGTAAAGCACTGTGGAAGGATTGGAAAGGACAGCTCTCAGATTCTGATAAGACCAGAGGCTTTTTTACTTTGGACTCCAATAAACCAGGCAGTCGAGTGGAGTCACTAGTCATAGCTGTGCGCTAAAGAGCTGAGCTGAAGGGTAAAGGATGGAGGAAGGCCAGTACAGCTGTCTGAACCTCTGATGAGACAGAAGGAAGATTTCAAATAACCTCAGACTCCAATAGACAATGCAGCTAAGGCTACGTTCACACTAGCGTTGTGCGCCGCTGCGTCGGCGACGCAACGCACACGCAGCAAAACGCACGCAAAAACGCTGCGTTTTGCGACGCATGCGTCGTTTTTTGCCGAAATTTGGACGCAAGAAAAATGCAACTTGTTGCGTTTTCTTGGTCCGACGCTTGCGGCAAAAAAGACGCATGCGTCGCACAACGCAACAAACAAAAACGCATGCGTCCCCCATATTAAATATAGGGGCGCATGACGCATGCGTCGCCGCTGCGTCGCCCGACGCAAACTAGCATAACGCTAGTGTGAACGTAGCCTAAGCTGGAGTCACTGATCTTAAACAGAACGGCGGCAGTGTAAAGCATGGGAGACTGACAGGATAAGAACTTGAGCCTCTGATAACGCAGGGCTTGGATTTCAGATTACTACAAACGCCAATAGACAATGAAGCCCAGGCAGGAGCCACTGAAGAGAAGCGCTGTGATGTAAAGAATAGGAAAAGGACAGAACTGTGCCCTGAGCCTATAACAGGAGGTTTATTTCATACAACCTCAGACTGCGATAGACAAGGAAGCTCAGCTAAAGCTGTGTCAGCATTACTCATGCACATTGCCTTTAATTAAAGGTGACCTTCCTAACACCAGGGTGCTTCGTGCATTAAGTGAAGCCTGGAGGGAGGCTGCACAGGAAACGGTCATCTGCAGTGCCGGCCATTACAGCTCATTAAATATTAACGAGCAATCATTGAGTGCAATTACACAGAACAGACGGCCTCTCGCTTCTAGGAAAGCTGGGTGACCAGCAATATGGCCGCCCGCAGGCATCTGTCAACTAACTGTCAAGGCTTGAGGTTCATCTAAGTAAACGCTCTTTAAGCAATTTCCTGAGATTAGTAAATTGGCAGTCAGTTGTCAGGACACAGCTCCCCCATCACAGGAAAGGATTCTTCGCTCCTACAGGATTTTTCCTGCCTCCTCAGAGATTCTCAAATGTCATTTCCTACAATGTAATAGTGGCCCCATCTGTCAGCTGGACCCCTCACCCAGCAAGGACATGCCACACTGGTCAGCAACGCGGAGCTCCTATGGCCACTGCATGCTGGGAGTTGTAGTTTTACAACAGCTGGACAGTGCCAAGATAACAATGGCTGACAAAACATGCTGGGAGTTATAGTCTTATGACAGCTGGAGAATTGGTGGCACATGCCTGACTCAGCATGTTGGGAGTTGTAGTTTAAGAGCAGCTGGAAAGATTATGTTTACAACTAGCCACCTGGGCATGCTGAGAGTTGTAGTTTTGCGGCCAAGAGAGCCCCTAGATACAGATTGTGATCAGGAATTGTAGTTTCAATACAAGATGAATGAAAATAAAGAGCATGCCAGGAGTTGTATTTGCACAACAACTAAACAATACCAGGCCTATATATATTTCATAAAGCAAACTGGGAGTTGTAGTTGCAAAATACAGGTCCTTCTCAAAAAATTAGCATATAGTGTTAAATTTCTTTACCATAATGTAATGATTACAATTAAACTTTCATATATTATAGATTCATTATCCACCAACTGAAATTTGTCAGGTCTTTTATTGTTTTAATACTGATGATTTTGGCATACAACTCCTGATAACCCAAAAAACCTGTCTCAATAAATTAGCATATCAAGAAAAGGTTCTCTAAACGACCTATTACCCTAATCTTCTGAATCAACTAATTAACTCTAAACACATGCAAAAGATACCTGAGGCTTTTATAAACTCCCTGCCTGGTTCATTACTCAAAACCCCCATCATGGGTAAGACTAGCGACCTGACAGATGTCAAGAAGGCCATCATTGACACCCTCAAGCAAGAGGGTAAGACCCAGAAAGAAATTTATCAACAAATAGGCTGTTCCCAGAGTGCTGTATCAAGGCACCTCAATGGTAAGTCTGTTGGAAGGAAACAATGTGGCAGAAAACGCTGTACAACGAGAAGAGGAGACCGGACCCTGAGGAAGATTGTGGAGAAGGACCGATTCCAGACCTTGGGGAACCTGAGGAAGCAGTGGACTGAGTCTGGTGTGGAAACATCCAGAGCCACCGTGCACAGGCGTGTGCAGGAAATGGGCTACAGGTGCCGCATTCCCCAGGTAAAGCCACTTTTGAACCATAAACAGCGGCAGAGGCGCCTGACCTGGGCTACAGAGAAGCAGCACTGGACTGTTGCTAAGTGGTCCCAAGTACTTTTTTCTGATGAAAGCAAATTTTGCATGTCATTCGGAAATCAAGGTGCCAGAGTCTGGAGGAAGACTGGGGAGAAGGAAATGCCAAAATGCCTGAAGTCCAGTGTCAAGTACCCACAGTCAGTGATGGTGTGGGGTGCCATGTCAGCTGCTGGTGTTGGTCCACTGTGTTTCATCAAGGGCAGGGTCAATGCAGCTAGCTATCAGGAGATTTTGGAGCACTTCATGCTTCCATCGGCTGAAATGCTTTATGGAGATGAAGATTTCATTTTTCAGCACGACCTGGCACCTGCTCACAGTGCCAAAACCACTGGTAAATGGTTTACTGACCATGGTATTACTGTGCTCAATTGGCCTCCCAACTCTCCTGACCTGAACCCCATAGAGAATCTGTTGGATATTGTGAAGAGAAAGTTGAGAGACGCAAGACCCAACACTCTGGATGAGCTTAAGGCCGCTATTGAAGCATCCTGGGCCTCCATAACAACTCAGCAGTGTCACAGGCTGATTGCCTCCATGCCACGCCGCATTGAAGCAGTCATTTCTGCCAAAGGATTCCCGACCAAGTATTGAGTGCATAACTGAACATTATTATTTGATGGTTTTTTTGTTTGTTATTAAAAAACACTTTTATTTGATTGGATGGGTGAAATATGCTAATTTATTGAGACAGGTTTTTTGGGTTATCAGGAGTTGTATGCCAAAATCATCAGTATTAAAACAATAAAAGACCTGACAAATTTCAGATGGTGGATAATGAATCTATAATATATGAAAGTTTAATTGTAATCATTACATTATGGTAAATAATGAAATTTAACACTATATGCTAATTTTTTGAGAAGGACCTGTAACTTAAGAGCCAGTTTAAACATAGCTGTCAAGACATATTGAGAGATGTGGTGCAAAGCCTAAAACTACAGGCCATAACGTGGGCAGGCTGGGAGAGGTAGCTTCAGAACAGGCGGAGAATCCGCAGACCTCCTTATCCGCACTTTCACAAGTTGACTGGAGGCGTCCCTGAATCGGACTGACACCTTCCCCTCCGCAGGCGGCTCCAGCAGCGCCGTTATTCCTGGTCCTATAAACAGGAAAGAAAGTTTCCTGCCTTACACCCGCGGAAGACGCTGCCAGAAAAACAACTGAACCTGACATTAAATTAAGGACAGGGCGAGGAAATGGGGTGATATTGCTTTCACAAGTAGATACTTCCCCCCCCTCCAAAAAGAGAAGCGTAATTCATTCGATCGCCCGTGAATATTAGAAGCCTAATAACAGAGCGGATGAGGGCAGCGCCGTGCGTCTCCTGGCCGGACAAAGGCAGCGCCGTGCGTCGCCCTGACGGACGAAGGAAGCGCTGTGTGTCGCCCCGACGGACGAAGGAAGCGCCATGTGTCGCCCTGACGGATGAAGGAAGCGCCGTTTGTCGCCCAGACGAACAAAGGAAGCGCCGTGTGTCGCCCCGACGGACGAAGGAAGTGCCGTGTGTCGTCCCGACGGACGAAGGAAGCGCCGTGTGTCGTCCCGACGGACGAAGGAAGCGCCGTGTTTCGTCCCGACGGACGAAGGAAGCGCCGTGTGTCGCCCCAACGGATGAGGGCAGCGCCGTGTATCTCCTGGCCGGACAAAGGCAGCGCCATGCGTCACCCTGACGGACGAAGGAAGCGCTTTGTGTCGCCCCGACGGACGAAGGAAGCGCCGTGTGTCGCTCTGACGGATGAAGGAAGCGCCGTGTGTCGCCCCGACGGACGAAGGAAGCGCAGTGTGTCTCCCCGACGGACGAAGGAAGCGCCGTGTGTCGCCCCGACGGATGAGGGCAGCGCCGTGCATCTCCTGGCCGGACAAAGGCAGCGCCATGCGTCACCCTGACAGACGAAGGAAGCACCGTGCGTTGCCCTGACGGACAAAAGAAGCGCCGTGCGTGGCCCTGACGGAGGCCTGCAGACCGTTGCAGCATTCCTAACCCAAAGCTCCTGGAATCTGTATACAGCGGCCGCACATTCCACACCACAGACGTTCTCAAGATCAGGGATGGGCGGCAGCAGGAAGTGCATCGACCTGACTACACAAGAATATCCTCTAAGTCACTCAGTGTTTACCTGAGATCAGCCATGTAAGGAATAAAGCGGCTGCCTGCTTTACCTCCCGAGAAGTTCTGCTTCTTTCTACTACACTGTTAATTCTTCATATTTCCAGTCTTCTGCTTTCTGCCAGTGAATGGAAACATTCAGCTTCACATCACAAGATGTAAGCAGACCTCTAGGTTCCAGCTGACAGGCTGTTACATTTATATCCAGTGAAGCAGATCCTGGGACTCCTGATCTTTTTTCTGTCCTCTTTGGTACAGCTTATCAGTGCAGGTAACACTTGCTTCTTACAGGGGACTATCTGGATACAACTGTAGCAAATCCTCAGCTGAAGGAAGGATTGGGTCTGGGTGAGTTTGCCTTCAGGATGGTGAACAACAAAATAGTTCTTATCCACTCCCAACAAGCAGTGATCTTGGTGAAACTTTAAAATGAGTAAATATTGAAAAGTTGTAAACGTTTTTATTGTGTTAGGCTATGTTCACACGTTGCGGATTTTGCTGCAGATCCGCAGCGGTTTCCCATGCGTTTACAGTACCATGTAAACCTACGGGAAACGCAATCCGCAGTGCACATGCTGCAAAAAAAAAACGCGCAGAAACGTAGCGGTTTACATTCCGCAGCATGTCAATTCTTTGTGCGGATTCCGCAGCGGTTTTACACCTGCTCCATAATAGAAAACCGCAGGTGCAAAACCGCAGTAGAATCCACACAAAAACCGCGGTAAATCCACGATAAATCCGCAGAAAAAACGCAGTGTTTTTGCCCTGCGGATTTATAAAAATCAGTGCGGAAAAATCCGCACACCATTCCGCAGCGTGTGCACATACCCTTACAGATAAAATGAAGAGTGACAGCATCCCCCCCCATCCTCCAAATACCAGGGACACTGGCACCACTCCTTTTAATTCAATGGGGCCACCAAGTAAAATGAGAGAAAAAAAAAAGAGCTACTGCTATATAAGCAACACCGCAATATATTATCACAGTGACCACTGCATTAACCATCTCATCACCGAGGCACCTGCTTCTTAGGTAATTGCGCAGTCGGCATGGTTGCAGACAGGATCAGGGGATTGACTCATATTCTGGTAACCGGGCACCACTCCCTGCCAGTCCTCCAGCCGATGCCTTTGCCAGGATGCAGGACGGTGGCGACATCCTGGTGTTTACCTTGGCTTCTTATCCTACTGCCCGACGCTTACAGGAAGCAATTCTGCTAATACATGTAAATTAGGGAATTGCTGTGGATGCAATTGTCCAATAGTCAACCACAAAAAACAGGAAGTTAAAACCTCAGACTAGACCCGGGATCCGATGGTACAATGTGTCACCTGCATCATGGTCCCAAAGCTATGGAGAAACTGTAACTCCCAGCAGATGAGACCTGATACCTAGAAAGTGGTCTGCTGGGAGTTGTAGTTTCTCCAGTACTCACTCGGCCAGATGGGATCACTAGCTGGATTATAACCTACAAGATTTCATTTCAGAATCCACTAAACTGCAAAGAGAGTGATCACCCTCACACTGCTGACCTGACAGTCTGATGAGAGTTGTACCTTCTCTGCAGCCAGAGAGGCACAAATTGTGTAAGTCCAATGCAGCTCTGCCAACCTGACGACTACGCCCCGGGCAATACGCATCCTAATCTGGAGACTACTCTGCTACCCGGAGTGCTTCCTTCCAGCGGTATCACCCTAGAAGACACCCTAGGTTCAACCTGTTAGATGCCACCTCCGTTATATCCCGGCACAATGCCAACACTGCCTGTCACCTATGCCCCTTATAATCAGCCTCTGCAATGTCCAGCCATGTGTACCTGACATCACGCCACTCCTGGCAGTGCCCTTTGCAATGAACAGGCATGCCAAGTGAGGCAAAATTTACTCCTTGCCTGAATAGTCTCACCCAAGAATCTGAGCATGCTCACCTGCAAATTTCTCATTGCAGTGACGGCTGCATTGCCAGCTTCAGCAAATGCAAATCCAACACATAATATACCACCCTCAAAATGTTAAAACACTACCAATGTCATCGGTGCCCATATTGTTAGGCGATGCCCAGACAGAGGTCCTGCATAAAGTCTATGCCCACTCTGAAAGTAACCAGTGACCTATCACAGGATGATGCCCTGTACACCAGAGACGAGGATGCCGACCATGCCCACAGGCATAATGTGAACCCCCTGGTCCAGGGTATCACCAAGGTCTCAGTTCTCACTACAAACTGGATGTGCCCAGGCAATGTTCCTGGCATAATACTCGTTTCACCGTACCACTCTGCATACAATGCTGTACACATATCACCCACAGTTGAAGGGTACGATCTATACACAATGCAGTGCAATGCTGGCACGCTGCACCCCTGCGAGGACAACGTCCGAATAACCAGTCTCATGTCCCATTACTACACCCATATAGGTGCCCGGACCTATGCCCATTATATACTATACCAACCCCAAGGGGACGTCATTGGAAGTCTTGCAGCATCTCTGCTCCTCCGGGAAATGGTCCCAATTCCTAACAAACCACCATACCAGCCTGAGAAATACATAACGTTGTACCCTGTGCAATGCCCAGACCACCCAACTGGATACATGCACCGATGGCAATACGCCAATGTCTCTTGTGCCAAGAGGGTGGTCATAACTGCTATATACATGTATGTGCCCTTGTTATACGACTTCGGACAGATGCACTCAACGGCACGGGAGACATCGGAAGATCTCTACATCCATTACACATGAGCCAGCAAAAAGAGCCTTGTGCGACGCCCAAACTGTGCCCCTCCAGATACCCAACCCTGGAGCTGTGTGTACGGCACCCGCAAAGCCAACCATAGGACAGAAGCCAAAGAATATACATCTGTGCCCATAAGGTGCCAGATACACGACCCTTCACCAGTCCTGCCATCTGAGCCCCCAAGCGTAGCGCTGCCCGTCACCCCCCAAACGTCATCCTGAATGCGGCACTGTCATCCCCAAACATCACACAGAGTGGCGCTGCCTGTCACCTTTTAGATGTCACCCCAAGGACGGCGCTGCCCATCATGCCCCCAAACAGCGCACTGAGGGCAGCGCTGCACGTCACTCACAAATGTCACCCTGAGTGCGGCACTCACTGTCATCCCCCAGACATTACATTGAGAGAAGCGCTGCCCGTCACCCCCTCCCCCCCCCAAACATCACACAGAGCGGCGCTGCCTGTTACCCCCAAACATCGCACTGAGAGCGGTGCTGCCCGTCACATCACAGAGCGGCGCTGCCCGTCACCTCCCAAATATTGCACTGAGAGCGGCGCTGCCTGTCACCCCCAAACATCGCACTGAGAGCGGTGCTGTCCATCACATCACAGAGCGGCGCTGCCCGTCACCTCCCAAATATTGCACTGAGAGCGGCGCTGCCCGTCACCCCCAAACATCGCACAGAGCGGCGCTGCCTGTCACCCCCCAAACATCACACAGAGCGGCAGTGCCCGTCACCCCCAAACATCACAGAGCGGCGCTTCCCGTCACCCCCCAAACATCACACAGAGCGGCGCTGCCTGTCACCCCCCAAACATCACACAGAGCGGCAGTGCCCGTCACCCCCAAACATCACAGAGTGGCGCTTCCCGTCACCTCCAAAACATCACACAGAGCGGCGCTGCCCGTCACCCCCCAAATATCACAGAGCGGCGCTGCCCGTCACCCCCCAAATATCACAGAGCGGCGCTGCCCGTCACCCCCCAAATATCACGGAGCGGCGCTGCCCGTCACCCCCCAAATATCACGGAGCGGCGCTGCCCGTCACCCCCCAAATATCACAGAGCGGCGCTGCCCGTCACCCCCCAAATATCACAGAGCGGCGCTGCCCGTCACCCCCCAAATATCACAGAGCGGCGCTGCCCGTCACCCCCCAAATATCACAGAGCGGCGCTGCCAGTCACCCCCCAAATATCACAGAGCGGCGCTGCCCGTCACCCCCCAAATATCACAGAGCGGCGCTGCCCGTCACCCCCCAAATATCACAGAGCGGCGCTGCCCGTCACCCCCCAAATATCACAGAGCGGTGCTGCCCATCACCCCCCAAACATCACACAGAGCGGTGCTGCCAGTCACCCCTCAAATATCACACAGAGCGGCAGTGCCCATCACCCCCAAACATCAGAGCGGCGCTTCCAGTCACCTCCAAAACATCACACAGAGCGGTGCTGCCTGTAACCTCCCAAACATCACAGAGCGGCACTGCCCATCACCCCCCAAACATCACAGAGCGGTGCTGCCCATCACCCCCAATCACAGAGCGGCGCTTCCCGTCACCCCCCAAAACATTAAACAGAGCGGTGCTGCCTGTCACCCCCCAAACATCACACCAAGCGGTGCTGCCCATCACCCCCCAAACATCACACAGAGCGGTGCTGCCAGTCACCCCTCAAATATCACACAGAGTGGTGCTGCCCGTCACCCCCCAAATATCACACAGAGCGGCGCTGCCTGTCACCCCCCAAATATCACAGAGCTGCGCTGCCAGTCACCCCCATCCCCTGACAACATTGCCAGTCACCCCATTTGCCCGAGCCCACTGGTCCATCCACTCCGTGTCCAGCCCTCGGTCCCTCAGCCCCTCTCCTTCTCCCCCAGTTCCTCTCCTTCTCCCCCGGTCCACCTCCCGTTCTCCCCGGACACTCACCCCACTCCAGGAACTCGCTGACGTACTTGTCCCGGCGCAGTGTGGAGCCGCCGCACTCGGTGACCAGACACAGCAGCACGTCCAGCAGCGTCTCCACACTCAGCGCGGCCTCGTTCCTCTGCGGCCCGTCCAGCAGCAGCTGCTCCAGCTTCTTCAGCCGCACCCGGGCCGACATGTTGTGCGACAAATCCGAGAAAATGTCTGAGAAGAGGAGAATAATCCGGGAGTAATCCCCACACGGAGGTCGGAGGCGCGGTGTGACCTCCCGGCTCTCAGGCCATGACCCGGCTCGCCGCCCGCCCTGCACTGCCCGGGAACATGGCCGGCGCCGTCCCTCCCTGTCCCTGGGATTCGGGATCACGGAGCAGAGCAGACCGGGAGAGCACAGCCCGCCCACCGGAAAGGGAGGGAGGAGCGACGTCACCGCGAGAGCCTCCAGCGGCCACTGGCGGCACTGCAGCTCCCAAGGGAAGAGGGGAGGACGGGGAGCAGCGAGGGACAGAAGAGTGCGAACCGCGGACCTCACCGTGGGCAGAGTCATAGGTCCTGACTGAGAGTAGTCCTGTGCGATACTGAGCTGTATCTAATCCTGTCCTGTGCGATACTGAGCTGTATCTAATCCTGTCCTGTGCGATACTAAGCTGTATCTAACTCTGTCCTGTGCGATACTGAGCTGCATCTAACCATGTCCTGTGCGATACTGAGCTGTGTCTAATCTTACGTATCTGATACTGAGCTGTCTAATCTTATGTATCTGATACTGAGCTGTATCTAATCTTATGTATCTGATACTGAGCTGTATCTAATCTTATGTATCTGATACTGAGCTGTATCTAATCTTATGTATCTGATACTGAGCTGTATCTAATCTTGCCCTGTGTGATACTGAGCTGTATCTAATCTTATGTATCTGATACTGAGCTGTATCTAATCTTGCCCTGTGTGATACTGAGCTGTGTCTCATTTTATCATGTATCTGATGCTGAGCCTTAGCTACTCCTATGATGTCCAATATAGAGCTGTATCTCATCCTATGTGCGATACTGAGCTATATCTAATCCCGACTTGCATTGCATATGTGATCCTATCATGTGCGGTACCATCTGATAAGTTGTATCTAATTCTAGCCAGTTCACTGGAGACCCCCAGCGGTCCCATGTACTATGTTGGAAAGCCCCACCCTCCCCTTGTCACTCCCAGCATAGTGCCGCCCGTCACCCCATCAAACATCGCACTGAGAGCAGCGCTGCCCTTCACCCTAAAAAACACTTTCCCCTGGCGCTGCTGCCAGTCACCCCCAAGAATATTTGCCCCAGCCCACTGGTCCATCCCCTCGCTCTCCGGCCCTCAGCCCCTTTAGTCTCCCCCTGTCCTTCTACCCCAGACATTCCCTCTCCCCCAGTCTCACCTTCCCTTCCCCCTCTGTCCTCTTTCTCTGGTCCAAGTACGAGTCTCGTACCTCAATACCCGTCACTGCCGCTGGTACTGGGACTGGAACGTTCAGCTGCATAGAAATACATGCAGCCGCACACTCCAGTCCCAAGTGGCAGTGTCGGGTATTGAGGTGCGAGACTCGTGCGAGTTTCTCGCAAGTGTGATCCCAGCCTTAAACGCAATATCTGTTTAATTTAAAAATAATGAAAAAAAATAGCATGGGCTCCTGCGCAATTTTGAAGTCCAGAGTGGGAAAGCCAGCGACTGGGGGGCCGATGTTTATAGTCTGGGAAGGGGTTAATAGCCATGGAGCTTCCCAGGCTATGAATATCAGCCTGAAGCTGTATATTTAGCCTTTACCGGCTTTTAAAATAAGGGGACCCTGAAAAAAAATGAATTAATGAGTGTCCCATGACGATCTCCCCTATAGAACAGTGACATCGAGTGATGTCACTGTTCTATAGGGCCTCCTGTGATGCACTGACAGGAGACAATGGCTCCTGCAGTGCATCGCTGAGAGGTTACCTGAGTTCATTGTCTCGCTTTACGCCAATGCTACGTGGGAATTTTCTCACACAGCGTTGCTGGCGAGAAAATGAACTTTCTCCCGGCAGCGGCGCAGAGATATACAGTACAGACCAAAAGTTTGGACACACCTCATTTAAAGATTTTTCTGTATTTTCATGACTATGAAAATTGTACATTCACACTGAAGGCATCAAAACTATTAATTAACACATGTGGAATTATATACTTAGCAAAAAAGTGTGAATCAACTGAAAATATGTCTTATATTCTAGGTTCTTCAAAGTAGCCACCTTTTGCTTTGATGACCGCCTTGCACACTCTTGGCATTCTCTTGATGAGCTTCAAGAGGTAGTCACCGGGAATGGTCTTCCAACAATCTTGAAGGAGTTCCCAGAGATGCTTAGCACTTGTTGGCCCTTTTGCCTTCACTCTGCGGTCCAGCTCACCCCAAACCATCTCGATTGGGTTCAGGTCTGGTGACTGTGGAGGCCAGGTCATCTGGCATAGCACCCCATCACTCTCCTTCTTGGTCAAATAACCCTTACACAGCCTGGAGGTGTGTTTGGGGTCATTGTCCTGTTGAAAAATAAATGATGGTCCAACTAAACGCAAACCGGATGGAATAGCATGCCGCTGCAAGATGCTGTGGTAGCCATGCTGGTTCAGTATGTCTTCAATTTTGAATAAATCCCCAACAGTGTCACCAGCAAAGCACCCCCACACCATCACACCTCCTCCATGCTTCACAGTGGGAACCAGGCATGTAGAGTCCATCCGTTCACCTTTTCTGCGTCGCACAAAGACACGATGGTTGGAACCAAAGATCTCAAATTTGGACTCATCAGACCAAAGCACAGATTTCCACTGACCTAATGTCCATTCCTTGTGTTCTTTAGCCCAAACAAGTCTCTTCTGCTTGTTGCCTGTCCTTAGCAGTAGTTTCCTAGCAGCTATTTTACCATGAAGGCCTGCTGCACAAAAGTCTCCTCTTAACAGTTGTAGAGATGTGTCTGCTGCTAGAACTCTGTGTGGCATTGACCTGGTCTCTAATCTGAGCTGCTGTTAACCTGTGATTTCTGAGGCTGGTGCCTCCGATAAACTTATCCTCAGAAGCAGAGGTGACTCTTGGTCTTGCTTTCCTGGGGCAGTCCTCATGTGAGCCAGTTTCTTTGTAGCGCTTGATGGTTTTTGCCACTGCACTTGGGGACACTTTCAAAGTTTTCCAAATTTTTCAGACTGACTGACCTTCATTTCTTAAAGTAATGATGGCCACTCATTTTTCTTTACTTAGCTGCTTTTTTCTTGCCATAACACAAATTCTAACAGTCTATTCAGTAGGACTATCAGCTGTGTATCCACCAGACTTCTGCACAACACAACTGATGTCCCAACCCCATTTATTAGGCAAGAAATCTCACTTATTAAACCTGACAGTGCACACCTGTGAAGTGAAAACCATTCCCGGTAACTACCTCTTAAAGCTCATCAAGAGAATGCCAAAAGTGTGCAAAGCAGTCATCAAAGCAAAAGGTGGCTACTTTGAAGAACCTACAATATATGACATATTTTCAGTTATTTCACACTTTTTTGTTAAGTATATAATTCCTCATGTGTTAATTCATAGTTTTGATGCCTTCAGTGTGAATGTACAATTTTCATAGTCATGAAAATACAGAAAAATCTTTAAATGAGAAGGTGTGTCCAAACGTTTGGTCTGTACTGTACATGGCAGAGGATTACCTCCGCTGTCAGTTCATCGCGGGGCCCCTGTAGAGCGCTGACATCGCCCGATGTCACTGTTCTACATGGGAGATCGTCGGGGGACTCTCGTTATTAACTGGACTACAGTGGAAAGGTAAGTATAGGTTGGTTTATTATGTGATTTTTATTACAGGAGAATCGAGGGCTTCGGGACTACGTGATTATTAAGTATGTTCTCTGTGTTATGTGTTGTATGTTATGTGTATGTCCTGTATGTTATATGTTGTATGTTCTGTATGTTTTTGGGTTTTTTTACTACTGAACACAGCCATTGTCTGATGGGACTACTTTCCCATCATCGGCAATGCTGTCACTGTGAGCATTCATTGCTGGATGGGAGCAGTAATCCCATCAGACAATGGCTGCTTACAAAGACACGCACACACACAGGGACACACGCACACACAGGGATACACACATCCAGGCCCACACACAGGGACACATACATGCAGACCCACGCAGACACTATACACGCACATAGCTCCACCCAAACTCCGCCCACACACTCTCTCTTCCCGATCTGCAGTGTTTCATCCGCAGCAAAACCGTAGATCTTTTTTAACCCCTTCATGACCCAGCCTATTTTGACTTTAAAGACCTTGCCGTTTTTTGCAATTCTGACCAGTGTCCCTTTATGAGGTAATAACTCAGGAACGCTTCAACGGATCCTAGCGGTTCTGAGACTGTTTTTTCGTGACATATTGGGCTTCATGTTAGTGGTAAATTTAGGTCAATAAATTCTGCGTTTATTTGTGATAAGAATGGAAATTTGGCGAAAATTTTGAAAATTTCGCAATTTTCACATTTTGAATTTTTATTCTGTTAAACCAGAGAGTTATGTGACACAAAATAGTTAATAAATAACATTTCCCTCATGTATACTTTACATCAGCACAATTTTGGAAACAAAATTTTTTTTGCTAGGAAGTTATAAGGGTTGAAATTTGACCAGCGATTTCTCATTTTTACAACTAAATTTACAAAACCATTTTTTTTAGGGACCACCTCACATTTGAAGTCAGTTTGAGGGGTCTATATGGCTGAAAATACCCAAAAGTGACACCATTCTAAAAACTGCACCCCTCAAGGTACTCAAAACCACATTCAAGAAGTTTATTAACCCTTCAGGTGCTTCACAGCAGCAGAAGCAACATGGAAGCAAAAAATGAACATTTAACTTTTTAGTCACAAAAATTATCTTTTAGCAACAATTTTTTTATTTTCCCAATAGTAAAAGGAGAAAATGAACCACGAAAGTTGTTGTCCAATTTGTCCTGAGTACGCTGATACCTCATATGTGGGGGTAAACCACTGTTTGGGCGCACGGCAGGGCTTGGAAGGGAAGGAGCGCCATTTGACTGAAAAATTGGCTCCACTCTTTAGCGGACACCATGTCACGTTTGGAGAGCCCCCGTGTGCCTAAAAATTGGAGCTCCCCACAAGTGACCCCATTTTGGAAACTAGACGCCCCAAGGAACTTATCTAGATGCATAGTGAGCACTTTGAACCCCCAGGTGCTTCACAAATTGATCCGTAAAAATGAAAAAGTACTTTTTTTTCACAAAAAAATTCTTTTAGCCTCAATTTTTTCATTTTCACATGGGCAACAGGATAAAATGGATCCTAAAATTTGTTGGGCAATTTCTCCTGAGTACACCAATACCTCACATGTGGGGGTAAACCACTGTTTGGGCACATGGTAAGGCTCGGAAGGGAAGGAGCGCCATTTGACTTTTTGAATGAAAAATTATCTCCATCGTTAGCGGACACCATGTCGCGTTTGGAGAGCCCCTGTGTGCGTAAACATTGGCGCTCCCCCACAAGTGACCCCATTTTGGAAACTAGACCCCCCAAGGAACTTATCTAGATGCCTAGTGAGCACTTTAAACCCTCAGGTGCTTCACAAATTGATCTGTAAAAATGAAAAAGTACTTTTTTTTCCACAAAAAAATTCTTTTCGCCTCAATTTTTTCATTTTCACATGGGCAATAGGATAAAATGGATCATAAAATTTGTTGGGCAATTTCTCCCGAGTACGCCAATACCTCATGTGGGGGTAAACCACTGTTTGGGCACTCGGCAGGGCTCGGAAGGGAAGGCGCGCCATTTGACTTTTTGAATGGATAATTAGCTCCAATTGTTAGCGGACACCATGTCGCGTTTGGAGAGCCCCTGTGTGCCTAAACATTGGAGCTCCCCCACAAGTGACCCCATTTTGGAAACTAGATCCCCCAAGGAACTTATCTAGATGCATATTGAGCACTTTAAACCCCCAGGTGCTTCACAGAAGTTTATAACGCAGAGCCATGAAAATAAAAAATAATTTTTCTTTCCTCAAAAATGATTTTTTAGCCTGGAATTTCCTATTTTGCCAAGGGTAATAGGAGAAATTGGACCCCAAATGTTGTTGTCCAGTTTGTCCTGAGTACGCTGATACCCCATATGTGGGGGTAAACCACTGTTTGGGCGCACGGCAGGGCTCGGAAGGGAAGGCACGCCATTTGGCTTTTTAAATGGAAAATTAGCTCCAATCATTAGCGGACACCATGTCACGTTTGGAGAGCCCCTGTGTGCCTAAACATTGGAGATCCCCCAGGAATGACCCCATTTTGGAAACTATACCCCCAAAGGAACTAATCTAGATGTGTGGTGAGGACTTTGAACCCCCAAGTGCTTCACAGAAGTTTATAACGCAGAGCCATGAAAATAAAAAAATAAAAATTATTTTCTCAAAAATGATCTTTTAGCCTGCAATTTTTTATTTTCCCAAGGGTAACAGGACAAATTTGACCCCAAAAGTTGTTGTCCAGTTTCTCCTGAGTACGCTGATACCCCATATGTGGGGGTAAACCACTGTTTGGGCACATGCCGGGGCTCGGAAGTGAAGTAGTGACGTTTTGAAATGCAGACTTTGATGGAATGCTCTGTGGGCGTCACGTTGCGTTTGCAGAGCCCCTAATGTGGCTCAACAGTAGAAACCCCCCACAAGTGACCCCATTTTGGAAACTAGACCCCGAAAGGAACTTATCTAGATATGTGGTGAGCACTTTGAACCCCCAAGTGCTTCACAGAAGTTTATAATGCAGAGCCGTGAAAATGATAAATACGTTTTCTTTCCTCAAAAATAATTATTTAGCCCAGAATTTTTTAATTTTCCCAAGGGTAACAGGAGAAATTTGACCCCAATATTTGTTGTCCAGTTTCTCCTGAGTACGGTGATACCCCATATGTGGGGGTAAACTACTGTTTGGGCACATGCCGGGGCTCGGAATTGAAGTAGTGACGTTTTGAAATGCAGACTTTGATGGAATGCTCTGCGGGCGTCACGTTGCGTTTGCAGAGCCCCTGATGTGGCTAAACAGTAGAAACCCCCCACAAGTGACCCCATTTTGGAAACTAGATTCCGAAAGGAACTTATCTAGATGTGTGGTGAGCACTTTGAACCCCCAAGTGCTTCATAGAAGTTTATAATGCAGAGCCGTGAAAATAATAAATACGTTTTCTTTCTTCAAAAATAATTATTTAGCCCAGATTTTTTTATTTTCCCAAGGGTTACAGGAGAAATTGGACCCCAAAAGTTGTTGTCCAGTTTCTTCTGAGTACGCTGATACCCCATGTGTGGAGGTAAACCACTGTTTGGGCACACGTCGGGGCTCAGAAGGGATGTAGTGACCTTTGAAATGCAGACTTTGATGGAATGGTCTGCGTGCGTCACGTTGAGTTTGCAGAGCCCCTGGTGTGCCTAAACAGTAGAAACCCCCCACAAGTGACCCCATTTTAGAAACTAGACCCCCCAAGGAACTTATCTAGATATGTGGTGAGCACTTTGAACCCCCAAGTGCTTCACAGACGTTTACAACGCAGAGCCGTGAAAATAAAAAAATCATTTTTCTTTCCTCAAAAATGATGTTTTAGCAAGCATTTTTTTATTTTCACAAGGGTAACAGGAGAAATTGGACCCCAGTAATTGTTGCGCAGTTTATCCTGAGTATGCTGGTACCCCATATGTGGGGGTAAACCACTGTTTGAGCACACGTCGGGGCTCGGAATTGAGGGAGCACCATTTGACTTTTTGAATACGAGATTGGCTGGAATCAATGGTGGCGCCATGTTGCGTTTGGAGACCCCTGATGTGCCTAAACAGTGGAAACCCCTCAATTCTACCTCCAACACTAACCCCAATACACCCCTAACTCTAATCCCAACTGTAGCCATAACCCTAATCACAACCCTAACCACAACCCTAATTCCAACCCTAACCCTAAGGCTATGTGCCCACGTTGCGGATTCGTGTGAGATTTTTCAGCATCATTTTTGAAAAATCCGCGGGTAAAAGGCACTGCGTTTTACCTGCGGATTTTCCGCGGATTTCGAGTGTTTTTTGTGCGGATTTCACCTGCGGATTCCTATTGAGGAACAGGTGTAAAACGCTGCGGAATCCGCACAAAGAATTGACATGCTGCGGAAAATACAACGCAGCGTTTCCGCGCGGTATTTTCCGCACCATGGGCACAGCGGATTTGGTTTTCCATAGGTTTACATGGTACTGTAAACCTGATGGAACACTGCTGCGGATCCGCAGCCAAATCCGCACCGTGTGCACATAGCCTAATTCTAAAGGTATGTGCACACGCTGCGGAAAACGCTGCGGATCCGCAGCAGTTTCCCATGAGTTTACAGTTCAATGTAAACCTATGGGAAACAAAAATCGCTGTACACATGCTGCGGAAAAACTGCACGGAAACGCAGCGGTTTACATTCCGCAGCATGTCACTTCTTTTTGCGGATTCCGCAGCGGTTTTACAACTGCTCAAATAGAAAATCGCAATTGTAAAACCGCAGTGAAATGCGCAGAAAAAACGCGGTAAATCCGCCATAAATCCACAGCGGTTTAGCACTGCGGATTTATCAAATCTGCAGCGGAAAAATCCGCAGAGGAACAGAATACGTGTGCACATACCGAAACCCTAACCCTAGCCCTAACCCTAACCCTAGCCCTAACCCTAGCCCTAACCCTAACCCTAGCCCTAACCCTAACCCTATTCTAACATTAGTGGAAAAAAAAAAATTCTTTATTTTTTTATTGTCCCTACCTATGGGGGTGACAAAGGGGGGGGGGTCATTTATTATTTTTTTTATTTTGATCACTGAGATATAATCTATCTCAGTGATCAAAATGCACTTTGGAATTTTGGAAGATGGCGGCGCCCAGGGAGAAGACGGACGGACCCCGGCAGGATCGGTAAGTATGATGGGGTGGGGTAGCACGGGGGGGGGATCGGAGCATGGGGGGGTGGATCGGAGCGCGGGAGGGGTGGAACGGAGCACGGGGAGGGTGGAACGGAGCACGGGGGGGTGGAACGGAGCACGGGGGAGGTGGAACGGAGCACGGGGGGTGGAACGGAGCACGGGGGGTGGATCGGGTTGCAGGGGGGGGTGATTGGAGCACGGGGGGGTGATTGGAGCACGGGGGGAGCGGACATGAGCACGGGGGGAGCGGAGCACAGTACGGAGGGGAGCCGGAGCAGTGTACCGCACAGATCGGAGGGCTGGGGGGGCGATCGGTGGGGTGGGGTGGGGGCACATTAGTGTTTCCAGCCATGGCCGATGATATTGCAGCATCGGCCATGGCTGGATTGTAATATTTCACCAGTGATAATAGGTGAAATATTACAAATCGCTCTGATTGGCAGTTTCACTTTCAACAGCCAATCAGAGCGATCGTAGCCACGGGGGGGGGGGGGGTGAAGCCCCTGGGCTAAACTACCACTCCCCCTGTCCCTGCAGATCGGGTGAAATGGGAGTTAACCCTTTCACCCGATGTGCAGGGACGCGATCTTTCCATGACGCCACATAGGCGTCATGGGTCGGATTGGCACCGACTTTCATGACGCCTACGTGGCGTCATGGGTCGGGAAGGGGTTAACATGTGCGGGTTTGCAGCGGATGTGCCTGACTCAACGGAAGTCAGTGGGTGCAGAAACGCTGCAGATCCGCAAAAAGAATTGACATGCGGAAAAAAAAGCCGCGATTCTATGCGTTTTTTTCCGCAGCATGTGAACAACAAATGTCAATTTCACATAGACTAACATTGGCTGTGAACAACAATGAGAATCCGTGCTGCCAAAACACCGCGGAAATACATCAAAATCCGCAACGTGCACACATAGCCTAATGGCTAAGTATACAGCTGTGAGCTGATATTAATAGGCTGGGAAGCTCTATGTTTATTGCTCTGTTTCCAGACTGTTAAGACCAGCTGTTGGCTTTCCCTCAGCTGGTTAATAAAAGGGGGCCTCCACGTCATTGTTTTCTTTGTTTGCTAAATACATGTACAGTAAGCTACACACCCTCTGCACTGATTACATATCTGAATGACCTCTATTTATTGTGAGGCAGTGACCAGTGTCACATGTGAGGGTCGCTATGTGTCACAGGCATAGCTGTGATTGCAATGCAAAATAAAAGTACCGTATATACTCGAGTATAAGCCGAGATTTTCAGCCCACTTTTTTGGGCTAAGAGTGACCCTCTCGGCTTATACTCGAGTCATTGCCAGGGGGGGGGGGGGTCGGAGGGGGAGCGGCGCTGTGACATACTCACCTGCTCCTGGTGCTGTCCCTGCATGTCCCATGGTCTCCGGGCAGCTCTTCCTGGGTTCAGCGGTCACGTGGTACCGCTCATTAAAGTAATGAATATGGACGCATATTCATTACTGTAATGAGCGGTTCGTGACTGCTGAACACAGGAAGATGCCGCCGGCTCCCGGAGACCATCTGTCAGTGAGACGCTGCCAGGGACCGCGCCGGGAGCAGGTGAATATATCACTCCTCTTGGGCTTTCTGCACAAAAGCTGTTCTACTCTGTATGCACACATGGATTTTTCCTCTCTGAACCCTGTTCACACAGGTAATATACAGATGATCAGGTTTTTAAATACATCAGATAGGGCTTGCATACATTAGTTAGGACTGCTCTGATATGGGTATACCGTGAAGATTGGTAGAGCAGCTTAGTATAAATTTTTTGCAAAAAACGTATCAACCAAATACCTTGTTTTTTACATCTTTTACTAGCACTTGCGGATTACTGCAATTTTTTTCAAACTGAGTGTTTTTGGTTTTACTATTCTCTTTTGTGTCTTCAGGTTTCTTGGTGGTGTGTGAACTTGTTCCTACAGACTTGTTCACTGTGCAAGTAGCCCATGTGTTTCTGTTTCGAATATATCAGGGGTGTTGAACATTGTGCGATAGTCACCTTCCTCTTTCCACCGCTGCGTGCTGCTCTGTCTTCCATCCTCTGCACTTACTGTTCAGGTCAGAGGGCGCGATGACGTAGTTAGTGTGGAACGAGGAACGAGGAAGGTGACTGTTCCAAGTGCCGGGGGCCTGAGGGAAGAGAGGTGAGTATGTGATTTTTTTATTTTAATCACAGCAGCAGCAAATGGGGCAAATGTGTGGAGCATCTTATGGGGCCACAATGTATGGAGCATCGTATGGGGCCACAATGTATGGAGCATCTTATGGGGCCATAATGTATGGAGCATCGTATGGGGCCACATTGTATGGAGCATCTCATGGGGTCACAATGTATGGAGCATCGTATGGGGCCACAATGTATGGAGCAACGTATGGGGCCACAATGTATGGAGCATCTTATGGGGCCGCAATGTATGGAGCATCTTATGGGGCCACAATGTATGGTGTTGTGAATTCTGCTTTTGGGCTCCCTCCGGTGGTTGTAGGTGGTAATGCAGTGGTCTCTGGGCTGCAGTCCTGGACAGATGTATCTGCTGATTGAAGGAGTTCCCAGAGATGCTTAGCACTTGTTGGCCCTTTTGCCTTCACTCTGCGGTCCAGCTCACCCCAAACCATCTCGATTGGGTTCAGGTCTGGTGACTGTGGAGGCCAGGTCATCTGGCATAGCACCCCATCACTCTCCTTCTTGGTCAAATAACCCTTACACAGCCTGGAGGTGTGTTTGGGGTCATTGTCCTGTTGAAAAATAAATGATGGTCCAACTAAACGCAAACCGGATGGAATAGCATGCCGCTGCAAGATGCTGTGGTAGCCATGCTGGTTCAGTATGTCTTCAATTTTGAATAAATCCCCAACAGTGTCACCAGCAAAGCACCCCCACACCATCACACCTCCTCCTCCATGCTTCACAGTGGGAACCAGGCATGTAGAGTCCATCCGTTCACCTTTTCTGCGTCGCACAAAGACACGATGGTTGGAACCAAAGATCTCAAATTTGGACTCATCAGACCAAAGCACAGATTTCCACTGACCTAATGTCCATTCCTTGTGTTCTTTAGCCCAAACAAGTCTCTTCTGCTTGTTGCCTGTCCTTAGCAGTAGTTTCCTAGCAGCTATTTTACCATGAAGGCCTGCTGCACAAAAGTCTCCTCTTAACAGTTGTAGAGATGTGTCTGCTGCTAGAACTCTGTGTGGCATTGACCTGGTCTCTAATCTGAGCTGCTGTTAACCTGTGATTTCTGAGGCTGGTGCCTCCGATAAACTTATCCTCAGAAGCAGAGGTGACTCTTGGTCTTGCTTTCCTGGGGCAGTCCTCATGTGAGCCAGTTTCTTTGTAGCGCTTGATGGTTTTTGCCACTGCACTTGGGGACACTTTCAAAGTTTTCCAAATTTTTCAGACTGACTGACCTTCATTTCTTAAAGTAATGATGGCCACTCATTTTTCTTTACTTAGCTGCTTTTTTCTTGCCATAACACAAATTCTAACAGTCTATTCAGTAGGACTATCAGCTGTGTATCCACCAGACTTCTGCACAACACAACTGATGTCCCAACCCCATTTATTAGGCAAGAAATCTCACTTATTAAACCTGACAGTGCACACCTGTGAAGTGAAAACCATTCCCGGTAACTACCTCTTAAAGCTCATCAAGAGAATGCCAAAAGTGTGCAAAGCAGTCATCAAAGCAAAAGGTGGCTACTTTGAAGAACCTACAATATATGACATATTTTCAGTTATTTCACACTTTTTTGTTAAGTATATAATTCCTCATGTGTTAATTCATAGTTTTGATGCCTTCAGTGTGAATGTACAATTTTCATAGTCATGAAAATACAGAAAAATCTTTAAATGAGAAGGTGTGTCCAAACGTTTGGTCTGTACTGTACATGGCAGAGGATTACCTCCGCTGTCAGTTCATCGCGGGGCCCCTGTAGAGCGCTGACATCGCCCGATGTCACTGTTCTACATGGGAGATCGTCGGGGGACTCTCGTTATTAACTGGACTACAGTGGAAAGGTAAGTATAGGTTGGTTTATTATGTGATTTTTATTACAGGAGAATCGAGGGCTTCGGGACTACGTGATTATTAAGTATGTTCTCTGTGTTATGTGTTGTATGTTATGTGTATGTCCTGTATGTTATATGTTGTATGTTCTGTATGTTTTTGGGTTTTTTTACTACTGAACACAGCCATTGTCTGATGGGACTACTTTCCCATCATCGGCAATGCTGTCACTGTGAGCATTCATTGCTGGATGGGAGCAGTAATCCCATCAGACAATGGCTGCTTACAAAGACACGCACACACACAGGGACACACGCACACACAGGGATACACACATCCAGGCCCACACACAGGGACACATACATGCAGACCCACGCAGACACTATACACGCACATAGCTCCACCCAAACTCCGCCCACACACTCTCTCTTCCCGATCTGCAGTGTTTCATCCGCAGCAAAACCGTAGATCTTTTTTAACCCCTTCATGACCCAGCCTATTTTGACTTTAAAGACCTTGCCGTTTTTTGCAATTCTGACCAGTGTCCCTTTATGAGGTAATAACTCAGGAATGCTTCAACGGATCTTAGCGGTTCTGAGACTGTTTTTTCGTGACATATTGGGCTTCATGTTAGTGGTAAATTTAGGTCAATAAATTCTGCGTTTATTTGTGATAAGAATGGAAATTTGGCGAAAATTTTGAAAATTTCGCAGTTTTCACATTTTGAATTTTTATTCTGTTAAACCAGAGAGTTATGTGACACAAAATAGTTAATAAATAACATTTCCCTCATGTATACTTTACATCAGCACAATTTTGGAAACAAAATTTTTTTTGCTAGGAAGTTATAAGGGTTGAAATTTGACCAGCGATTTCTCATTTTTACAACTAAATTTACAAAACCATTTTTTTTAGGGACCACCTCACATTTGAAGTCAGTTTGAGGGGTCTATATGGCTGAAAATACCCAAAAGTGACACCATTCTAAAAACTGCACCCCTCAAGGTACTCAAAACCACATTCAAGAAGTTTATTAACCCTTCAGGTGCTTCACAGCAGCAGAAGCAACATGGAAGGAAAAAATGAACATTTAACTTTTTAGTCACAAAAATTATCTTTTAGCAACAATTTTTTTATTTTCCCAATAGTAAAAGGAGAAAATGAACCACGAAAGTTGTTGTCCAATTTGTCCTGAGTACGCTGATACCTCATATGTGGGGGTAAACCACTGTTTGGGCGCACGGCAGGGCTTGGAAGGGAAGGAGCGCCATTTGACTTTTTGAATGAAAAATTGGCTCCACTCTTTAGCGGACACCATGTCACGTTTGGAGAGCCCCCGTGTGCCTAAAAATTGGAGCTCCCCACAAGTGACCCCATTTTGGAAACTAGACGCCCCAAGGAACTTATCTAGATGCATAGTGAGCACTTTGAACCCCCAGGTGCTTCACAAATTGATCCGTAAAAATGAAAAAGTACTTTTTTTTCACAAAAAAATTATTTTAGCCTCAATTTTTTCATTTTCACATGGGCAACAGGATAAAATGGATCCTAAAATTTGTTGGGCAATTTCTCCTGAGTACACCAATACCTCACATGTGGGGGTAAACCACTGTTTGGGCACATGGTAAGGCTCGGAAGGGAAGGAGCGCCATTTGACTTTTTGAATGAAAAATTATCTCCATCGTTAGCGGACACCATGTCGCGTTTGGAGAGCCCCTGTGTGCGTAAACATTGGCGCTCCCCCACAAGTGACCCCATTTTGGAAACTAGACCCCCCAAGGAACTTATCTAGATGCCTAGTGAGCACTTTAAACCCTCAGGTGCTTCACAAATTGATCTGTAAAAATGAAAAAGTACTTTTTTTTCCACAAAAAAATTCTTTTCGCCTCAATTTTTTCATTTTCACATGGGCAATAGGATAAAATGGATCATAAAATTTGTTGGGCAATTTCTCCCGAGTACGCCAATACCTCATGTGGGGGTAAACCACTGTTTGGGCACTCGGCAGGGCTCGGAAGGGAAGGCGCGCCATTTGACTTTTTGAATGGATAATTAGCTCCAATTGTTAGCGGACACCATGTCGCGTTTGGAGAGCCCCTGTGTGCCTAAACATTGGAGCTCCCCCACAAGTGACCCCATTTTGGAAACTAGATCCCCCAAGGAACTTATCTAGATGCATATTGAGCACTTTAAACCCCCAGGTGCTTCACAGAAGTTTAAAACGCAGAGCCATGAAAATAAAAAATAATTTTTCTTTCCTCAAAAATGATTTTTTAGCCTGGAATTTCCTATTTTGCCAAGGGTAATAGGAGAAATTGGACCCCAAATGTTGTTGTCCAGTTTGTCCTGAGTACGCTGATACCCCATATGTGGGGGTAAACCACTGTTTGGGCGCACGGCAGGGCTCGGAAGGGAAGGCACGCCATTTGGCTTTTTAAATGGAAAATTAGCTCCAATCATTAGCGGACACCATGTCACGTTTGGAGAGCCCCTGTGTGCCTAAACATTGGAGATCCCCCAGGAATGACCCCATTTTGGAAACTATACCCCCAAAGGAACTAATCTAGATGTGTGGTGAGGACTTTGAACCCCCAAGTGCTTCACAGAAGTTTATAACGCAGAGCCATGAAAATAAAAAAATAAAAATTATTTTCTCAAAAATGATCTTTTAGCCTGCAATTTTTTATTTTCCCAAGGGTAACAGGACAAATTTGACCCCAAAAGTTGTTGTCCAGTTTCTCCTGAGTACGCTGATACCCCATATGTGGGGGTAAACCACTGTTTGGGCACATGCCGGGGCTCGGAAGTGAAGTAGTGACGTTTTGAAATGCAGACTTTGATGGAATGCTCTGTGGGCGTCACGTTGCGTTTGCAGAGCCCCTGATGTGGCTTAACAGTAGAAACCCCCCACAAGTGACCCCATTTTGGAAACTAGACCCCGAAAGGAACTTATCTAGATATGTGGTGAGCACTTTGAACCCCCAAGTGCTTCACAGAAGTTTATAATGCAGAGCCGTGAAAATGATAAATACGTTTTCTTTCCTCAAAAATAATTATTTAGCCCAGAATTTTTTAATTTTCCCAAGGGTAACAGGAGAAATTTGACCCCAATATTTGTTGTCCAGTTTCTCCTGAGTACGGTGATACCCCATATGTGGGGGTAAACTACTGTTTGGGCACATGCCGGGGCTCGGAATTGAAGTAGTGACGTTTTGAAATGCAGACTTTGATGGAATGCTCTGCGGGCGTCACGTTGCGTTTGCAGAGCCCCTGATGTGGCTAAACAGTAGAAACCCCCCACAAGTGACCCCATTTTGGAAACTAGATTCCGAAAGGAACTTATCTAGATGTGTGGTGAGCACTTTGAACCCCCAAGTGCTTCATAGAAGTTTATAATGCAGAGCCGTGAAAATAATAAATACGTTTTCTTTCTTCAAAAATAATTATTTAGCCCAGATTTTTTTATTTTCCCAAGGGTTACAGGAGAAATTGGACCCCAAAAGTTGTTGTCCAGTTTCTTCTGAGTACGCTGATACCCCATGTGTGGAGGTAAACCACTGTTTGGGCACACGTCGGGGCTCAGAAGGGATGTAGTGACCTTTGAAATGCAGACTTTGATGGAATGGTCTGCGTGCGTCACGTTGAGTTTGCAGAGCCCCTGGTGTGCCTAAACAGTAGAAACCCCCCACAAGTGACCCCATTTTAGAAACTAGACCCCCCAAGGAACTTATCTAGATATGTGGTGAGCACTTTGAACCCCCAAGTGCTTCACAGACGTTTACAACGCAGAGCCGTGAAAATAAAAAAATCATTTTTCTTTCCTCAAAAATGATGTTTTAGCAAGCATTTTTTTATTTTCACAAGGGTAACAGGAGAAATTGGACCCCAGTAATTGTTGCGCAGTTTATCCTGAGTATGCTGGTACCCCATATGTGGGGGTAAACCACTGTTTGAGCACACGTCGGGGCTCGGAATTGAGGGAGCACCATTTGACTTTTTGAATACGAGATTGGCTGGAATCAATGGTGGCGCCATGTTGCGTTTGGAGACCCCTGATGTGCCTAAACAGTGGAAACCCCTCAATTCTACCTCCAACACTAACCCCAATACACCCCTAACTCTAATCCCAACTGTAGCCATAACCCTAATCACAACCCTAACCACAACCCTAATTCCAACCCTAACCCTAAGGCTATGTGCCCACGTTGCGGATTCGTGTGAGATTTTTCAGCATCATTTTTGAAAAATCCGCGGGTAAAAGGCACTGCGTTTTACCTGCGGATTTTCCGCGGATTTCGAGTGTTTTTTGTGCGGATTTCACCTGCGGATTCCTATTGAGGAACAGGTGTAAAACGCTGCGGAATCCGCACAAAGAATTGACATGCTGCGGAAAATACAACGCAGCGTTTCCGCGCGGTATTTTCCGCACCATGGGCACAGCGGATTTGGTTTTCCATAGGTTTACATGGTACTGTAAACCTGATGGAACACTGCTGCGGATCCGCAGCCAAATCCGCACCGTGTGCACATAGCCTAATTCTAAAGGTATGTGCACACGCTGCGGAAAACGCGGATCCGCAGCAGTTTCCCATGAGTTTACAGTTCAATGTAAACCTATGGGAAACAAAAATCGCTGTACACATGCTGCGGAAAAACTGCACGGAAACGCAGCGGTTTACATTCCGCAGCATGTCACTTCTTTTTGCGGATTCCGCAGCGGTTTTACAACTGCTCAAATAGAAAATCGCAATTGTAAAACCGCAGTGAAATGCGCAGAAAAAACGCGGTAAATCCGCCATAAATCCACAGCGGTTTAGCACTGCGGATTTATCAAATCTGCAGCGGAAAAATCCGCAGAGGAACAGAATACGTGTGCACATACCGAAACCCTAACCCTAGCCCTAACCCTAACCCTAGCCCTAACCCTAACCCTAGCCCTAACCCTAGCCCTAACCCTAACCCTATTCTAACATTAGTGGAAAAAAAAAAATTCTTTATTTTTTTATTGTCCCTACCTATGGGGGTGACAAAGGGGGGGGGGGTCATTTATTATTTTTTTTATTTTGATCACTGAGATATAATCTATCTCAGTGATCAAAATGCACTTTGGAATTTTGGAAGATGGCGGCGCCCAGGGAGAAGACGGACGGACCCCGGCAGGATCGGTAAGTATGATGGGGTGGGGTAGCACGGGGGGGGATCGGAGCATGGGGGGGTGGATCGGAGCGCGGGAGGGGTGGAACGGAGCACGGGGAGGGTGGAACGGAGCACGGGGGGGTGGAACGGAGCACGGGGGAGGTGGAACGGAGCACGGGGGGGTGGAACGGAGCACGGGGGGTGGATCGGGTTGCGGGGGGGGTGATTGGAGCACGGGGGGGTGATTGGAGCACGGGGGGAGCGGACATGAGCACGGGGGAGCGGAGCACAGTACGGAGGGGAGCCGGAGCAGTGTACCGCACAGATCGGAGGGCTGGGGGGGCGATCGGTGGGGTGGGGTGGGGGCACATTAGTGTTTCCAGCCATGGCCGATGATATTGCAGCATCGGCCATGGCTGGATTGTAATATTTCACCAGTGATAATAGGTGAAATATTACAAATCGCTCTGATTGGCAGTTTCACTTTCAACAGCCAATCAGAGCGATCGTAGCCACGGGGGGGGGGGTGAAGCCCCTGGGCTAAACTACCACTCCCCCTGTCCCTGCAGATCGGGTGAAATGGGAGTTAACCCTTTCACCCGATGTGCAGGGACGCGATCTTTCCATGACGCCACATAGGCGTCATGGGTCGGATTGGCACCGACTTTCATGACGCCTACGTGGCGTCATGGGTCGGGAAGGGGTTAACATGTGCGGGTTTGCAGCGGATGTGCCTGACTCAACGGAAGTCAGTGGGTGCAGAAACGCTGCAGATCCGCAAAAAGAATTGACATGCGGAAAAAAAAGCCGCGATTCTATGCGTTTTTTTCCGCAGCATGTGAACAACAAATGTCAATTTCACATAGACTAACATTGGCTGTGAACAACAATGAGAATCCGTGCTGCCAAAACACCGCGGAAATACATCAAAATCCGCAACGTGCACACATAGCCTAATGGCTAAGTATACAGCTGTGAGCTGATATTAATAGGCTGGGAAGCTCTATGTTTATTGCTCTGTTTCCAGACTGTTAAGACCAGCTGTTGGCTTTCCCTCAGCTGGTTAATAAAAGGGGGCCTCCACGTCATTGTTTTCTTTGTTTGCTAAATACATGTACAGTAAGCTACACACCCTCTGCACTGATTACATATCTGAATGACCTCTATTTATTGTGAGGCAGTGACCAGTGTCACATGTGAGGGTCGCTATGTGTCACAGGCATAGCTGTGATTGCAATGCAAAATAAAAGTACCGTATATACTCGAGTATAAGCCGAGATTTTCAGCCCACTTTTTTGGGCTAAGAGTGACCCTCTCGGCTTATACTCGAGTCATTGCCAGGGGGGGGGGGTCGGAGGGGGAGCGGCGCTGTGACATACTCACCTGCTCCTGGTGCTGTCCCTGCATGTCCCATGGTCTCCGGGCAGCTCTTCCTGGGTTCAGCGGTCACGTGGTACCGCTCATTAAAGTAATGAATATGGACGCATATTCATTACTGTAATGAGCGGTTCGTGACTGCTGAACACAGGAAGATGCCGCCGGCTCCCGGAGACCATCTGTCAGTGAGACGCTGCCAGGGACCGCGCCGGGAGCAGGTGAATATATCACTCCTCTTGGGCTTTCTGCACAAAAGCTGTTCTACTCTGTATGCACACATGGATTTTTCCTCTCTGAACCCTGTTCACACAGGTAATATACAGATGATCAGGTTTTTAAATACATCAGATAGGGCTTGCATACATTAGTTAGGACTGCTCTGATATGGGTATACCGTGAAGATTGGTAGAGCAGCTTAGTATAAATTTTTTGCAAAAAACGTATCAACCAAATACCTTGTTTTTTACATCTTTTACTAGCACTTGCAGATTACTGCAATTTTTTTCAAACTGAGTGTTTTTGGTTTTACTATTCTCTTTTGTGTCTTCAGGTTTCTTGGTGGTGTGTGAACTCGAATATATCAGGGGTGTTGAACATTGTGCGATAGTCACCTTCCTCTTTCCACCGCTGCGTGCTGCTCTGTCTTCCATCCTCTGCACTTACTGTTCAGGTCAGAGGGCGCGATGACGTAGTTAGTGTGGAACGAGGAACGAGGAAGGTGACTGTTCCAAGTGCCGGGGGCCTGAGGGAAGAGAGGTGAGTATGTGATTTTTTTATTTTAATCACAGCAGCAGCAAATGGGGCAAATGTGTGGAGCATCTTATGGGGCCACAATGTATGGAGCATCGTATGGGGCCACAATGTATGGAGCATCTTATGGGGCCATAATGTATGGAGCATCGTATGGGGCCACATTGTATGGAGCATCTCATGGGGTCACAATGTATGGAGCATCGTATGGGGCCACAATGTATGGAGCAACGTATGGGGCCACAATGTATGGAGCATCTTATGGGGCCGCAATGTATGGAGCATCTTATGGGGCCACAATGTATGGAGCATCTTATGGGGCCACAATGTATGGAGCATCACATGGGGCCACAATGTATGGTGTTGTGAATTCTGCTTTTGGGCTCCCTCCGGTGGTTGTAGGTGGTAATGCAGTGGTCTCTGGGCTGCAGTCCTGGACAGATGTATCTGCTGATTGCAGTTCTGACTGGGGTATTTAGGTTTGCAGGACTCATTAGTCCTTGCCAGTTGTCAATGTTTCTTGGGAAGTGTTGGATCCCTGTCTAGCTTCTCCTGCTTAGCTGCCAATTCAGCAAAGATAAGTGTCTGTTTCTTTTTCTATGGCACACAAGCTGTGTGCTTGTTTTTTGATTGTATTCCTGCTCTGAGTGTAGGAGTCCCTGGAGTTGCAGATATACGTTCCACGTCTTTAGTTAGATGGAGGAATTTTTGTATTATCTGCTGTGGATATTTTTGGAAGGGTTTTAATACTGACCGCACAGAACTCTGCCCTATCCTTTCCTATTTTAGCTAGAGTGGCCTCTTGTGCTAAATCCTGTTTTCTGACTGCGTGTGTCTTTCCTCTCCTACTCACAGCCAATATTTGTGGGGGGCTGCTTATCCTTTGGGGTTCTGCTCTGAGGCAAGGTAGTATTCCTATTTCCATCTTTAGGGGTATTTAGTCCTCCGGCTGTGACGAGGTGTCTAGGGCTTGTTAGGTACACCCCACGGCTACTTCTAGTTGCGATGTTAAGATCAGGATTTGCGGTCAGTATAGTTACCACCTACTCCAGTGAAAGTTTTCATGCTGCTCCAAGGTCACCGGATCATAACAGTACAACTGGCCAATAATGAGTTAAATGCATCTCAGAAGAAGGGAAGAAAGGTGTTGAGCCATTTTTTTTTTCTTCTGTCTGCTTTATCTTCTCTTCCCTCTTTATCTCTGGGTGGCTGAGGAGCCTTGTGCAAGCATGGATGTTCAGGAATTAGTTTCTCGTGTAGACCTGCTTGCTGATAGGGTACAGGGTATTTCTGATTATATTGTTCAAACTCCTGTTTTAGAGCCGAAGATTCCTACTCCTGATTTGTTTTTTGGAGACAGGTCCAAATTTTTGAGTTTTAAAAACAACTGTAAACTATTTTTTGCTCTGAGACCTCGATCCTCTGGTGATTCCATTCAGCAAGTTAAAATCGTCATCTCCCTGCTGCGTGGCGACCCGCAGGATTGGGCATTTTCCCTGGAATCTGGGAATCCGGATTTGCTTAATGTAGACTCCTTTTTTCAGGCTTTAGGATTATTATATGATGAACCTAATTCTGTGGATCAAGCTGAGAAGACCTTGTTGGCCCTGTCTCGGGGTCAAGAGGCGGCAGAATTGTATTGTCAGAAATTCAGAAAATGGTCTGTGTTGACTAAATGGAATAATGATGCTTTGGCGGCAATTTTCAGAAGGGGTCTTTCTGAATCCGTTAAAGATGTTATGGTGGTTGGCTGCCTTCTGGGTGGTAGTTTTGAGTCGTATGGAAGGTGCGTATGGATGCACGGTGCCAAGGGATCCAGTTGTCTGTTTGTTGGGATGCGTGGATGAGATTGGAGTGGATAAACACCTAAAGATAGCTATAGCCAGATTGTTGTATATGGCTAGGAAGGTGATAGCTAGAAACTGGATTAGGGAAGAGCCGCCGTCAAGAGGAGAGTTCCTCCAGTATGTGAAACAGGGCCTGACACTAGAAAAAGGGATTTATAAGAAGAAAGGGAAAACTGAAACGTTCAATAAAATGTGGTCTCCATGGATTGCTATGGGATAGTAATGTGAAGGGTGGCTTATACGAATGGTTGAGGGATTAGATACTCTATTGTTTTAATGATGGTAGTAATTAACAAGATGAGCTGCTTTGTGGGGTGGGGGTGGGGGGCTTTGGGATCGAAGGGGGCTGTTTGAAGGGGGAGGGGGGGGAAATACTCTATATTGAAAATGTAAATGTAACATGTTAATTGCCTTGTTATTCTTAAAAAAAATTTATTTGAATTAAAAAAAAGATGTTATGGTGGGGTTTCCCACGCCTTCCGGTCTGAGTGATTCTATGTCTCTGGCCATTCAGATTGACCGACACTTACGGGAGCGCAGAACTGTGTGTGCTGTGGCGTTGTTCTCAGAGCAGACTCCTGAGCCAATGCAGTGTGATAGGATTCTGTCTAAAACGGAACGACAAGGATTCAGACGTCAGAATAGGTTGTGTTATTATTGTGGCGACGCTTCTCATGTAATTTCAGTCTGCCCTAAGCGGACAAAAAGGATCGTTAGTTCATTTACCATCAGTACTGTACAACCTAAATTTCTGTTATCTGTGTCCCTGATCTGCTCATTGTCATCATTTTCTGTCATGGTGTTTGTGGATTCAGGCGCCGCCTTGAACTTAATGGACTTTAAGTTTGCCAGGCGTTGTGGTTTTCCCTTGCAGCCTTTGCAGAACCTTATTCCTTTAAGGGGCATTGATGCTACACCCTTGGCTAAAAATAAGCCCCAGTTTTGGACACAGGTGACCATGCGCATGGCGCCAGCCCATCAGGAAGATTGTCGATTTCTGGTGTTGCATAATTTGCATGATGCTATCGTGCTGGGTTTTCCGTGGTTGCAGGTACATAATTGTTGTGAATTCTGCTCTTGGGCTCCCTCCGGTGGTTATGAGTGGTAGTGCTGCTATCTTTGGATCGCAGCATTTATCAGGTGTGTTCACTTTTTGCAATTTGGACTCAGCTATTTAGTCCTGCTTGATCCTTTAGTCAGTGCCAGTTGTCCATTTTTTTTGGAGGATTCACATCCCTTTCTGGTCTCTCCTGTTTGCTGTGCTTTTCAACAAAGATAAGTCCTGGCTTTGTTTTTGCTGTCCACATGCTGTGGGCCTTATAGTTCAGTGCATTTTCATGTTTTGTCTTGTCCAGCTTGTCTGTGTAAGGATTTTTTGCAGCCAAGCGGTATCTCTGGAGATGCAGATATACCCTCCATGTCTTTAGTCAGATGTGGAGTTTTGCATTTTCTGTGGTGGATATTTTCTAGTGTTTTAATACTGACCGCATAGTTCTCTGTCCTATTCTTTCTTTTTAGCTAGTAAGGCCTCCTTTGCTAATCCTGATTTCAGTCTGCGTTTGTCATTTCCCTCTCCTCTCACAGTCAATATTTGTGGAGGGCCAGGGGCGGATTATCAGAGGGTCAATATGGGCGGTAGCCCAGGGCCCAGTGGTCTGGGGGGGCCCTGGGCTGCCACACAGATTGACCCTCCACTAATCGTCTGTGATTGAATGCCCACCACCGGGCCGGCATGTATGTGCCCCCGGATCCGGTGGGCAGAGAGAGGGGGCCCGCATTGGGCCCCTTCTCATCTGCTCACCGGGCCCCTTCCGGCGCTGCGGCGGTTTCCTATTGATGTGCGGGGCGCGCCCGCACATCAATAGTTAACAACAACAGCCGCCAGCCAATTGGAGGCTGGCAGCTGAAGTCGGCCGCAGCGCACACGTCGCCGGCGTCTGACGTCATTGTCAGTCGCCGGCGGCGAGTGTGCGCTGCTGGAAGGAGCTCGCCGCCTGGAGCGCGGACAGGTGAGGAGACTGTGTTTTTTTTTTTTGTTTTTTTTGATAAGCTAACGGACACACTGGGGGGCAATGCTGGAGGACACACTGGGGCAATGCTGGAGAACACACTGGGGGGCAATGCTGGAGGACACACTGGGGCAATGCTGGAGGACACACTGGGGGCAATACTGGAGACACTGGGGCAATGCTGGAGGACACACTGGGGGCAATAGTCTGGAGACACTGGGGCAGATTGCTGGAGGACACACTGGGGGCAATACTGGAGACACTGGGGCAGATTGCTGGAGGACACACTGGGGGCAATACTGGAGACACTGGGGCAGATTGCTGGAGGACACACTGGGGGCAATACTGGAGACACTGGGGCAGATTGCTGGAGGACACACTGGGGGCAATACTGGAGACACTGGGGGCAGATTGCTGGAGGACACACTGGGGGCAATACTGGAGACACTGGGGCAGATTGCTGGAGGACACACTGGGGGCAATACTGGAGACACTGGGGCAGATTGCTGGAGGACACACTGGGGGCAATACTGGAGACACTGGGGCAGATTGCTGGAGGACACACTGGGGGCAATACTGGAGACACTGGGGCAGATTGCTGGAGGACACACTGGGGGCAATACTGGAGACACTGGGGCAGATTGCTGGAGGACACACTGGGGGCAATACTGGAGACACTGGGGCAGATAGCTGGAGGACACACTGGGGGCAATTCTGGAGACACTGGGGCAGATTGCTGGAGGACACACTGGGGGCAATACTGGAGACACTGGGGCAGATTGCTGGAGGACACACTGGGGGCAATACTGGAGACACTGGGGCAGATTGCTGGAGGACACACTGGGGGCAATACTGGCGACACTGGGGCAGATTGCTGGAGGACACACTGGGGGCAATACTGGAGACAGTGGGGCAGATTGCTGGAGGACACACTGGGGGCAATTCTGGAGACACTGGGGCAGATTGCTGGAGGACACACTTTGGGCAATACTGGAGACACTGGGGCAGATTGCTGGAGACACTGGGGCAGATTGCTGGAGACACTGGGGCAGATTGCTGGACACACTTTCTGGGGGCAATGCTGGACACACTGGGGCAATATGCTAGACACACTGGGGGTAATATGCTGGACACACTGGGGGTAATATGCTGGACACACTGGGGGTAATATGCTGAACACACTGGGGCAGATTGCTGGACACTGTCTGGGGGCAATGCTGGACATACTGTGGCAGATTGCTGGACACACTGGGGCAGATTGCTGGACACACTGGGGCAATGCTGGACACACTGGGGCAGATTGCTGGACACACTGGGGCAGATTGCTGGACACACTGTCTGGGGGCAATGCTGGACACACTGGGGCAATATGCTGGACATTCTGGGGCAGATTGCTGGACACACTGGGGGTAATATGCTGGACACACTGGGGCAGATTGCTGGACACACTGGGGGTAATATGCTGGACACACTGGGGGTAATATGCTGGACACACTGGGGCAGATTGCTGGACATACTGGGGCAGATTGCTGGACACACTGTCTGGGGGCAATGCTGGACACTGGGGCAGATTGCTTGACACACTGGGGGCAATATGCTGGAGTCAGACACTGGGACAGATTGCTGGACACACTGTCTGGGGGCAATGCTGGACACACTGGAGCAATATGCTGGACATACTGTGGCAGATTGCTGGACACACTGGGGGTAATATGCTGGACACACTGGGGCAGATTGCTGGACATACTGGGGCAGATTGCTGGACACACTGTCTGGGGGCAATGCTGGACACTGGGGCAGATTGCTGGACACACTGGGGGCAATATGCTGGAGTCAGACACTGGGACAGATTGCTGGACACACTGGGGGCAATGCTGGACACACTGGAGCAATATGCTGGACATACTGGGGCAGATTGCTGGACACACTGGGGGTAATATGCTGGACACACTGGGGCAGATTGCTGGACACACTGGGGGCAGGACTGGAGGCATGGGCAGAATGTAGACACGGGGCATGATTGGAGACACGGGGCAGAATGAAAGACATGGGGCAGGATTGGATCATGGGCAGGATGGATACGATGGAGACAGATGGGGCAGGATGGGGAGATCATATGGTGTAGAATGGATACTCATGAGTGCAGGATGGGAGAACATATGGCTGGAGCCAGGAATTAGACACACGGGGCCAGGGTGGGGAATATTATTACCATAGGGGCTAATTAAGGGATATTATTACTGCAGTGATGTATTTATTTTATTTTTTTGAGTATACTGTTTTAAATGAGGGGGCAGGCCTGTTACTGTGCAGAGTGACACTATATCGCCTTTTTTTCTTCGTGTTGTAATGTAGAAGTTGTGAAAAATTAAGTAATGTGTTCTGCAAGCGGAGCTCGAGATAACTGTGTTATTTCCTGCAGAAACGAGTCCTGGCTGGAAAAAATGATGGCGGTCTTTGCTGGATGAAAGATGAAGGACTTCACCTAGAGACGTCACTGGTGAGTCAGTGTTACCTATACACTGACACTATACACTGTATACTATATACAGAGCTCCTGTGTACTATGTCACCAGTGATCACTGTATTCCATATACATTATATACAGAGCTCCTGTGTATAATACCACCAGTGATCTCTGTATTAGCTCTACACAGACACTGCATACTAAGTACAGATATCCTGTGAATACTGGCACTTATAGTGATAGTATTGTGTTTGTTTGTTTTTTTTTATTACTGATCAGTATTGTAGTATTCAGTCACTATGTGGTGGTAATATGTGGTCTGGAAATGGTGTTGTGGTATTTGTCCCTTGTTTGTGCTATTTGGTCACCAAGTGGTAATGTGTGGTCTTGACATGGTGCGGTGGTATTTGTTCCTTGTATGTGATATTATTCAATCACTGTGGTTGTAATTTGTGGTCTGGTCATGGTGCGGTGGTATTTGTTCCTTGTATGTGATATTATTGGTCAAAATATACCTAAATTGTATTGCAGATTTTAACAAATATTTAATAGGTTACAGTAGAGTAGGGCCCGGCCATTTTTCTGGAATAATCTGGCTCGGGTATGTCACATGACCCCCGTCACATGACCCCCGTCACATGACCCCCGTCACATGACCCGGGGGGCCCACAGTGTCTGAACAGCCCGGGGCCCTGGCTACCCTTAATCCACCCCTGTGGGGGGCTGTCTATCCTTTGGGGATTTTCTCTAAGGCAAGCTAGTTTTCCCGTTTCTATCTTTAGGGGAAGTTAGTCCTTAGGCTGTGTCAAGGTGTCTAGGGAGTGTTAGGTACATCCCACGGCTATTTCTAGTTGCGCTGCTAAGTTCAGGGTCTGTGGTCAGTACAGGTACCACCTTCTCCAGAGTACGTCACATGCTGCTCCTAGGCCACCAGATCATAACAGTACAACTGGCCAACAATGAGTTCATTGCATCTCAGAAGAAGGAAGGAAAGGTTTCGAGCCATTTTTTTTTCCTTAGCCTGTTTTGTCTTTTCCTCCCTCTTAATCCCTGGGTGGCTGCCGAACCTAGTAATAACATGAATGTTCAGGAGTTAGTTTCTCGTGTGGATCAGCTTGCTGCTAGGGTGCAGGGTATTTCAGATTATATTGTTCAGACTCCTGCCTTAGAACCTAAGATTCCCACTCCTGATTTATTCTATCATAGAGGTAATTTTAGGTCTAGGATAGATAGGTTTTATGTAAAGGAGGAAGCTGTCTCTTCAGTTGTTGAGGTGGAGTTCTCCGACCACTGTTTAATTTTTTTTCTCTGAATGTTACAGAGACCCTCCGGATGAGAAGAGGCTTTTGGAGGCTCAATTCGTCTCTCTTGGAAGAAGCGGAGATAAGACAGTCCTTTGAGGATTTTCTTCAGAGCCAGGTACCCTTACTGGATCTTTGTAGTAGTAAGTCAGAGTGGTGGGAGATGTTCAAGGAAAGGTGGCGAGATTCTTCCGCCAGCTCTCGAGCCTCAGGAGCCTGAGCAGGTACTGCCTGTATAATGGTCCGAGGATGAAACTCAAGTATCTTCTCTCAACTGGAGGTAGCCGCGAGGAGATCTCCAGAGTGAAATCTTTCCTTATGAGGTGTCAGTATGATAGACACGCATCTTTGGTTCTTGAGAGAAATTGTGGGAAGTACCGCTCGCCCGACCCTTACAGAAACTGACAGGACTGGTCGACACTACGGGGCCCCTGAGGCAATCCAGATCAGGGATCTTGGAGGTTGTCAGATCCTTATACTCACACCTCTTGGGGAAGAGGGATCTTGATTGGGATGAGATGTCGGCTTTCCTGGCTGAAGCCATCCCTTGACTGAGATATTCAATGAGTGTCTTTCCTCGGGCACTCTGCCGAAGTCAATGAGGACATCTGCCCTGATCATCTTTTCAAAGGGTAAGGACCGATCTTGCATTGAGAATTGGCGCCCCATAGCGCTTCTCAATGCAGATGTAACAACTCTGCTGGCATCATGGCATGGCCTCGCATCTCTCACACTATCTTACACACTGCTCCAGGTCATGATGTGGTTTCTGTTTCATGCCAGCTCCATGTTCTGTGTCTCTGCTCTCAGCATGCTTCATGGCTGTGTGTATAGGGGGGCGGCGCCTGAACTCTCTGGTTCTTATAGGAATCAGGTGCATCTGTCTAATCTGTTCCTGACCAATTACCAAGAGGCCTCCAGTATATAGTGCAGCTCTGTTGTGAATTCTGTGGTCAAGCTCCCTCCTGTGGTCATGAGTGGTACTTCGGCTGGTTCTGTCCATGGGCTTCCTCTGATGGATGTGAGTGGGGCTGCGGCTTCTGAGTTTCCTTCCTTAGGTGACGAGGTTAAGTCGTTAGGTGCTGCTCTATTTAACTCCACCTAGTTCTTTGCTCCTTGCCTCCAGTCAATGTTCCAGTATTGGTCTTGCTCTCTCCTGGATCGTTCTTGTGACCTGTCTTCCCTGCATAAGCTAAGTTCTGCTTATGTTTCTTTTGTTTGCTATTTTTTCTGTCCAGCTTGCTATTTTTGTTTGTCTTGCTTGCTGGAAGCTCTGGGACGCAGAGGGAGCACCTCCGTACCGTTAGTCGGTGCGGAGGGTCTTTTTGCGCCCTCTGCGTGGTTGTTTGTAGGTTTTTGTGCTGACCGCAAAGCTATCTTTCCTATCCTCGGTCTATTCAGTAAGTTGGGCCTCACTTTGCTAAAATCTATTTCATCTCTGTTTTTGTATTTTCATCTTTACTCACAGTCATTATATGTGGGGGGCTGCCTTTTCCTTTGGGGAATTTCTCTGGGGCAAGGTAGGCTTATTTTTCTATCTTCAGGGCTAGCTAGTTTCTTAGGCTGTGCCGAGGCGCCTAGGTCTGGTCAGGAGCGCTCCACGGCTACTTCTAGTGTGGTGTGATAGGATTAGGGATTGCGGTCAGCAGAGTTCCCACGTCTCAGAGCTCGTCCTATGTTCTTAGTAACTATCAGGTCATTTTGTGTGCTCTTAACCACCAGGTCCATTGTGGTTCTGAACCACCAGTTCATAACAGTACTGGAGGCCCAAAGTACTAATGCTTCTCAATAGAGGGAAAAGAGAAGTTCTGAGACCATTTTTTTTTCTCTGCACTGTGTTTTGTCTTTCTTTTCCCCTAGACATTTGGGTGGTTCAGGACACAGGTGTAGTGATGGACATTAAAGGTCTGTCTTCTTGTGTGGATCATCTCACTGCAAGAGTACAAAATATTCAAGTCTTTGTGGTTCAGAATTCTATGTTAGAACCTAGAATTCCTATTCCTGATTTGTTTTCTGGAGAGAGAGCTAAGTTTCTGAGTTTCAAAAATAATTGTAAACTGTTTCTGGCTTTGAAACCCCGCTCCTCTGGTGACCCAGTTCAACAAGTAAAGATCATTATTTCTTTATTACGTGGTGACCCTCAAGACTGGGCATTTTCCCTTGCGCCAGGAGATCCTGCATTATGTGATATTGATGCGTTTTTTCTGGCGCTCGGATTGCTTTATGATGAACCTAATTCAGTGGATCAGGCAGAGAAAATCTTGCTGGCTCTGTGTCAGGGTCAGGAGGAGGTAGAAATATATTGTCAGAAGTTTAGGAAGTGGTCTGTGCTCACTCAATGGAATGAATGTCCTCTGGCAGCAATTTTCAGAAAGGGTCTCTCTGAAGCCCTTAAGGATGTCATGGTGGGATTTCCAATGCCTGCTGGTCTGAATGAGTCTATGTCTTTGGCCATTCAGATCGATCGACGCTTACGTGAGCGTAAAACTGTGCACCATTTGGCGGTATTATCTGAGCATAAACCTGAGCCTATGCAATGTGATAGGACTTTGACCAGAGCTGAACAGCAAGAACACAGACGTCAGAATGGGCTGTGTTTTTACTGTGGTGATTCCACTCATGCTATCTCCGATTGTCCTAAGCGCACCAGGCGTTTCGCTAGGTCTGCCACCATTGGTACGGTACAGTCGAAATTTCTTTTGTCCGTTACTTTGATCTGCTCTTTGTCATCCTATTCTGTCATGGCATTTGTGGATTCAGGCGCTGCCCTGAATTTGATGGACTTGGAGTTTGCTAGGCGCTGTGGGTTTTTCTTGGAGCCCTTGCAGTATCCTATTCCATTGAGAGGAATTGATGCTACGCCTTTGGCCAAGAATAAGCCTCAGTACTGGACCCAACTGACCATGTGCATGGCTCCTGCGAATCAGGAGGATATTCGCTTTTTGGTGTTGCATAATCTGCATGATGTGGTCGTGTTGGGGCTGCCATGGCTACAGGTCCATAACCCAGTATTGGATTGGAAATCTATGTCTGTGTCCAGCTGGGGTTGTCAGGGGGTACATGGTGATGTTCCATTTCTGTCTATTTCATCATCCACCCCTTCTGAGGTCCCAGAGTTCTTGTCAGATTACCGGGATGTATTTGATGAGCCCAAATCCAGTGCCCTACCTCCACATAGGGATTGCGATTGTGCTATCGATTTGATTCCTGGTAGTAAGTTTCCTAAATGCCGACTGTTTAATTTGTCTGTGCCTGAGCACGCCGCTATGTGGAGTTATGTAAAGGAATCCTTGGAGAAGGGTCATATTCGCCCGTCGTCGTCGCCATTGGGAGCGGGGTTCTTTTTTGTGGCCAAGAAGGATGGTTCGTTGAGACCTTGTATTGATTACCGCCTTCTTAATAAAATCACAGTCAAATTTCAGTACCCCTTGCCGCTGCTGTCTGATTTCTTTGCTCGGATTAAGGGGGCTAGTTGGTTCACCAAGATAGATCTTCGTGGTGCGTATAATCTTGTGCGTATTAAACAGGGCGATGAATGGAAAACAGCATTTAATACACCCGAGGGCCATTTTGAGTACCTGGTTATGCCATTCGGGCTTTCCAATGCTCCATCAGTATTTCAGTCCTTTATGCATGACATCTTCCGAGAGTACCTGGATAAATTCCTGATTGTATACTTGGATGATATTTTGGTCTTCTCGGATGATTGGGAGTCTCACGTGAAGCAGGTTAGAATGGTGTTCCAGGTCCTGCGTGCGAATTCTTTGTTTGTGAAGGGGTCAAAGTGTCTCTTTGGTGTTCAGAAGGTTTCATTTTTGGGTTTCATTTTTTCCCCTTCTACTATCGAGATGGACCCTGTTAAAGTTCAGGCCATTTATGATTGGACTCAGCCGACATCTCTGAAGAGTCTGCAAAAGTTCCTGGGCTTTGCTAATTTTTATCGTCGCTTCATCAATAATTTTTCTAGTATTGCTAAACCGTTGACTGATTTAACCAAGAAGGGTGCTGATGTGGTCAATTGGTCTTCTGCTGCTGTGGAAGCTTTTCAGGAGTTGAAGCGTCGTTTTTCTTCCGCCCCTGTGTTGTGCCAGCCAGATGTTTCGCTCCCGTTCCTGGTCGAGGTTGATGCTTCTGAGATTGGAGCAGGGGCTGTTTTGTCGCAAAGAAGTTCTGATGGCTCGGTGATGAAACCATGTGCCTTCTTTTCCAGGAAGTTTTCGCCTGCTGAGCGTAATTATGATGTTGGCAATCGAGAGTTGCTGGCCATGAAGTGGGCATTCGAGGAGTGGCGTCATTGGCTTGAAGGAGCTAAGCATCGCGTGGTGGTCTTGACTGATCATAAGAACTTGACTTATCTCGAGTCTGCCAAACGGTTGAATCCTAGACAGGCTCGTTGGTCGCTGTTTTTCTCCCGTTTTGACTTTGTGGTTTCGTACCTTCCGGGCTCTAAGAATGTGAAGGCGGATGCACTGTCTAGGAGTTTTGTGCCCGACTCTCCGGGTTTGCCTGAGCTGGCGGGTATTCTCAAATAGGGGGTAATTTTGTCTGCCATCTCCCCTGATTTGCGGCGGGTGCTGCAAAAATTTCAGGCTAATAGACCTGACCGTTGCCCAGCGGAGAAACTGTTTGTCCCTGATAAATGGACGAGTAGAGTTATCTCTGAGGTTCATTGTTCGGTGTTGGCTGGTCATCCTGGAATCTTTGGTACCAGAGATTTGGTGGCTAGATCCTTTTGGTGGCCGTCTCTGTCGCGGGATGTGTGTTCGTTTGTGCAGTCCTGTGGGACTTGTGCTCGGGCTAAGCCCTGCTGTTCTCGTGCCAGTGGGTTGCTTTTGCCCTTGCCGGTCCCGAAGAGGCCCTGGACACATATCTCTATGGATTTTATTTCGGATCTCCCTGTCTCTCAAAAGATGTCGGTCATTTGGGTGGTTTGTGATCGCTTCTCTAAGATGGTCCATTTGGTACCCTTGTCTAAATTGCCTTCCTCCTCTGATTTGGTGCCATTGTTTTTCCAGCATGTGGTTCATTTACATGGCATTCCAGAGAACATCATTTCTGACAGAGGTTCCCAGTTTGTTTCGAGGTTTTGGCGAGCCTTTTGTGCTAGGATGGGCATTGATTTGTCTTTTTCCTCAGCTTTCCATCCTCAGACTAATGGCCAAACTGAACGAACCAATCAGACCTTGGAAACATATCTGAGATGCTTTGTTTCTGCTGATCAGGATGATTGGGTGTCCTTTTTGCCTTTGGCTGAGTTCGCCCTTAATAATCGGGCCAGCTCGGCTACTTTGGTTTCGCCGTTTTTCTGCAATTCTGGTTTCCATCCTCGTTTCTCTTCAGGGCAGGTTGAGTCTTCGGACTGTCCTGGTGTGGATACTGTGGTGGATAGGTTGCAGCAGATTTGGACTCATGTAGTGGACAATTTGACATTGTCCCAGGAGAAGGCTCAACGTTTTGCTAACCGCAGGCGCTGTGTGGGTCCCCGACTTCGTGTTGGGGATTTGGTTTGGTTGTCGTCTCGTTATATTCCTATGAAAGTTTCCTCTCCTAAGTTTAAGCCTCGTTTCATTGGTCCGTATAGGATTTCTGAGGTTCTTAATCCTGTGTCGTTTCGTTTGACCCTTCCAGCTTCTTTTTCCATCCATAATGTATTCCATAGGTCGTTGTTGCGGAGATACGTGGCACCTGTGGTTCCATCCGTTGATCCTCCTGCCCCGGTTTTGGTTGAGGGGGAGTTGGAGTATGTGGTGGAGATTTTGGATTCTCGTATTTCGAGACGGAAACTTCAGTACCTGGTTAAGTGGAAGGGTTATGGTCAGGAAGATAATTCCTGGGTCTTTGCCTCTGATGTTCATGCTGCCGATCTGGTTCGTGCCTTTCATTTGGCCCATCCTGGTCGGCCTGGGGGCTCTGGTGAGGGTTCGGTGACCCCTCCTCAAGGGGGGGTACTGTTGTGAATTCTGTGGTCAAGCTCCCTCCTGTGGTCATGAGTGGTACTTCGGCTGGTTCTGTCCATGGGCTTCCTCTGGTGGATGTGAGTGGGGCTGCGGCTTCTGAGTTTCCTTCCTCAGGTGACGAGGTTAAGTCGTTAGGTGCTGCTCTATTTAACTCCACCTAGTTCTTTGCTCCTTGCCTCCAGTCAATGTTCCAGTATTGGTCTTGCTCTCTCCTGGATCGTTCTTGTGACCTGTCTTCCCTGCATAAGCTAAGTTCTGCTTGTGTTTCTTTTGTTTGCTATTTTTTCTGTCCAGCTTGCTATTTTTGTTTGTCTTGCTTGCTGGAAGCTCTGGGACGCAGAGGGAGCACCTCCGTACCGTTAGTCGGTGCGGAGGGTCTTTTTGCGCCCTCTGCGTGGTTGTTTGTAGGTTTTTGTGCTGACCGCAAAGCTATCTTTCCTATCCTCGGTCTATTCAGTAAGTCGGGCCTCACTTTGCTAAAATCTATTTCATCTCTGTGTTTGTATTTTCATCTTTACTCACAGTCATTATATGTGGGGGGCTGCCTTTTCCTTTGGGGAATTTCTCTGAGGCAAGGTAGGCTTATTTTTCTATCTTCAGGGCTAGCTAGTTTCTTAGGCTGTGCCGAGGCGCCTAGGTCTGGTCAGGAGCGCTCCACGGCTACTTCTAGTGTGGTGTGATAGGATTAGGGATTGCGGTCAGCAGAGTTCCCACGTCTCAGAGCTCGTCCTATGTTCTTAGTAACTATCAGGTCATTTTGTGTGCTCTTAACCACCAGGTCCATTGTGGTTCTGAACCACCAGTTCATAACACAGCTCCACCCTGTGGTCTGTGCCTGTGCAATGTGTTAGCTCAGTTTGTGTCTTGCTTCTGAGTTTGCCAGGCCTTGCTCTGAGTTACTCCCTCTCTGGAGGCTTTTCTCTGTGCTATTGCCTTGATCTTGTTGTCCGGCCTACAGGAGGCAGAATTTCCTGTTCCCTGTGTCTTTGTCCTTGTGTCTTGTTCCATTGCCTTGTCTGTACTTTTTCCTATCTCGGTCTCCTTGTCTTTGGCTTCCTTCCCTGCTGTGTCTTTCCTTGTGTTCTCAGTCTGCTTACACTCCGCACTCTTGCGGCTCTGCCTGCTCTGTACCTTTGTGGTTTTACCTCTGCTCCACACTCCTGTGTTTCTGCTCTGTTCTACTCTGCTCCCGTTGCTGCAATAATCTCTTGCTGCAGCTCCTCTCCGCATTCCTTGTGGTTCAGCTCTGCTTATCTTCTGCTGCTGCAGTTATTCCTTGCTGCAGCTCCTCTCCACATTCCTTGTGGCTCCGCTCTGCTTTGCTGCAGAAACCTCTCGCTGCAGCTCCTCTCCGTATTTCTTGCGGTTCTGCTCTGCTTAGCTTTTGTTGCTACACTATCTCTTGCTGCTCTACCATTCCTATCTGCAGCCTTGCGGTTTTCTTCCTGTGTGAACAGGTCCCCACCTGTTCCTTCATTCTCCTTTCCTTCTGGCTTGTTTCCGTTCCTACATCTCCTGTGTGAACAGGTCCCTGTTGTGAATTCTGTGGCAGAGCTCCCTCCTGTGGTCACAAGTGGTACTTCGGCTGGTTCTCTCTGTGAGCTTCCGTTGGTGGAGGAAAGTGGTACTGCGGCTTCTGAGTTTCCTTCCTCAGGTGATGTAGTGAAGTCGTTAGGTGCTGCTCTATTTAACTCCACCTAGTGCTTTGATCCTGGCCTCCAGTCAATGTTCTAGTATTGGACCTGTTTCCTCCTGGATCGTTCCTGTGGCCTGCTGCTCTGCATAGCTAAGTTCCTCTTTGCTATTTGTTTGCTGTTTTTTTCTGTCCAGCTTGTCAATTTGTTTTTTACTGCTTGCTGGAAGCTCTGGGACGCAGAGGGTGTACCTCCGTGCCGTTAGTTCGGTACGGAGGGTCTTTTTGCCCGCTTTGCGTGGTTTTTGTAGGGTTTTGTGTTGACCGCAAAGTTACCTTTCCTATCCTCGCTCTGTTCAGAAAGTTGGGCCTCACTTTGCTAGATCTGTTTCATCTCTACGTTTGTCTTTTCATCTTAACTCACAGTCATTATATGTGGGGGCTGCCTTTTCCTTTGGGGTATTTCTCTGAGGCAAGGTAGGCTTATTTTCTATCTTCAGGCTAGCTAGTTTCTCAGGCCGTGCCGAGTTGCATAGGGAGCATTAGGCGCAATCCACGGCTGCCTTTAGTGTGGTTGGAGAGGATTAGGGATTGCGGTCAACAGAGTTCCCACGTCTCAGAGCTCGTTCTTGTTTTTTGGGTTATTGCCAGGTCACTGTATGTGCGCTGACCTCTATGTCCATTGTGGTACTGAATTACCTTTCATAACAGGTCCCAACCTGTTCCTTCATACCTCATTCCTTTCTGCTTGTTTCCTTTCCTGCACCTCCTGTGTGAACAGGTCCCTACCTGTTCCTCCAAACTACATATCCGTACCTGCACCTCCAGTGTGAACAGGCCCCTACCTGTTCCTTCATATACCACATCAACCAGTCCTGTGTTTCCTGCCGCGCCTTCCAGTCCTGTGTTCCTGCCGTCCTAGCCAGTCCTGTGTTTCCTGCCGTGTCTCTGCCAGCCCTGTGTTCTCTGCCGTGTCTCTGCCAGCCCTGTGTTCTCTGCCGTGTCTCTGCCAGCCCTGTGTTCTCTGCCGTGTCTCTGCCAGCCCTGTGTTCTCTCCCATGTCTCTGCCAGCCCTGTTTCGCAGCCGTGCCAGCCTACTCGTCTGAGTTCCAGCCGTGCTCTTCTGCCAGTCTTGCCTGATGCCCGCACCAATCCTGGTGTTCCTGTCTCCCAAGTGGGATCAGCAGCCACAGCCAGACACCACCCTGGAGTAGCACCTGGCAGCTGTCTGCTGCACAAGCCTGACGTCACCATCAGAGGCTCCAGTGAAAACCCAGGCAGCTGTCATAGTCACGCCCCTTCCAGGGTAGTCTGGTTTGTGGCACAGTGGGGCCACAAACCCCCGGAGCTCACGCCCACCAGTCAGGGCGTGAGCGTGACAGCAGACAGGAAGGTTCTGGCAAAGGTGCTGTTTAATCGGCTGGTGAAATTTGCACCCCAACTCCTTTCAGGGGCCCAGCATTGCTCTGTTCCAGGCCGCAGCACATTTAGTGCTGTGCTCTGTGTCCGAGAGGCAGTGGAGCAGGGTACTGCTGGTCACTGGAAGGGGTACATGCTGTCACTGGACTAGGCAAAAGTGTTTGATCGGGTTAATCACGAGTACCTCTGGTCCATCCTTCAGAGATATGGCCTGCTGGGGGGGTTTATTGATTGGCTTAAGGCCTTGTACAGTGGGGCAGAGAGTTTCCCGCTTGTGAACGGTTGGATTGGCAGCTCTTTTAAGGTTGGGTCTGGTGTTCGCCAAGGTTGTCCCTTGAGCCCGCTGCTGTACATGTTTGTGATTGACCAACTTCTTAGGAGAGTGGAGCGTGGACCGTTGGCCGGGATCAGGATGGACCGGGCAGCATCAGAAACCACTCAGAGGGTGGTGGTGTATGCCGATGATGTCTCTGTTTTTGTTTCCTCTCACGAGGAGGCAGGGTGGCTGATATCAGAGGTAGATCGCTACTTGGAGGCTTCTGGGTCTAAGATCATCCGGGATAAGTGTGAGAGTCTCTGGCTGGGAGGAGGAGATTCTGTTTTTGATCTCCCAGACATCCTTCCAGGACCCAAAGTCTCTGCAAAAGTCCTTGGCATCGAATTTGGCCAGGGGGATTACCCCAAACAAAATTGGGACAGCAGGCTAGAGCTCACCACTCAGAAGGTGAACCAATGGAAGTGTTGGTCTTTGACCCTAAGAGAAAGGGTAAACCTGATCAAAACTTACCTGCTTCCTTTACTTATTTATCTGGGCAGTGTGTGCATTTTACCGGAATCTCTCTGGACTCGGGTCTATAGTTTGTTCTTCCAACTGTTATGGGGGAATAGACTGAACCTGGTCAAGAGGGAGGTTACTTACCGTACGAGGAGGCTAGGAGAGTTGGGTATGGTCAACCCTGGGGTATTCCTTGTGTATACCTTCATTAAGATCAATATTGCAAACCTTTGGAAAGAGAGGGCTCCTCCATGGGTATTCTCCTGTAGGGGATGGTTTCAGCCTCTCTTCCAGGAATGGGAGGCAGGAGGGCAAGTGAAGGATCTTCGCACACCGCATGAATATCTTCCGGCTTACACTACCTTGGTTCTGAAGGTAATTCGTCGGTGGGGTCTGGGAATGTGGGAGATCAGGACTCTGCCAAGGAAACTCCTTGACAATAGGGTTCTGTTAACCCATTTCCAGAGGCCTCTGGCGCTCAGAGATTGCCCAAGTCGGGATCTTGGGGTGGGTTTACATCTTTTGAATTCTATCAGAATCCCCTCGAAGTTTTGGGACTTGGTTTGGCGCTGCTTCCATGGGAAACTGTGTGTGAGGGACAATCTGAAGTGTAGGAGCTCTGAGGACAGGCACTGTCCCCGGGAGGATTGTGGTACCGTGCTGGAAAGCGTGGACCACTTCCTGATTTATTGTCCCTTCAACACAGAGGTGTACAACAGGGTGGGAGCCTCCGTTGGCTGGACTCGGCTGGCCGGTCTCTCTTATGCGGAATGGGCCTATGGAGCATTCGGAGACCTTGGTGGTCGGGACTGCTGCACCGTATTTCTAGTTAGCGCAGTGGTTAGGTATCACACGCGGTGCTTAGTATCGACGCAACGAAAAATCCTCCCAGTGGACAATGTGTTTAGGACCATACTCGGTGACCTGGTGAAGGTGTACTTGCAGCGCCCCAGAGATCTGGTCGTTGCAGTATGACACTCTGCCACTAAGGGGAGTGATGGTACGTCTGATGGCACTGAAGGCATTCTACTGACCAGGTATCACCAGCACACATTACACTTCACACTCCGGCCACTAGGGGGAGAAAAAGGCTTTATTTATTGGGCCACTCCTCACACTGGTAAAACTAGGGGTTGGATAGGAAGTTAGTCAGAAGCTGACTGGGTTGGATTCAGGCAACATCCCGTGGCAGGGGGTGTTGCAGGGAGAAGACACAGGGGGGTCCCTGTCAGGCGTGGGAACCTGGCAGGTGCCTAGCGAACAGAGCAGAACGTAACGGAACCGCGCCTGCACACCCCGTGGCGGTATCCTAAGAGAGAGACACGAAGGGAAGGATATTGTGGAACAGTGAGAAACGAGATCAAGCACAAAGGAGAACCAGTAGGAGTCGTGCCGTGAGACCGAGGCAACATCCTACTGAGGCGCGTAGCCGGTGGCCGGAACACCGAGGGAGTAACTGACTCTAGGCCTTACTTCGAACTCCGCAGGACAGTTAATTGTAGGTTGGCTGTCTACCTTAAATTTCCTACGAATCCATAGGGGGCAACGCGTGGAGAAGGGCGTCTCTAGGGTCCCGGAAGAGCTCCGAGCCTTCCTGTCATACGGGTGCATCCTTGCCATAACATACCTGGGGGACGAGAAACTAGTAACATCTGGAACAAGCGAGAGAGAATTAGAAAGAACGAACGAACGAGAACAGCAATTGTGAGGACTATTCCGAATGCTCAGCAGGGTAGCACTACAACACACAGGCGCTAGTGGTAGGCACTGATTTCCACCTGCAAAGGGAACTCTGGATGTGCCCATCGGACCGGCCGGTCTCAGATAGCCCTGTTAAGCGTGCTCTGGATTGAGGATCCTGAAGTCTTCAGTAAAGAGGTAAAGAGACTGCAACCTTGTGTCCTTGTTATTGACTGCACCTCACACCATCACCATCCACCTTACTGGGAAGCTCTGGGGACATACTTCACCTGTGGGAAGGTATACCATCCAGCTGCCATTCCATCACCCCAGTGGACCCCACAGCAGCGTCGGTCACCCTGACCGAACACCACAGGTGGCGTCACGAAACCTTGACAGACCCCCATCACCTTTTATTGGACGCCCCTTAGCAGGGTCACGGACCAGGTCTAGCCACCGTGACAGCCTCAGAACCGAACCAGAGAGGCCCGGTACCGAGAACTCGTGGCCCTGTGTCTGGGGGTGCTCCATACTCTCGGAGTATGAGAGACTGGCCACACAGAGGGCCGCTCTCCTCTGGAGGGGCTTTTCTTTTAGTGTGCCCTAGTCTGGTAATCTCCTTTCCTGGTGGTGGGCTACTGCTGACACTGTAGATTTTTGTTTTGTTTGATCATTATACAGTGATGTAGGGCTGCAGGCGCCGAACTTGAGCTTTGTGATTTATGGTTATTGTAGTGTGCGCTGCTGTATATATTGTATATAGGGATATAGATTTGGGTATAGGTGTTAGGTTGGGTGGTGGGAAAAGGGGCGCGGTGGGTTTATCTTTTGGGACTATGGGACACTGGGGTGTTTGGGGGAAAACTGGCACTGCCTTATTTGGCCTATGGACGTTGGACATGGACTGAGGCATGAGACGCTGGAGCAGCTCTCAGGTCAGTGCAGGGGTTGGGAATTGATGATAGCTTAGTATTATGCATATTTGCTTAGTTTGTGGTTATTTTATTAAAAAAAAAAGTTGACGTATATAGTTTTTGTTTACCATTGTTTATTTTATTGGTTTGTTATTATTTTGTTTGGTGACCGGACCAGAAGGTCAAAGTAGTTATTATTAGTTATTATTCTGTATATATAATATGTGTAAGAGGAGAGAATGAGCGGCTGGACCAGTGTTCATTATACTGATTATTTTCTGGCTAATATTTTTGTTATGTTTCTGTTTATATTATTGTTATGTTTTTCATTTTTATAATAAAAGATCTACAGGATATAACTCAGGATCTGCAATGTATGTACACAGTGACTGCAAAAGCAGAATAGTGAGTGCAGCTCTGGGGTATAATACAGGATGTAACTCTGGATCAGTAATGTAATGTATGTACATAGTGACTGCACCAGCAGAATAGTGAGTGCAGCTCTGGACTATAATACAGGATGTAACTCAGGATCAGTAATGCTATGTATGTACACAGTGACTGCACCAGCAGAATAGTGAGTGCAGCTCTGGGGTATAATACAGGATGTAACTCAGTATCAGTAATGTAATGTATGTACACAGTGACTGCACCAGCAGAATAGTGAATGCAGCTCTGGAGTATAATACAGGATGTAACTCAGGATCAGTAATGTAGTGTATGTACACAGTGACTGCACCAGCAGAATGGTGAGTGCAGCGCTGGGGTATAATACAGAATGTAACGCAGGATCAGTACAGGTCAGTAATGTAATGTATGTACACAGCAATTGCACCAGCAGACTAGTGAGTGCATTTCTGGGGTATAATACAGGATGTAACGCAGGATCAGGAATGTAATGTATGTACACTGTGTGCAGAATTATTACGCAAGTTGTATTGTAGAGGATTATTTTTATTATTGATCAACCCAAAAGACTCATAAATATCAAAGCTTAATATTTTTGGAAGTTGGAGTGAGTTTTTTTTAGATTTGGCTATCTTAGGAGGATATCTGTTTGTGCAGGTAACTATTACTGTGCAGAATTATAAGGCAACGTAATAAAAACCAAATACCGTATATACTCGAGTATAAGCCAAGATTTTCAGCCCAAATTTTTGGGCTGAAAGTGCCCCTCTCGGCTTATACTCGAGTCATGGTCGGCGGCAGGGTCGGCGGGTGAGGGGGAGAGAGGACTGTCGCATACTCACCTGTTTCCGGCACTCCTAGCGCTCCCCCTGCCTGTCCCATGGTCTTTGGGTACCGCAGCTCTTCCTCTATTCAGCGGTCACATGGTACCGCTAATTAAAGTTATGAATATGGACTCCATTCCCATAGGGGTGGAGCCGCATATTCATTCCTCTAATGAGCGGTAACGGTGACCGCTGATAGAGGAAGAGGCTGTGGCACCCGAAGACCATCTGTCCGGGATAAGGAGCCAGGGACACTGGAGCAGGTGAGTATCTCATAATGACGCCGAGACGGGACGCTGCGGAGCTGCGTGCAGCAAGAGAGGTGATTATGCCATTTTTTTTTATTGCAGCAGCAGCAGCATTATATATTGCATAGCTTTATATGGAGCGTCTATGGGGCAATAATCAACGGTGCAGAGCATTATATATTGCATAGCTTTATATGGAGCGTCTATGGGGCAATAATCAACGGTGCAGAGCATTATATATGGCACAACTTTATATGGAGCATCTATGGGGCAATAATCAATGGTGCAGAGTATTATATATGGCACAGCTTTATATGGAGCATCTATTGGGCCATAATGAACGGTGCAGAGCATTATATATGGCACAGCTTTATATGGAGCATCTATGGGGCCGTAATGAATGGTGCAGAGCATTATATATGGCACAGCATTATATGGAGCATCTATGGGGCCATAATGAACGGTGCAGAGCATTATATATGGCACAGCTTTATGTGGAGCATCTATGGGGCAATAATGAAATGTATGGAGCATTATATGTGGCACAGTTGTATATGGAGCATCTATGGGGCCATAATGAAATGTATGGAGCATTATATGTGGCACAGCTTTATATGGAGCATCTATGGGGCCATAATGAACGGTATGGAGCATCTATTTTTATTTTTGAAATTCACCGGTAGCATTTTCCACCCTAGGCTTATACTCGAGTCAATAAGTTTTCCCAGTTTTTTGTGGCAAAATTAGGGGGGTCAGCTTATATTCGGGTCAGCTTATACTCGAGTATATATGGAGCTCCTCCAGATGCAGGGCCGCGGGGTACTCGGTCCGGGGTGGTCACGGTGGCTAGACCCGGTCCGTGACCCTGCTAAGGGGCGTCCAATAAAAGGGTTATAGTGCGTGGTGCAGAACACGAGGAATAACGAGGACACAGGTTGCAGTCTCTTTACCTTTTACTGAAGGCTTCGGGATCCACAATCCAGAGCACTGCTAACTGGGCTGGCTGAGACCGGCCGGTCCGAAGGCACATCCAGAGTTCCCTTTGCAGGTGGAAATCAGTGTCTACCTTCTAGCGCCTGTGTGTTGTAGTCCTTCCCTGCTGAGCACCACGGGATAGTACTCACAACTGTCGTATCCGTTCTTTCTCTCTCCGTCCCCCAGTATAATATGGCTGGGATGCACCCGTATGACAGGTAGGCCTGGAGTTATTCTGGGACCCTCGTGTCGCCCCTCTCCCACGATTGCCTCCGATGTCTGCTTAGGTGATTTTAGGGAGACAGCCCAATCAACTGTCCTGCCGCTGTTTGAAGTAATGCGTAGAGTCCGTTACTTCCTCGGTGCTCCAGCCACCGGCTACGCGCCTCAGAAGGATGTTGCCGCGGTCTTAGGGGCACGACTCCTTCTGGTTCTATCTCCTTCGTACTCTGATCCCGTTTCTCACCCCTCCACAATATACTTTGCTTCGTGTGCTTTCTTTGGATACCGCCGCAAGGTAGTGCAGGCGCGGCTCCGCAACGATCTGCCCTTTCTGCTAGGCCCCTGTCAGGAGCCCACTTCTGACAGGTCCTCCCTGGAGCTCTCCCAGGCTACTTTCTGACTAACTTCCTATCCAACCCCCAGTTTTACCAGAGTGTGAGGAGTGGCCTAATACATAGTGCCTTTTGCTCCCCCTGGTGGCCGGAGTGTGAAGTGTAATGTGTGACTGTGATACCTGGTCAGGTGAACTCCTTTAGTGCAATCAGACATAACATCACTCCCCTTAGTGGCAGAGTGACATTACTGCAATGACCAGACTCTGGGGTGCTGCATATACGGTATATTCCCATCTCACTTGTTTATTTTCACCAGGTAAACCAATATAACTGCACAAAATTTAGAAATAAACATGTCTGACATGCAAAAACAAAACCCCCCCAAAATTAGTGACCAATATAGCCACCTTTCTTTATGATGACACTCAGCAGCCTTCCATCCATAGATTCTGTCAGTTGCTTGATCTGTTTACGATCAACATTGCGTGTAGCAGCCACCACAGCTTCCCAGACACTGTTCTGAGAGGTGGACTGTTTTCCCTCCCTGTAGATCTCACATTTTATGAGGGACCACAGGTTCTCTAAGGGGTTCAGATCAGGTGAACAAGGGTGCCATGTCATTATTTTTTCTTCTTTGAGACCTTTACGGGCCAGCCACGCTGTGGAGTAGTTGGAAGCATGTGATGGAGCATTGTCCTGCATGAAAATCATGTTTTTATTGAACGATACCAACTTCTTCCTGCACCACTGCTTGAAGAAGTTGTCTTCCAGAAACTGGCAGTAGGTCTGGGAGTTGAGCTTCACTCCATCCTCAACCCGAAAAGGTCCCACAAGTTCATCTTTGATGATACCAGCCCATACCAGTACCCCACCTCCACCTTGCTGGCGTCTGAGTCGGAGTGGAGCTCTCTGCCCTTTACTGATCCAGCCTCTGGCCCCTCCATCTGGCCCAACAAGAGTCACTCTCATTTCATCAGTCCATAAAACCTTTGAAAAGTCAGTCTTAAGATATTTCTTGGTCCAGTCTTGACGTTTTATCCTATGTTTCTTGTACAAAGGTGGTCATTTTCAGCCTTCCTTACCTTGGCCATGTCACTGAGTATTGCACACCTTATGCTTTTTGTTACTCCAGTAATGTTGCAGCTCTGAAATATGGCAAAACTGGTGGCAAATGGCATCTTGGCAGCTTCACGCTTGATTTTCCTCAATTCATGGGCAGTTATTTTGCGCCTTTTTTGCCCAACACACTTCTTGCGACCCTGTTGGCTATTTGCCATGAAACGCTTCATTATTGGGTGATCACGTTTCAAAAGTTTGGCAATTTCAAGACTGCTGCATCCCTCTGCAAGACACCTCACAATTTTGGACTTTTCAGAGCCCGTCAAATCTCTCTTCTGACCTATTTTGCCAAAGGAAAGGAAGTTGTCCAATAAATAAGCACACCTTATATAGGGTTCTGATGTCATTAGACAACACCCCACCTCATTATAGAGATGCACATCACCTGATTTACTTAATTGGTAGTTGGTTCTCGAGCCTGAACAGCTTGGAGTAGGCAGGGGTGAACCTAGCCTCTCTGCTGCCTGAAGCGAACGGAAAAATGGCGCCCCCTCCCCCCCCCCCCCCACAGTCCCTGCCTCACTGCCTGTGCACACACACATCCCTCCACCGGACCCGGTAATCGCCGCTCGCAGTAGCATACCAGCAGAGGTGTATCTAGGGTTTCTGGCACCAGGGACAAGAATTCATTTTGGTGCCCCCCCTCCACCAAGGACATATGCGATTTGCACTTGGTCATGTACCCACAAGCTCCTCTCCCTAATACTCTCAATGTTCAGTGAAAAACTGAGAGAAGCAGAAGAGAAGCTCGTTGTCACAGGACCATAAGTATGAAAATCGCATATGAGTGAAGTGTCCATGTGATGACTACTGGAACCTGCAGAGCTGAATCCTGAGATCGCAGCTTCTGAATTCTCACAACCAATGCACTGCACACTACTAGGATTCTCCCTTGCCGGTGGACGGTCATGTCAGCACAAGCATGTGATTTGTATACTTTTGACCACATTCCGACTAGACGTGCCCGGCCTCGCTTAGTTCATTTTCAATGACGGAGGCTACACATGTCTAGTCAGCACATGACCGCATGTATGTAAATCACCAGCACGAGAGAATCCTGACAGCGTGCAGTTCGCACTGTGAGAAGTCAGAAGTCTGCAGTCACAAAGAATGACTGCAGACTTATCACAAACCTGGACATCCCCTTTTATGCTCCTAACATAAATAAAAACATGAGAATTAGTTCGTATCACAAATAACATTTACATCCAGGTACCTTATAGATGGCATCACCTCTGGAGCCGTTCTCCTTCTTTTCTTTATCTTGTCCAGACCCCATGATGAGTTTTCTCATCCACAGCCATCTCTGCAGACTTCCATCTTTTCCGCTCTTTTGCAGAAAGTCTCCACAAGACGCCCTTAAAGATACAAGTGTCATTATAATGCTCCGGAATAAAAAATTGCCCCTCACTATATTGTCTGCACAAAATATGACCCCCACACTGTCCCTCTTATGGTACATGCTCTTCACACTGACCTCTCCTTTCTATACCAGCCCCCTCTTCACACTGTCCTCTCACACTGTGTCCCCCCTATAGGGCCTAATATTTATATTTCATATTTATACTCCATCCTCCCACCCTGTGTGCATGGCTCCCCCATCCTTCTCCCCTGCGTGCGTGGCTACCCCATCCTTCTCCCCTGCATGCATGGCTCCCCCATCCTTCTCCCCTGCGTTCATGGCTCCCCCATCCTTCTCCCCTGCGTTCACGGCTCCCCATCCTTCTCCCCTGCGTTCACGGCTCCCCATCCTTCTCCCCTGAGTTCACGGCTCCCCCATCCTTCTCTGCGTTCACAGCTCCCCCATCCTTCTCCCCTGCGTTCACGGCTCCCCCATCCTTCTCCCCTGTGTTCACGGCTCCCCCATCCTTCTCCCCAGCGTTACGGCTCCCCATCCTTCTCCCCTGCATTCACGGCTCCCCCGTCCTTCTCCCCTGCGTTCACGGCTCCCCCGTCCTTCTCCCCTGCGTTCACGGCTCCCCCATCCTTCTCCCCTGCGTTCACGGCTCCCCCATCCTTCTCCCCTGCGTTCACGGCTCCCCCATCCTTCTCCCCTGAGTTCACGGCTCCCCATCCTTCTCCCCTGCGTACATTGCTCCCCCATCCTTCTCCCCTGCGTGCTTGGCTCCCCTATCCTTCTCCCCTGCGTGCATGCCTCCCCTATCCTCCCACCCTGTGTGCATGGCTCCCCATCCTTTTTCCCTGCGTGCTTGGCTCCCCCATCCTTCTCCCCTGCATGCATGCCTCCCCTATCCTCCCACCCTGTGTGCATCGCTCCCCATCCTTTTTCCCTGTCATACTCACCACTCACCGCGCGGCACAGAACAGAACTTCCTGGCATCTCTTCTGCAGCGTCTTCCTTCCTGTCTTCAGCGGTCACATGATAGCACTAATTAAGGTCATGAATATGCGCATATTCATGACCTTAAATGAGCGGTACCATGTGACCGCTGAAGATAGGACGCGCTGCCGGCGCTGAGACGCAGTTGCAGCCACTGCTGGAGGAAGGTGAGTATTATGTCTTCAGGGAGCGGGGGGGCGGGAGGGAAGGAGGGAGGGAGGAGGGGGGGCGGGCACTTGACCCCGGAGTTTAAAAAAAAAAAAAAAAACTAGCAGCGCAAATCCAGTTCGGAATCTGCCGCCCCCTCTCTTCTGCCGCCTGAGCCAAAGGGCTCAAATCGCCTAATGGAAGCAGCGTCCCTGGGAGTAGGACAACATGTATAAAAAGTATCATGTGATCAAAATACAACTTGCCTAATAATTCTGCATACTGTGTACACAGTGATAGCACCAGCAGAATAGTGAGTGCAGCTCTGGGGTATAATACAGGATGTAACTCAGGATCAGTAATGTAATGTATGTACACAGTGACTGCACCAGCAGAATAGTGAGTGCAGCTCTGGGGTATAATACAGGATGTAACTCAGGATCAGTAATGTGATGTATGTACACAGTGACTCCACCAGCAGAATAGTGAGTGCAGCTCTGGGGTATAATACAGGATGTAACTAAGGATCAGTAATGTAATGTATGTACACAGTGACTGCACTAGCAGAATAGTGAGTGCAGCGCTAGGGTATAATACAGGATGTAACGCATGTACACAGCAATTGCACCAGCAGAATAGTGAATGCAGCTCTGGGGTATAATACAGGATCAGTAATGTAATGTATGTACACAGTGACTGCACCAGCAGACTAGTGAGTGCAGCTCTGGAGTATAAAACAGGATATAACTCGGGATCAGTAATGTAATGTATGCATACAGTGACTGCACCAGCAGAATAGTGAGTGCATCTCTGGATTATATTATACAGGATGGAACTCAGAATCAGTATAAGATCAGTAATGTAATGGATGTACACAGTGACTTCACCAGCAGACTAGTGAGTGCAGCTCTGGATTGTAATACAGGATGTAAGTCTGGATCAGTAATGTATGTACACAGTGACTGCACCAGCAGAATAGTGAGTGCAGCTCTGGAGTATAATATAGGATGTAACTCAGGATCAGTAATGTATGTACACAGTGACTGCACCAGCAGAATAGTGAGTGCAGCTCTGGAGTATATAATACAGGATGTGACTCAGGATCAGTAATGTAATGTATGTACACAGTGACTGCACCAGCAGAATAGTGAGTGCAGCTCCGGAGTATAATATAGGATGTAACTCAGGATCAGTAATGTATGTACACAGTGACTGCACCAGCAGAATAGTGAGTGCAGCTCTGGAGTATATAATACAGGATGTAACTCAGGATCAGTATTGTAATGTACAGTTAGGTCCATATATATTTGGACAGAGACAACATTTTTCTAATTTTGGTTACAGACATTACCACAATGAATTTTAAACACAACAATTCAGATGCAGTTGAAGTTCAGAGTTTCAGCTTTCATTTGAGGGTATCCACATTAAAATTGAAAGGTTTAGGAGTTTCAGCTCCTTAAAGGGACACTGTCACCTGAATTTGGAGGGAACAATCTTCAGCCATGGAGGCGGGGTTTTTGGGTTTTTGATTCACCCTTTCCTTACCCGCTGGCTGCATGCTGGCTGCAATATTGGATTGAAGTTCATTCTCTGTCTTCCGTAGTACATGCCTGCACAAAGCAATACTTTGGAGGACAGAGAATGAACTTCAATCCAATATTGCAGCCAGCATGCAGCCAGCGGGTAAGGAAAGGGTGAATCAAAAACCCCAAAACCCCGCCTCCATGGCTGAAGATTGTTCCCTCCAAATTCAGGTGACAGTGTCCCTTTAACATGTGCCACCCTCTTTTTAAAGGGACCAATAGTAATTGGACAGATTCAATAATTTTAAATAAAATGTTCATTTTTAGTACTTGGTTGAACTTGAACTTGAACTCATGAACATCACCAGACGCTGTGTTTCCTCCTTTTTGATGCTCTGCCAGGCCTTCGCTGTGGTGGTTTTCAGTTGCTGTTTGTTTATGGGCCTTTCTGTCTGAAGTTTAGTCTTTAACAAGTGAAATGCATGCTCAATTGGGTTGAGATCAGGTGACTGACTTGGCCATTCAAGAATATTCCACTTCTTTGCTTTAATAAACTCCTGGGTTGCTTTGGCTTTATATTTTGGGTCATTGCCCATCTGTAGTATGAAACGACGACCAATCAGTTTGGCTGCATTTGGCTGGATCTGAGCACACAGTATGGCGGCTCTGAATACCTCAGAATTCATTCGGCTGCTTCTGTCCCGTGTCACATCATCAATAAACACTAGTGACCCAGTGCCACTGGCAGCCATGCATGCCCAAGCCATCACACTGCCTCCGCCGTGTTTTACAGATGATGTGGTATGCTTTGGATCATGAGCCGTACCACGCCTTCACCATACTTTTCTCTTTCCATCATTCTGGTAGAGGTTGTTCTTGGTTTCATCTGTCCAAAGAATGTTCTTCCAGAACTGTGCTGGCTTTTTTAGATGTTTTTTAGCAAAGTCCAGTCTAGCCTTTTTATTCTTGATGCTTATGAGTGGCTTGCACCGTGCAGTGAACCCTCTGTATTTACTTTCATGCAGTCTTCTCTTTATGGTAGATTTGGATATTGATACGCCGACCTCCTGGAGAGTGTGGTTCACTTGGTTGGCTGTTGTTAATGGGTTTCTCTTCACCATGGAGATTATTCTGCGATCATCCACCACTGTTGTCTTCCGTGGGCGCCCAGGTCTTTTTGCATTGATGAGTTCACCAGTGCTTTCTTTCTTTCTCAGGATGTACCAAACTGTAGATTTTCCACTCCTAATATTGTAGCAATTTCTCGGATGGGTTTTTTCTGTTTTCGCAGCTTAAGGCCGGCGTCACACACAGCGTAAAACAATACGGTCCGTATATTACGGCCGTAATACGCTGAAAAGTCCCGAAAAAAGTGGTCCGTAGCTCCTCCGTAGGCAGGGTGTGTCAGCGTTTTTTGCGCATGGCATCCTCCGTATGTAATCCGTATGGCATCCGTACTGCGTGGTTTTCTCGCAGGCTAGCAAAACCAACATACCGCTATAGAAGTGATCCATGTGTCCCAAAAAGAAAAGAAAATATATATATACTGTCTATATATATATATATATATATATATATATATATATATATATGTCAGTAGACACATATATTAGAGAGAAAAGCCGGTAATTCAGTGCGGTGTACAGTAAAATCACACTGACAGCTTACAGTAGAATAGGTAGAATAAATGTGTACACATAGAATAGGTATATATATATATATGTCAGTGAGACACATATATGTATATATATTAATATTTATTCCAGCGCTAGACAGCTTGAAAGCCGGTAATTCAATTACCGGCTTTTTCCTTCTCCTTCCTAAAACCCGACATGATTTGAGACATGGTTTACATACAGTAAACCATGTCTTCTCTCCATTTTTTTTGCAGATTCCACACTACTGTGTATCTGCAAAATTTGGCCGTTCTAGCTCTTAAAATAAAGGGTTCAATGGCGGAAAAAATTGGCGTGGGCTCCCGCGCAATTTTCTCCGCCAGAGTAGTAAAGCCAGTGACTGAGGGCAGATATTAATAGCCTGGAGAGGGTCCATGGTTATTGGCCCCCCCCTGGCTAAAAATATCTGCCCCCAGCCACCCCAGAAAAGGCACATCTGGAAGATGCGCCTATTCTGGCACTTGGCCACTCTCTTCCCATTCCCGTGTAGCGGTGGGATATGGGGTAATGAAGGGTTAATGCCACCTTGCTATTGTAAGGTGACATTAAGCCTAATTAATAATGGAGAGGCGTCAATTATGACACCTATCCATTATTAATCCAATACTAGTAAAGGGTTAAATAAAACACAAACACATTTTTTAAAATTATTTTAATGAAATAAAAACAATCGTTGTTGCAGTATTTTATTCAACGCCCAATCCAGTCACTGAAGACCCTCGTTCTGTGAGTAAAAAAACATAATAAACCAACAATATACTTACCCTCCGCAGATCTGTAACGTCCAACGATGTAAATCCTTCTGAAGGGGTTAAAACATTTTGCAGCAAGGAGCTGTGCTAATGCAGGCTGCTCCTCGCTGCAAAACCCCAGGGAATGAGGCTAAAAATAGATCAATGATCTATATTTAGCTTCATTTGCGGTGAGGCGCCCTCTGCTGGATGTTTATAGATCGTGGGAACTTGCCTAGAAAGCCTGGGAGCTTTCTAGGTAATTTCCCACGATCTATGAACAGCCAGCAGAGGGCGCCTCACCGCAAATGAAGCTAAATATAGATCATTGATCTATTTTTAGCCTCATTCCCTGGGGTTTTGCAGCGAGGAGCAGCCTGCATTAGCACAGCTCCTTGCTGCAAAATGTTTTAACCCCTTCAGAAGGATTTACATCGTTGGACGTTACAGATCTGCGGAGGGTAAGTATATTGTTGGTTTATTATGTTTTTTTACTCACAGAACGAGGGTCTTCAGTGACTGGATTGGGCGTTGAATAAAATACTGCAACAACCATTGTTTTTATTTCATTAAAATAATTTTAAAAAATGTGTTTGTGTTTTATTTAACCCTTTACTAGTATTGGATTAATAATGGATAGGTGTCATAATTGACGCCTCTCCATTATTAATTAGGCTTAATGTCACCTTACAATAGCAAGGTGGCATTAACCCTTCATTACCCCATATCCCACCGCTACACGGGAATGGGAAGAGAGTGGCCAAGTGCCAGAATAGGCGCATCTTCCAGATGTGCCTTTTCTGGGGTGGCTGGGGGCAGATATTTTTAGCCAGGGGGGGGCCAATAACCATGGACCCTCTCCAGGCTATTAATATCTGCCCTCAGTCACTGGCTTTACTACTCTGGCGGAGAAAATTGCGCGGGAGCCCACGCCAATTTTTTCCGCCATTTAACCCTTTATTTTAAGAGCTAGAACGGCCAAATTTTGCAGATACACACTACTGACATTAGTAGTGTGGAATCTGCAAAAAAAATGGAGAGAAGACATGGTTTACTGTATGTAAACCATGTCTCAAATCATGTCGGGTTTTAGGAAGGAGAAGGAAAAAGCCGGTAATTGAATTACCGGCTTTCAAGCTGTATAGCGCTGGAATAAATATTAATATATATACATATATGTGTCTCACTGACATATATATATATATATATATATATACCTATTCTATGTGTACACATTTATTCTACCTATTCTTCTGTAAGCTGTCAGTGTGATTTTACTGTACACCGCACTGAATTACCGGCTTTTCTCTCTAACAGCGCTGCGTATTTCTCGCAAGTCACACTGCTTGTCCGTGTGTAATCCGTATTTTTCACGCTTCCATAGACTTTCATTGGCGTATTTCTTGCGCAGTACGGTGACAAACGCAGCATGCTGCGATTTTGTACGGCCGTAGAAAGCCGTATAATACTGATCAGTAAAATACGGCAAATAGGAGCAGGGGCATAGAGAATAATTGTGCCGTATTTTTTGCGAGTTTTACGGACGTAGATTCTGCGCTCTTACGTCCGTAAAACTCGCATGTGTGACGGCGGCCTAAGGATGGCTTGTTTCACCTGTATGGAGAGCTCCTTTGACCGCATGTTTACTTCACAGCAAAACCTTCCAAATGCAAGCACCACACCTCAAATCAACTCCAGGCTTTTTATCTGCTTAATTGAGAATGACATAACGAAGGGATTGCCCACACCTGTCTATGAAATAGCCTGGGAGTCAATTGTCCAATTACTTTTGGTCCCTTTTAAAAACAGGGTGGCACATGTTAAGGAGCTGAAACTCCTAAACCCTTCATCAAATTTTAATGTGGATACCCTCAAATGAAAGCTGAAAGTCTGAACTTCAACTGCAGCTGAATTGTTTTGTTTAAAATTCATTGTGGTAATGTCTATAACCAAAATTAGAAAAATGTTGTCTCTGTCCAAATATATATGGACCTAACTGTATGTACACAGTGACTGCACCAGCAGAATAGTGAGTGCAGCTCTGGAGTATATAATACAGGATGGAACTCAGAATCAGTATAGGATCAGTAATGTATGTACACAGTGACTGCACCAGCAGAATAGTGAGTGCAGCTCTGGAGTATAATATAGGATGTAACTCAGGATCAGTTATGTATTGTATGTACACAGTGACTGCACCAGCAGAACAGTGAGTGCAGCTCTGGGGTATAATACAGGATATAACTCAGGATCAGTAATGTAATATATGTACACAGTGACTGCACCAGCAGAATAGTGAGTGCAGCTCTGGAGTATAATAAGGATGTAACTCAGGATCAGTAATATAATGTATGTATACAGTGACTGCACCAGCAGAATAGCGAGTGCATCTCTGGGGTATAATACAGGATGTAACTCAGGATCAGTAATGTAATGTATGTACACAGTGTCTGCACCAGCATATTGAGTGCAGCTCTGGAGTATAATACAGGATGTAACTCAGGATCAGTAATGTAATGTATGTACACAGTGACTGCACCAGCAGAATAGTGAGTGCAGCGCTGGAGTATAATAAGGATGTAACTCAGGATCAGTAATATAATGTATGTATACAGTGACTGCACCAGCAGAATAGCGAGTGCAGCTCTGGGGTATAATACAGGATGTAACTCAGGATCAGTAATGTAATGTATGTACACAGTGTCTGCACCAGCATATTGAGTGCAGCTCTGGAGTATAATACAGGATGTAACTCAGGATCAGTAATGTAATGTATGTACACAGTGACTGCACCAGCAGAATAGTGAGTGCAGCTCTGGAGTATATAATACAGGATGGAACTCAGAATCAGTATAGGATCAGTAATGTATGTACACAGTGACTGCACCAGCAGAATAGTGAGTGCAGCTCTGGAGTATAATATAGGATGTAACTCAGGATCAGTTATGTATTGTATGTACACAGTGACTGCACCAGCAGAACAGTGAGAGCAGCTCTGGGGTATAATACAGGATATAACTCAGGATCAGTAATGTAATGTATGTACACAGTGATTGCACCAGCAGAATAGTGAGTGCAGCTCTGGAGTATAATAAGGATGTAACTCAGGATCAGTAATATAATGTATGTATACAGTGACTGCACCAGCAGAATAGCGAGTGCATCTCTGGGGTATAATACAGGATGTAACTCAGGATCAGTAATGTAATGTATGTACACAGTGTCTGCACCAGCATATTGAGTGCAGCTCTGGAGTATAATACAGAATGTAACTCAGGATCAGTAATGTAATGTATGTACACAGTGACTGCACCAGCAGAATAGTGAGTGCAGCGCTGGAGTATAATAAGGATGTAACTCAGGATCAGTAATATAATGTATGTATACAGTGACTGCACCAGCAGAATAGCGAGTGCAGCTCTGGGGTATAATACAGGATGTAACTCAGGATCAGTAATGTAATGTATGTACACAGTGTCTGCACCAGCATATTGAGTGCAGCTCTGGAGTATAATACAGGATGTAACTCAGGATCAGTAATGTAATGTATGTACACAGTGACTGCACCAGCAGAATAGTGAGTGCAGCTCTGGAGTATATAATACAGGATGGAACTCAGAATCAGTATAGGATCAGTAATGTATGTACACAGTGACTGCACCAGCAGAATAGTGAGTGCAGCTCTGGAGTATAATATAGGATGTAACTCAGGATCAGTTATGTATTGTATGTACACAGTGACTGCACCAGCAGAACAGTGAGTGCAGCTCTGGGGTATAATACAGGATATAACTCAGGATCAGTAATGTAATGTATGTACACAGTGATTGCACCAGCAGAATAGTGAGTGCAGCTCTGGAGTATAATAAGGATGTAACTCAGGATCAGTAATATAATGTATGTATACAGTGACTGCACCAGCAGAATAGCGAGTGCATCTCTGGGGTATAATACAGGATGTAACTCAGGATCAGTAATGTAATGTATGTACACAGTGTCTGCACCAGCATATTGAGTGCAGCTCTGGAGTATAATACAGAATGTAACTCAGGATCAGTAATGTAATGTATGTACACAGTGACTGCACCAGCAGAATAGTGAGTGCAGCGCTGGAGTATAATAAGGATGTAACTCAGGATCAGTAATATAATGTATGTATACAGTGACTGCACCAGCAGAATAGCGAGTGCAGCTCTGGGGTATAATACAGGATGTAACTCAGGATCAGTAATGTAATGTATGTACACAGTGTCTGCACCAGCATATTGAGTGCAGCTCTGGAGTATAATACAGGATGTAACTCAGGATCAGTAATGTAATGTATGTACACAGTGACTGCACCAGCAGAATAGTGAGTGCAGCTCTGGAGTATAATACAGTATGTAACTCAGGATCAGTAATGTATGTACACAGTGATTGCACCAGCAGAACAGTGAGTGCAGCTCTGGGGTATAATACAGGAGGTAACTCAGGATCAGTAATGTAATGTATGTACACAGTGACTGCAGCAGCAGAATAGTGAGTGCAGCTCTGGAGTATAATACAGGAGGTAACTCAGGATCAGTAATGTAATGTATGTACACAGTGACTGCACCAGCAGAATAGTGAGTGCAGCTCTGGAGTATAATACAGGAGGTAACTCAGGATCAGTAATGTAATGTATGTACACAGTGACTGCTCCATAGAATAGGGAGTGCAGCTCTGCAGTATAATACATGTGCACACGTGTTGAACACTACTCACTGACAATTAGATAAATGACAGGCTCGTCTCCCTTACTAGGGGATGATTTATGTCTTGCATTATGCACATGACGTGTGTTGTTGCAGATTCTCAGCTGAATCATCTTGTTTGTCTATACATCGAGTACCTGAACCATCACATGGAAAACAATGGAGCATTTCTCGGTTTTGACTTTCATGAACATTACTTATGCGGAGCAGAATTAACATATTTAATTAAACCATTTTCACTTTGTGCTTCCTGTCTGTGAATGACAGCAGCCTGGTTCACATCCCATGGCGGTGATTATATACAAGGCTATTACTGAGATCAGGTGAGAAGTCATAGCTGTATCCAGTCAACATTATATTCACTAAATGCCCCGGACGCCAGACTGATACATTGTAGCAAGGTAGATTTGTGCTGATGAGGTTACCGCAGAGCAGGGCGAGGTGTGCGCCCGATTAGGCTACGTTCACATTGGCGTTCCGCCAATGTGCGTTGCTGTTGCGCCGGCGACGCAGCGGCGACGCGCCCCTATGTTTAACATAGGGGACGCGTGCGTCGTTTTGGTGGCGTTTTTCGCCACGTGCGTCGTTTCCGACGCTAGCGTCGGACGCAAGAAAACGCTACATGTAGCATTTTCTGTGCGTCCGATTTTCGTCGGAAAACTAATGTGAACGTAGCCTTACTGACAACGATGGAAACCGCACTGATGGCCAAGAAATAATCTTCATAAGGCTATGTGCCCACGCTGCGGAAAGGTGTGCGGATTTTTCCGCACTGATTTTGGTAAATCCGCAGGAAAACCGCACTTCGGATTTACTGCGGAATTACCGCTTTTTTTTGCGTTTTTTTTGTGCGGATTTCACCTGTGGTTTTACACCTGCGGTTTTCTATTATGGAGCAGGTGTAAACCGCTGGGGAATCCGCACAAAAAATTGACATGCTGTGGAATATAAACCGCTACATTTCCGCGCATTTTTTTCCGCACCATGGGCACTGCGGATTTTGTTTTCCATAGGTTTATATGGCACTGTAAACGCATGGGAAACTGCTGCAGATCCTCAGGGCCAAATCCACTGCAGATCGGCACCAAATCCGCAGCGTGTGCACATAGCCTTACGATGAGGAAATGAACTGAAAGTTGTAGAACTTTTCATCGTGATCATTATGAGCATTACTAACAATAATGCTGTCATTAGACAGTTTATATCATGTAGTCATTGCAGTTTATGAGCAAAATAGCATTTATTAAAGGGATGTTCTAGTTTCAGAGATCCCCCTCTTCCCCTGCCTGTAGTTCTACATGTTTTTTCCTCATAGGATCCAGCACATTGAGTTTCTGTTGCTGCTTCTGTGTCTGACATAACTTCATGTTGACAGCGCTGCAGCCAATCACTGAACTTGCCAGCCAGCAAATTGTTTTTACATTGCTGTGAATTATGTTAATTCTTTTTGGTGTTTTTTTTTTTTTTTAGCTCGCTTTCTTTTAGCCGGGTTCCAGACAAAATGCACCTAAAAAAAATGTCCTGTCCAAACGCCTCTATGTTGCAGAACTATTTTCTTCCTTTTCTTCCCAAGGGTGCACACCCTCTTGTCAAATCAGCTGGAAAAATGTTTTAAATGTAAAAATTAGACAATAGGGGGGAAAGAAAAAGAGACGATCCTACAGTCCCATATAGTGTAAAAGTAGCACAAATCTTTATTAAATATTAGTAAAAGCAGGCAGAAGAGTACGTGGGTACACGACACATACGCGTGCACGACGCACAAGGTAGGGAATTATAGTACACCGCAGTGAGAGAGCGACAGGTGGAGTAAATGTAACATATGTAACAGATACAGCCCATGAGCATTCAGGTTCGCCCTGCGTGAGTAACCAAATGGTCGGTGTCAGACCATGCATGTGAGCATGGATGGAGGCTTGCCAATATAGTAATATTAGAAGCAATTAGCATAGCATAGTACTATGAGCAATATAGCTCAGGGAACACCATACCCAAAGGGAAATAGAAGAACAAATGTAGAAGAGATGTATTATACCTGTTGGCTGAACACCAATGAAGCAGGGGCTTACACTGCCTATGTGTCCACCCCAACGCGCGTTTCGGAACCAACCTTCGTGTTTTGTTCTTCTTCTGCGGGCATTGTGTTCCCTGAGCTATAATGCTCATACTACTATGCTATGGTAATTGAGTCTAATACTACTGTATTAGTAAGCCTCCATTCCTGCTCACATGCATGGTTCGACACCTACCATTTGGACCCCGACCAATCTGACACTGATTACGTATCCTAAGGATAGGCAAACCATATTGTAACCCTGGAAATATATTTCTCATCTCTGCTTGCTGTTAGTATAAAGGAACATTCCGGATTACCCCCAAGTCTTCAGGAAGACAGAAGAAGAAAATATAGATGTCCAGCGTGTTCTGTTGTGAGGAGTAGACGCTTCTCTAACATCAAAGAGAGAAAATCATACGAACAGAATATAAAAGATTTATTAATCATTAAATTGTAATTTCCCAAAAATCTGATCGCATCATCTGTAGCACGAGGCTGACAATATAACGCGTGCAGGTCCCTTTAAATGGTAAGAAATCCCCATGTGCTCAGCTGACAGGAAGCACGGAACACTAAGATCCATTTATCCTGGAAGACGTCTTGTAATTGAGTTAAGGCTGTCCAGTAAAAAGCTGCCGTCTGCTCTTTAAGTACTCACTTACTGTGGAGCAAAGACTATTCCAAAAATAGGGATATAGCTGTGACCAGTATGACCTCACTATCGACATCGCTCCTTGAGGCGGAGCACAGGTTTCACATCCACCTTGGAGATTTTCTGTGTGACCAACTTTTCCCCAGCTGCATCATGTATTCTAAAAAAGAGGAGTGGAAAAAAAGAAATGAAAACCGCCCAGCACCATGACAATGATTCACAGCTTTGAGATCCTTTTTTACATATGTTATAAAAATAAATGTATGTCAACTATAATTCTGCCCCTATGTACAAGAATAGAACTGCTGTAATACTGCTCCTACGTACAAGAATATAACTACTATAATACCCCTATGTACAAGAATATAACTACTATAATACTGCCCCTACGTACAAGAATATAACTACTATAATACCGCTCCTATGTACAAGAATATAACTACTATAATACTGCCCCTATGTACAAGAATAGAACTGCTCTAATACTGCTCCTATGTACAAGAATATAATTATGATAATACAGCCCCCCTATGTACAAGAATATAACTACTATAATACTGCTCCTATGTACAAGAATATAACTACTATAATACTGTCCTCTATGTACAAGAATATAATTACTATAATACTGCCCCTATGTACAAGAATATAACTACTATAATACTGACCCCTATGTACAAGAATATAACTACTATAATACTGCCCCTATGTACAAGAATATAACTACTATAATACCGCTCCTATGTACAAGAATATAACTATTATAATACTGCCCCTATGTACAAGAATAGAACTGCTGTAATACTGCTCCTATGTACAAGAATATAATTATGATAATACAGCCCCCCTATGTACAAGAATATAACTACTATAATACTGCTCCTATGTACAAGAATATAACTACTATAATACTGTCCTCTATGTACAAGAATATAATTACTATAATACAGCCCCTATGTACAAGAATATGACTACTATAATACTGTCCCTTATGTACAAGAATATAGCTACTATAATACTACCACCATGTGCAAGAATATGTCTACTATAATACTGCTCCCTATGTACAAGAATGTAACTATGATAATTCGTCCTAAAAATCAGTCCTTTATTGCAATGGAAGAATCTTCAGCAGGGGAGAATGAATTGTGACAGACGACGGCCGTTTCGCGCTACTGCGCTTCCATGAGTCCTATGTAGGAAAAATTGAGTGATTCCATAATAATATTTGCCAGGGGTTGTAGAAGGCCACTTCAGAATAGTCCAATGTTTTCCTCTTAGCCATTCTTGGGTGTTTTTAGCTGTGTGTTTTGGGTCATTATCCTGTTGCAAGCCCCATGACCTGCGACTGAGACCAAGCTTTCTGACACTAGGCAGCAAATTTCTCCCTAGAATCCCTTGATAGTCTTGAGATTTAATTGTACCCTGCACAAATTCTAGACACGCTGTGCCAGATTCAGCAAAGCAGCCCCAGAACATAACAGAGCTTCCTCCATGTTTCACAGTAGGGACAGTGTTCTTTTCTTGATATGCTTCATTTTTCCGTCTGTGAACATAGAGCTGATGTGCCTTGCCAAAAATTCCATTTTTGTCTCATCTGTCCATAGGACATTCTCCCAGAAGCTCTGTGGCTTGTCAACATGTAGTTTGGCAAATTCCAGTCTGGCTTTTTTATGATTTTTTTCAACAGTGGTGTCCTCCTTGGTTGTCTCCCATAAAGTCCACTTTGGCTCATACAACGACGGATGGTGTGATCTGATACTGATGCTCCTTGAGCTTGAAGTTCACCTTTAATCTATTTAGACGTTTTTCTGGGCTCTTTTGTTACCATTCATATTATCCGTCTTTTTGATTTGTCATCAATTTTCCTTCTGCAGCCTCGTACAGGGAGGTTGGCTACAGTCCCATGGATCTTACATTTCTGAATAATATGTGCAAATGTAGTCACAGGAACATCAAGCTGCTTGGAGATGGTCATATAACTTTTACCTTTAACATGTTTGTAATTTTCGTTTTAATCTCCTGAGACAACTCTTTCCTTCGCTTACTCTGGTCCATGTTGAGTGTGATACACACCATGTCACCAAACAGCGCAGTGAGTATCTGTAGCCCTATATACAGGCCCACTCACTGATTCCAAGATTGTAGACACCTGTGATGCTAATTAGTGGACACACCTTGATTTAACATGTCCCTTTTGTCACATTATTTTCAAGGGTACCATCATTTCTGTCCAGCCCTGTTTCATGAGGTTTATTTTTTTTAGAAATTCTGTGGAAGCGTGGTTGAAAAGCAATGTCTGACTTTCATTTCTTCATTTTCATAGATTTTTTATTTATTATTACATTTGTCAGATTCAAGTTATTTCTGTGACCCTTCTGGGTATTTCTGACATTAAACGAGGGGTACCAACAATTTTGACAGCGTGTGTATTGCACCCCATCCTGGCATAATGTGCCCCATCCTTGTATAATGTACCCCATGCTTTTCTTTATGTCCCCCCATCCTGGTATACACGTCCCCATCCTGCTATACTTGTCCCTCATCCTGGCATAATATGCCCCATCCTCGTATAATGAACCTGGAGCGCCCCCATGGGCAAGGGGGGACTCGGTACCGGAATTTTCGGTTCACAGGGGGATGTCACGGTGGCAGACCCGGTCCGTGGCCCTCGGGATGTTAAAGGGAAAGGTATTTAAAGGGAAAATTATCGTGACGCCACCTGTGGTATTCGGTCAGGGTGACCGACGCTGCTTTAAGGGGTCCGTTGGGGTGATGTTATGGCAGCTAGATGGTATACCTTCCCACAGGTGAATTATATCCCCAGGGCTTCCCAGTATGTAAATGGTGGATGGTGAGAGGCACAGTGAAGAACGAGGACACAAGGTTGCAGTCTCTTTACCTTTTACTGAAGGCTTCAGCATCCACAGTCCAGAGCACCAGATCACAGGACAGGCAGAGTCCGGCCAGTTTGAAGGCAAATCCAGAGTCCCCTTTTCCAGGTAGAAATCAGTAGCCTTTAGCGCCGTGGTGTTGTAGTACCTTAATGCTAAGCTTTTCATAAGGTCCTCACAGATGTCATAGATGTTATTGATGTTATCTCTCTCTCTCTCTCTGTCCCTCAGATGGATAGGACAAACCCGTATGACCGGTGGCTTGAGGCGTTTTACAGGGACCCTATCATGCCCCAGCCTCTAAGCGGTGTCACCTTGCCTCCTAGGTGTAGGGGCGGATCAGTAACGTGAAATTAGCTGTCCTGCCGGTCTCTGGAGCAAGGCATATAATACTGTTGCTCCCTCGGTGTTCCGGCTACCGGGATCCTGCGCCTCAGAAGGAGGCAGCCTGTGCAGGGTAGAACTCCTTCTGGTATCCACTCCTTTGCTATGACTTCTTCACCCTCTCTACAATACGGTTCTCTTTCAGTGTCCTTTCTTAGGAACTGCCGCACTTAGGGCAGGCACAGCTCCGTGTCCTTCTGTCTCGGCCTCTGGCAGGCTCCGACCCCTGTCAGGGACCAAATACCTGAGCAAAGCTCAGCCAGCAACTGCCTAACTTCCTCTCCAGACAACCAGTGTTACCTAAGTGTGAAGAGTGCCCTAATAAATAGGAGCATAGCTCCCCCCGGTGGCCTGGAGTGCGAAATGTGTTGCATGTTTGTGATACCTGTATTCGGGTGTCCTTCTTTGCCTTCAAACGTAACATCACTCCCCCCTAGAGGAAAAAGGTATTACTGCAACGACCAGGAACCTGGGGCACTGCACACCCTATGCTTTTCTATATGTTCTCCATCCTGGTATACATGTCCCCCATCCTGATGTCCCCCATCCTGGTATACATTTGCCCCATCTTGGTATATATATCCCCCATCCTGGTGTATATGTCCCCCATCCTGGTATATATGTTTCCTCCATCCTGGTATTATGTGCCCCATCCTCGTATAATGTGCCCTATTTTGTAATACATTAAAAACAAACAATACTGCTCACCTTCCCATGCTCTACAGCTGGTGGTGTGTATTGCAGTGCAGGGAGCAGGCAGGTTCCTTGTGCCGCAATACAGTTCAGCTGAAAGTGCGTCATCGGACGCACAGCCAGCTGAAGTAGTTGCTGATGGCAGCGAGCCCCTCTCCACCTCTCGGCCCCGGTGCAGCTGTATTGGCTGCACTGTCGATATGTCTGCTCCTGAGATAGAGAGATTGCTGGAAGGTCCTATAAAATGAACTAGGAGAGAAGCTGAAGGCCAGGACCTCCAAGGTGGCATTTGCAGAAATACTGCCAGTGCCATGAGCGTCACTAGAAAGACTACTAAGGCCAGTTTCACATTTGCGGTTGTGTCCGCAGCGTTTCTGATGCATACATCCGCATGCGTCTTGATTTCATAGCTTTAACATTGTAGACGCAGGTTCATGCATTTGCATGCGTTCACCCGCGTTTGCTTACGCATGCGTCTTTTTGCAGTAAGCGGCAGAGCGCGGCAAAAACACAATGTAATTTTTGAGGCAGCAAATTTTCGTCAAATATGCGCAGGCATGCGATTTGGGATGGGTGCGTTAAAAAAAACGCATTACTGTCTATGGGAACTCATGCGTACTCATGTATTTACGTACACATGCATTTGCTGCGCTTGCATACTTCGGACTGTGCATGTCCAGGAACTGATTTAGACACGCCCTCCTGGAAATATCGAACGCATGTGCAAAAAAGCGCAAACACATGTAAAAATGCATACAAACGCTGCGTTTTTTTTGCCATCTGTAAGTTGATGTGAATAAAAAACACTGCATTATTATGCGCTTGCATGCATTTTTGCATGCGTTTGCGGACAAGATGCTGCGGACTCAACCTCAAATGTGAAACTAGCCTTAGGCTAGGTTCACATTGCGTTTTAAAAGTGCGTTAGATGGCCTGCGTTACACCGCGGCATAACGCGGTGTAACGCAGTCCGTTAACGCTGCCATTGTGATCTATTTCGGGCGCATCGCTAGCGCACGCCCATAATGGACGTGCGCTAGCGATGTGCCATCTTTGAGTGACGGACCCTGGGACGCGGACTGCTATCGATGTGACAAGATGGCACTTGCGTTAACAGCAGCCCGTTAACGCATGTGTTGAACGGGCTGTTGTTAACGCAATGTGAACCTAGACTAAGGGAGATAAATAAGTGGTGCAGAAATTGGTGCAGGAAGGAAGAGTTTGGGTTCATGAACAACTGGGCCGACTTCTCTGTAATTGGGTGGGCTGCACCTCAATAGGGAGGGAGCAGCTGTGCTGGGGAAAAATGGTCAGATGGATGGAGGAGCTTTTATACTGGGGGCAGTTGTGCTAATAAGGGGATAGTAAGAAAATGTACACAGTAAAGGACTGACCCACCAGAAATTATTACTTCATTCACATAAATAATAAGATAATAAAAGTGGGCGGGATTACTGATACACAATAGGTGAGTGGCAAACCACTCGGAGTACTATCAAGAAAAAACAACAAACAAATCGGGATAAGGAATAAATAATGGTAAAATCAGGGGGACGAAGGATTTATTCTGAAACGCGTGTCGGGGTGCTCTGTACTTGAAGGGACGGACTCTATTAGATATAGTATAACCGCTTATTTATTCCCACACTTGGTATAGTTTGTTGTTTGTAGGACAGTGGAACATTATAATTATCGTTTGCTCACAGCCTCTTATTTCATTATCCCCTTGTTCACACCTCCCCTACATTCTGCCCTGACTATATCACTATACACCCCTTATTGGTATACATTGCCCTATTTTCACCTTTATGATACATTCACATACCACTTTTTCTCCTTTTTTTATACATTGCTCCCTATATACTATATCTGTAACTAGCTGAAGAGCCCGGTGTTGCCTGGGCATAGTAAATATCTGTGGTTAGTTATAGCACCTCACTTCTCTTATTTTCTCATCACACCTCTCAGTTTCCCCCTCACGTAACATAGTAACATAGTAACATAGTAACATAGTTAGTAAGGCCGAAAAAAGACATTTGTCCATCCAGTTCAGCCTATATTCTATCATAATAAATACCCAGATCTACGTCCTTCTACAGAACCTAATAATTGTATGATACAATATTGTTCTGCTCCAGGAAGACATCCAGGCCTCTCTTGAACCCCTCGACTGAGTTCGCCATCACCACCTCCTCAGGCAAGCAATTCCAGATTCTCACTGCCCTAACAGTAAAGAATCCTCTTCTATGTTGGTGGAAAAACCTTCTCTCCTCCAGACGCAAAGAATGCCCCCTTGTGCCCGTCACCTTCCTTGGTATAAACAGATCCTCAGCGAGATATTTGTATTGTCCCCTTATATACTTATACATGGTTATTAGATCGCCCCTCAGTCGTCTTTTTTCTAGACTAAATAATCCTAATTTCGCTAATCTATCTGGGTATTGTAGTTCTCCCATCCCCTTTATTAATTTTGTTGCCCTCCTTTGTACTCTCTCTAGTTCCATTATATCCTTCCTGAGCACCGGTGCCCAAAACTGGACACAGTACTCCATGTGCGGTCTAACTAGGGATTTGTACAGAGGCAGTATAATGCTCTCATCATGTGTATCCAGACCTCTTTTAATGCACCCCATGATCCTGTTTGCCTTGGCAGCTGCTGCCTGGCACTGGCTGCTCCAGGTAAGTTTATCATTAACTAGGATCCCCAAGTCCTTCTCCCTGTCAGATTTACCCAGTGGTTTCCCGTTCAGTGTGTAATGGTGATATTGATTCCCTCTTCCCATGTGTATAACCTTACATTTATCATTGTTAAACCTCATCTGCCACCTTTCAGCCCAAGTTTCCAACTTATCCAGATCCATCTGTAGCAGAATACTATCTTCTCTTGTATTAACTGCTTTACATAGTTTTGTATCATCTGCAAATATCGATATTTTACTGTGTAAACCTTCTACCAGATCATTAATGAATATGTTGAAGAGAACAGGTCCCAATACCGACCCCTGCGGTACCCCACTGGTCACAGTGACCCAGTTAGAGACTATACCATTTATAACCACCCTCTGCTTTCTATCACTAAGCCAGTTACTAACCCATTTACACACATTTTCCCCCAGACCAAGCATTCTCATTTTGTGTACCAACCTCTTGTGCGGCACGGTATCAAACGCTTTGGAAAAATCGAGATATACCACGTCCAATGACTCACCGTGGTCCAGTCTATAGCTTACCTCTTCATAAAAACTGATTAGATTGGTTTGACAGGAGCGATTTCTCATAAACCCATGCTGATATGGAGTTAAACAGTTATTCTCATTGAGATAATCCAGAATAACATCCCTCAGAAACCCTTCAAATATTTTACCAACAATAGAGGTTAGACTTACTGGCCTATAATTTCCAGGTTCACTTTTAGAGCCCTTTTTGAATATTGGCACCACATTTGCTATGCGCCAGTCCTGCGGAACAGACCCTGTCGCTATAGAGTCACTAAAAATAAGAAATAATGGTTTATCTATTACATTACTTAGTTCTCTTAGTACTCGTGGGTGTATGCCATCCGGACCCGGAGATTTATCTATTTTAATCTTATTTAGCCGGTTTCGCACCTCTTCTTGGGTTAGATTGGTGACCCTTAATATAGGGTTTTCATTGTTTCTTGGGATTTCACCTAGCATTTCATTTTCCACCGTGAATACCGTGGAGAAGAAGGTGTTTAATATGTTAGCTTTTTCCTCGTCATCTACAACCATTCTTTCCTCACTATTTTTTAAGGGGCCTACATTTTCAGTTTTTATTCTTTTACTATTGATATAGTTGAAGAACAGTTTGGGATTAGTTTTACTCTCCTTAGCAATGTGCTTCTCTGTTTCCTTTTTGGCAGCTTTAATTAGTTTTTTAGATAAAGTATTTTTCTCCCTATAGTTTTTTAGAGCTTCAATGGTGCCATCCTGCTTTAGTAGTGCAAATGCTTTCTTTTTACTGTTAATTGCCTGTCTTACTTCTTTGTTTAGCCACATTGGGTTTTTCCTATTTCTAGTCCTTTTATTCCCACAAGGTATAAACCGCTTACACTGCCTATTTAGGATGTTCTTAAACATTTCCCATTTATTATCTGTATTCTCATTTCTGAGGATATTGTCCCAGTCTACCAGATTAAGGGCATCTCTAAGCTGTTCAAACTTTGCCTTCCTAAAGTTCAATGTTTTTGTGACTCCCTGACAAGTCCCCCTAGTGAAAGACAGGTGAAACTGCACAATATTGTGGTCGCTATTTCCTAAATGCCCAACCACCTGCAGATTTGTTATTCTGTCAGGTCTATTAGATAGTATTAGGTCTAAAAGTGCTGCTGCTCTGGTTGGATTCTGCACCAATTGTGAAAGATAATTTTTCTTGGTTATTAGCAGAAACCTGTTGCCTTTATGGGTTTCACAGGTTTCTGTTTCCCAGTTAATATCCGGGTAGTTAAAGTCCCCCATAACCAGGACCTCATTATGGGATGCAGCTTCATCTATCTGCTTTAGAAGTAGACTTTCCATGCTTTCTGTTATATTTGGGGGTTTGTAACAGACCCCAATGAGAATTTTGTTACCATTTTTCCCTCCATGAATTTCAACCCATATGGACTCGACATCCTCATTTCCTTCGCTAATATCCTCCCTTAAAGTGGACTTTAGACAAGACTTTACATAGAGACAAACCCCTCCTCCTCTCCGATTTTTACGATCCTTTCTAAACAGACTGTAACCCTGTAAGTTAACTGCCCAGTCATAGCTTTCATCTAACCATGTCTCGGTTATTCCCACTATGTCAAAGTTACCTGTAGATATTTCTGCTTCTAGTTCTTCCATCTTGTTTGTCAGGCTTCTGGCGTTTGCGAGCATGCAGTTTAGAGGATTTTGTTTTGTTCCAATCTCCTCACTGTGAATTGTTTTAGAAATGTTCTTACCTCCCTTCTGAGTATGTTTTCCTGGGTCGTCTTTGTTCGAGTCTAATGTTTTTCTTCCCGTCCCCTCTTCTTCTAGTTTAACGCCCTCCTGATGAGTGTAGCGAGTCTTCTGGCGAATGTGTGTTTCCCAGGTTTGTTGAGGTGTAGTCCGTCTCTGGCGAGGAGTCCATCATACCAGTAATTCACACCGTGGTCCAGGAATCCAAATCCTTGTTGTCTGCACCATCGTCTTAGCCAGTTGTTTGCATCAAGGATCCTGTTCCATCTCCTGGTGCCATGCCCGTCTACTGGAAGGATAGAAGAAAAAACTACCTGTGCATCCAGTTCCTTTACTTTCTTCCCCAACTCTTCAAAGTCCTTGCAGATTGTCGGTAGGTCCTTCCTTGCCGTGTCATTGGTGCCAACATGTATCAGAAGAAATGGGTGGACGTCCTTGGAGCTGAAGAGCTTTGGTATCCTATCGGTCACATCCTTGATCATCGCACCTGGAAGGCAGCATACTTCTCTTGCAGTTATGTCCGGTCTGCAGATGGCTGCTTCGGTGCCTCTCAGTAGTGAGTCTCCCACCACCACCACTCTTCGTTGCTTCTTGGCTGTACTTTTTGCTGTCACTTGTTGCTGTGTGCCCTTTTCTTTTTTGCTTGCTGGTATTGCTTCATTCTTAGGTGTGCCATCTTCATCCTCTACAAAGATTTGATATCGGTTCTTCAGTTGTGTGGTTGGCGATTTCTCCATGGTCTCCTTGCTTCTTTTGGTCACATGCTTCCACTCATCTGCTTTTGGAGGTTCTCTGACACTTTTTGCACCTTCTGTGACCAGTAGAGATGCTTCTGTTCTGTCTAGAAAGTCTTCATTCTCTTTGATGAGTTTCAAAGTTGCTATTCTTTCTTCCAGACCCCGCACCTTTTCTTCTAAAAGGGCCACTAGTCTACACTTCTGACAGGTGAAATTGGATTCTTCTTCTGGTCGATCTGTGAACATGTAGCACATGCTGCAGCTCACCATGTAGGTTGTCACATCTGCCATGTTGCTCCTAGATCCTGCTGACTTGCTGTGTGTTTTCCTTCTTGTGTAATCTACTCAGCCAAGCTCTCTTGCAATAATGTCCTACAGGCAAAAATTGTAAGGCGCGCGGTTTGGTGATGCTTTCGAAGCAGCTGGTCCCGGCTGTACCCAACGATCTTCTAGCTTAGGGAGACTTCGCTTCTCCCAGAAGGCACCTGGAATATGCACGTCTCTCATTTTCTCCCTTACACCTCTCATTTTCCCCCTCACTCCTCTTATTTTCCCCCTCACTCCTCTCATTCCCCCCTAACACTTGTCATTTCAACCTCACATCTGTCATTTCCCGATCACTCCACTATTTTCCCTCACTTCTCTCATTTTGCACTCATACCTTTTCATTTTCACCTCACACCCCTCATTTTCTCCTCACACCTCTCATTTTCCCCTCAGTATATACATGTTTGTCATCTCCCTTATATATATTATACACCTGTATGTCATCTCCTGTATATAGTATATACCTGTATGTCATCTCCCCTGTAAATAGTATATACCTGCTGTATGTCATCTCCTCCTGTATATTGTATATACCTATGTGTCATCTCCTCCTGTATATAGTATATACCTGTATGTCATCTCCTGTATATAGTATATATATGTGTCATCTTCTCCTGTATATAGTATATACCTGTAAGTCATCTCCTCCTGTATATAGTATATACCTGTGTCATCTGCTCCTGTATATAGTATATACCTGTGTGTCATCTCCTCCTGTATATAGTAAATACCTGTGTGTCATCTCCTCCTGTATATAGTATATATCTGTGTGTCATCTCCTCCTGTATACAGTATGTACCTGTATGTCATCTCCTCCTGTATATAATATATACCTGTGTGTCATCTCCTCCTGTATATAGTATATACCTGTATCATCTCCCCTGTATATAGTATATATGTGTGTGTCATCTTCTCCTGTATATAGTATATACCTGTATGTCATCTCCTCCTGTATATAGTATATACCTCTGTGTCATATCCCCTGTATATAGTATATACCAGTGTGTCATCTCCTCCTGTATATAGTATATACCTGTATGTCATGTCCTCCTGTATATAGTATATACCTGTGTGTCATCTCCCCTGTATATAGTATATACCTGTGTCATCTCCCCTGTATATAGTATGTACCTGTATGTCATCTCCCCTGTATATAGTGTATATACCTGTGTCATCTCCCCTGTATATAGTATATACCTGTGTCATCTCCCCTGTATATAGTATGTACCTGTATGTCATCTCCCCTGTATATAGTATATACCTGTGTGTCATCTCCTCCTGTATATAGTATATACCTGTGTGTCATCTCCCCTGTATACAGTATATACCTGTGTGTCATCTCCCCTGTATATAGTATATAACTGTGTGTCATCTCCCCTGCATATAGTATATAACTGTGTGTCATCTCCCCTGTATATAGTATGTACCTGTATGTCATCTCACCTGTATATAGTATATACCAGTGTGTCATCTCCTGCTGTATATAGTATATACCTGTATGTCATGTCCTCCTGTATATAGTATATACCTGTGTGTCATCTCCTCCTGTATATAGTATATACCTGTGTGTCATCTCCTACTGTATATAATATACCTGTGTTTCATCTCTCCTGTATATAGTATATATCTGTTTGTCATCTCCCCTGTATATAGTATATATCTGTATGTCATCTCCTCCTGTATTAGACCGCGTTCACACGTTATTTGGTCAGTATTTTTACCTCAGTATTTGTAAGCTAAATTGGCAGCCTGATAAATCCCCAGCCAATAGGAAGCCCTCCCCCCCTGGCAGTATATATTAGCTCACACATACACATAATAGACAGGTCATGTGACTGACAGCTGCCATATTTTCTATATGGCACATTTGTTGCTCTTGTAGTTTGTCTCCTTATTAATCAGATTTTTATTTTTGAAGGATACCAGACTTGCGTGTGTTTTAGGGCGAGTTTCATGTGTCAAGTTGTGTGTGTTTTTTGTGAGATGAGTTTTGTGTGGCGACATGCGTGTAGCAACTTTTTGTGTGTCGAGTTTCATGTGAAAGGTTGGTGTAGCAAGTTGCGTGCAGCAAGTTTTGCGCATGGCGAGTTTTGCGCGTGGCGAGTTTTATGTGTGGTGCGTTTTGAGTATGTGCAAGTTTTGTGTGAGGCAACTTTTGCATGTGTTGCAACTTTTGTGCATGTGGCAATTTTTCAGAGTGTGCAAGTTTTGCGTGTGGCGAGTTTTCCATGAGGTGAGTTTTGCACGTGTGGCGAGTTTTGCGTGAGCCTAGTTTTGCATGTGGCGAGTTTTGCACGTGGCGAGTTTTGAGCGGCGACTTTTGTGTTTTGACTTTTTTGTGGCGAGGTTGGTGTATGTGTGGTGAAATGTGTGCTGAGGGTGGTATATGTGTTCAAGCACGTGGTAGTGTGTGGCGCATTTTGTGTGTGTGTTCATATCCCCGTGTGTGGTGAGTATCCTATGTCGGGGCCCCACCTTAGCAACTGTACGGTATATACTCTTTGGCGCCATCGGTCTCACTCTTTAAGTCCCCCTTGTTCACATCTGGCAGCTGTCAATTTGCCTCCAACACTTTTCCTTTCATTTTTTTCCCATTATGTTGATAGGGGCAAAATTGTTTGGTGAATTGGAATACGCGGGGTTAAAATTTCGCCTCACAACATAGCCTATGACGCTCTCGGGGTCCAGATGTGTGACTGTGCAAAATTTTGTGGCTGTAGCTGTGACGGTGCAGATGCCAATCCCGGACACGCGCACACACGCGCACACACACACACACACACACACACACACACACACACACACACACACACACACACACACACACGCATTCAGCTTTATATCTTATATATTAGATATAAGGTAATATCAATTGCGGTTACCTCACTATTATTTTTATACCACGTATTTATACTAGCACCTTGCACATATTTATATTAAGCACATGTTGTTGGTATTATGTATTTGTTGTTTCTCTTTTGCATATTTGCACACTTGCACTTTCTCCCATATGGCTGTGTATCTATGAGATATTGCTACATATATATATTTATTCTTATATTTATTCTTTGTCTGTGGGTATATTGTACATATATATATATATATATTTATTCTTATATTTATTCTCTGTTTATGGGTACATTGTGCTCGTCTTCCCAAGTCTTACATCAATTTGTATATACTGTTGTCCGTCCTGGTATTTATTATGTTTTAATTAAATTTTATATTTTTCCAAATACAGGCACATGTTGTCGTGCCAGTTATATATTTTACCATTATTTTTTCCTGATTTGTTTGTTGTTTTTTCTTGATAATAAGGGGATAGATAGAGTAGACAGAGAGGTCAATGAGGATTTTGCTGGGGATGGGACATGCAAGGAAAGCTTGGAGCTGAGTAGGAGTAAAAAATGTGCTAATAATATTAACCCCTTTCTGACATCAGATGCACTATCCCGTCGAGGTGACCTGGGCCCGTATGACCATCGACGGGATAATAAGTCATATGCGATCAGTCGCGCTCACGGGGAGATCGCGGCCTGGTGTCAGCTGCTTATCACAGCTGACATCCGGCACTATCGGCCAGGAGTGGTCACGGACCGCTCCCGGCACATTTTATTATTATTATTATTATACATTTTTATAGCGCCATTTATTCCATGGCGCTTTACATGTGAATACGGGGCAAATATAGACAAATACATTAAACATGAGCAGATAACAAGGCACACGAGTACATAAGGAGGGAGGACCCTGCACACGAGGGCTCACAGTCTGCAGGGGGTGGGTGAGGATACACTAGGAGAGGGAAGAGCTGGCTGTGCGGCTGTTCAGTAGGTTGAGGATCACTGCAGGCTGTAGGCTTGTCGGAAGAGATGAGTCTTCAGGTTCTTTTTGAAGGTTTCTATGGTAGGCGCAAGTCTGATGTGTTGGGGTAGAGAGTTCCAGAGTATGGGGGAAGCACGGGAGAAGTCTTGGATGCGGTTATGGGAAGAAGAGATGAGAGGGGAGTAGAGAAGGAGGTCTTGGGAGGATCGGAGGTCGCGTGTAGGTAGGTACCGGGAGACCATGTCACAGATGTATGGAGGAGACAGGTTGTGGATGGCTTTGTATGTCAGTGTGAGGGTTTTGAACTGGAGTCTCTGGGCGATAGGAAGCCAGTGAAGGGCTTGACACAGGGGAGAGGCTGGGGAATAGCGGGGGGACAGGTGGATTAGTCGGGCAGCAGAGTGTAGGATGGATTGGAGTGGTGCCAGAGTGCTAGAGGGGAGTCCAGAGAGTAGGAGGTTGCAGTAGTCGAGGCGGGAGATGATAAGGGCATGCACTAGCGTTTTTGCAGTGTTGCGGTCAAGGAAAGCACGGATCCGGGAAATATTTTTGAGTTTGAGACGACAGGAGGAGGCAAGGGCTTGGATATGTGGCTTGAAAGAGAGGGCAGAGTCGAGGATCACCCCGAAGCACCGGGCGAGTGGGACTGGGGATAGTGAGCAGCCATTGACATTGATGGATAGGTCTGGTGGAGGGGTAGAGTGAGATGGGGGAAAGATGATGAATTCTGTTTTGTCCATGTTCAGTTGTAATAAGCGAGCAGAAAAGAAGGCTGAAATGGCAGACAGACAGTGCGGGATTTTGGTAAGCAAGGAGGAGAGGTCAGGTCCGGAGAGGTAGATCTGCGTGTCGTCAGCATAGAGATGGTACTGCATACCGTGGGATTCTATGAGCTGTCCCAGGCCGAAAGTGTAGATGGAGAAGAGTAGGGGTCCTAGAACAGAGCCTTGAGGAACACCGACTGACAAGGGGCGAAGTGAGGAGGTGGTGTGGGGGAGGGAGACACTGAATGTTCGGTCTGTTAGATATGACGAGATCCAGGAAAGGGCCAAGTCTGTGATGCCAAGGGATGAGAGGATTTGTAGCAAAAGGGAGTGGTCAACAGTGTCAAAGGCAGAAGACAAGTCCAGGAGAAGGAGGACAGAGTAGTGTCGCTTGCTCCTGGCAGTTAGTAGGTCATTGGTGGCTTTAATTAGGGCAGTTTCAGTTGAGTGATGGGAACGGAAGCCTGATTGTAACCGATCAAAGAGGGAGCAGGAGGAGAAGTGGGAGGACAGTTCAAGATGGACGTGTTGCTCCAGCAATTTGGAGGCATAAGGGAGAAGAGATATTGGGCGATAGCTAGACACAGAGGATGGGTCGAGGGAGGGCTTTTTGAGGATGGGTGTGATCTTGGCATGCTTGAAGGATGAGGGAAAGACACCTGTTGTGAGTGAGAGGTTGAAGAGGTGCGTTAGGGTTGGGATGAAGACCGTGGAAAGGTTAGGGATGAGGTGGGATGGGAGCGGGTCAAGCGTGCAGGTGGTGAGGTGTGATCTTGACAGGAGGGTGGAGAGCTGATCTTCTGTCATGGTGGAGAAGCTGGTTTTGGAGGAGCAGGGTTGAGCAGCTAAGAGGGGCAGTGGGCGCTGTGGGCCAAAGCTTTCTCTGATCGTATCGATCTTCTGTTTAAAGAAAGAGGCGAAGTCATCAGCAGAAATGAGGGGGGAGGGAGGAGGTGCGGGGGGACGGAGTAGAGAATTGAAAGTGTTGAAAAGCTGTTTAGGGTTGTGGGACAGGGAGGATATGAGGGATGAGAAGTAAGTTTGTTTTGCGGCAGTGAGCGCAGACTTGAAGCTGGCGAGGGACTGCTTGTATGCAGTGAAGTGGTTGGCAGAGTGGGATCGCTTCCATCTCCGCTCAGCAATCCTGGAAGCCCGTCTCAATTCTTTGGTCAGGCTGGTCAGCCAGGGCTGCCTGTTAATTGTACGAGTTTTACTATGCATGAGTGGGGCGGCCGAATCGAGTGTTGTTGTTATTGTGGTGTTATAAAAAGTGGCAGCAGCATCTGTGTCATGAAGGGAAGCTATGTCTGTGAGAGGGAGAAGGGACTCAGAGAGTTTTTGTAAGTTCAGATGTTTGAGATTTCTGCGAGGGTGAGTGAGTTTGTGGAGTGGGGGTTGCACACTAGGAGAGGAGAGGGACGAGAATGTCAGTAGGTTGTGGTCAGACAGGGGGAGGGGTGTGTTAGTGAGATTAGTAAGGGAGCAGAGGCAGGTGAAGATGAGGTCCAGCGTGTGGCCATCTTTGTGAGTGGCCTCAGAGGACCATTGAGTGAGGCCAAAGGAGGCAGTCAGTGATAAAAGTTTAGAGGTAGCTGAGGTGAAAGTGTCAATGGGGACATTGAAATCACCCATGATGATAGTGGGGATGTCAACAGAGAGGAAATGAAGTAGCCAGGTGGTGAAGTGGTCGAGAAAGGTGGAGATGGCTAGTTCTGGGGGACGGTAGATGACAGCCAGCTGGAGGTTGGAGGGGGAATAGATGCGGACAGAGTGCACCTCAAACGAGGGAAGAGTAGCGGAGGGTGGTAGCGGGATTGGAGTGAAGGAGCAGGTGTCGGACAGGAGCAAGCCAACTCCTCCACCGCGTTTGTTGCTGGGGCGAGGGGTGTGAGAGAGGTGGAATCCGCCATAGGAGAGCGCAGCTGGAGAGGCCGAGTCAGAGGGGGTGAGCCAGGTTTCAGTGAGGCCGAGGAAGGAGAGTTTGTTGGTGATGAAGAGGTCATGGATAAATGTCAGTTTGTTGCAGATGGAGCGTGCGTTCCATAGTGCTCCAAGTAGGGGGAGCTGGGGAGTGGGGGCTGGATGAATGGGTATGAGGTTGTCGTGGTTGGGAAAACGTGCGGAGGATCGTGGCAGGGGGTTAGAAACGAGTGTGGGGATGAATTGGGGAGGGCCGGGATTTGGGGATATGTCACCAGCAATGAGGAGTAACAGACAGATCATTAGAAGGTGGGAGCAGGATAGGACATGATGCGGCCGTGTGTGTCTGGAGAAAAAGGATTGTATGTGGAGGAACAGTTCTGAGGGGAAGGTGAGATGGCTGGGGAGTATGGAGGAAGAAATGACTAGTTCCTTACTAGGAGGAGGGATTGCAGGAGATTGTAAGAAGGAAAGTAGTATGGGGGTGAAAGAGAAAAGAAACCGAAACATTGTAGTGGTTAGTAGTCTGTTACCTTCCAGTCAATTCCAGTCCAATTCAGTCTAATTCAGAATCATAATTAAAAAGATGTAATTTAAAAGATGGAAGTTAAAAGATGATTTGCAGCAGACTGAGTCTATAGCAGACTCCTGCATGTGAATATATCCCCAGTTAAGGGCAATCAGGTGTGAATGAGGGGGTGGCTGGGTATGGGAGACCAGATGTAGAGAGTTAAGCAAAGGTCATAAAGTGAGGGAGGGGTAAGACTGACCACTCAAAGAGATGCCAGGATCACACAATGAGATACATGAAAACAGGTCATGGAAAACAAGCTGATAGGTAAGAAAGCATACTACAAGGATTATATGTGCTGCACCAAGACACTCAGATCCAGGGGAAGCATAGAAAAGCCAGTGCAATATACAGAGACATTCAGAAGCCAGGGAGAGCTGGGTAAAGTCAGTGCATACCATGGAAAATCAATGCAGTATACAGAGACATTCAGAAGCCAGGGAGAGCTGGGTAAAGTCAGTGCATACCATGGAAAATCAATGCAGTATACAGAGACATTCAGAAGCCAGGGAGAGCTGGGTAAAGTCAGTGCATACCATGGAAAATCAATGCAGTATACAGAGACATTCAGAAGCCAGGGAGAGCTGGGTAAAGTCAGTGCATACCTGTGGGAAGAGGAGAACAGCTCGATTAGATGGTGCAGATGATGATAATATTGTAGTAGTGATGAGTAGCCAAATGCATTCTAGAATTCAGTCTACAGTAATTCAGAATCATAATTAAAAAGATGTAATTTAAAAGATGGAAGTTAAAAGATGATTTGCAGCACATAACACATTATACTATACATTATAATAACACATTAACTCCCGCAACACTGCGATCAAACATGATCGCAGCATTCCGGTGGCCTAGGGAAGCATCGCGCAGGGAGGGGGCTCCCTGCATGCTTCCCTGAGACCCTCAGAACAACGCGATGTGATCGCGTTGTTCCGAGCGTCTCCTCCTCTCTCCTCCCTGCAGGCTCTTGGATCCAAGATGGTCACGGGGTCCTTTCGGGTCCTGCAGGGAGGTGGCTTGTCAGTGCCTGCTAAGAGCAGGCATCGGCAAGCCTCCTTCACTGCCTGTCAGATCGCTGATCTGACACAGTGGTCTGCAAAGTGTCAGATCAGCGATCTGACACTATATAGTGATGTCCCACCCTAGGACAATGTAAAAAAGTTTAAAAAAAAAATATTGTTCCAATAAATACATTTCTTTATGTAAATAAAAACAAACAAACAATAAAAGTACACATTTATTATCGCCGCGTCCGTAATGACCCGACCTATAAAACTGTCCCACTAGTTAACCTCTTCAGTGAACACCGTAAAAGAAATAAATAAAAAACAAGGCAAAAAAGAATGCTTTATCATCATACCACCGAACAAAAAGTGGAATAACACGTGATCAAAAAGACTGATATAAATAAACATGGTACCGCTGAAAACGTCATCTTGCCGCCATACAGCGTCATCAGCGAAAAAAATAAAAAAGTTATAGCCCTCAGAATAAAGCGATGCGAAAATAATTATTTTTTAATATAAAATAGTTTTCATTGTATAAAAGCGCCAAAACATAAAGAAATTATATAAATGAGGTCTCGCTGTAATAGTACTGACCCGAAGAATAAAACTGCTTTATCAATTTTACCAAAGGTGGAATGGTATAAACGCCCCCCCAAAAGAAATTCATGAATTGCTGGTTTTTGTTCATTCTGCCAAACAAAAATCATAACAAAAAGCGATCAAAAAATCTCATGTGCCCGAAAATGGTACCAATAAAAACAAGACCCCACATGACTCTGTGGACCAAAATATGGAAAAATTATAGCTCTCAAAATGTTGTGACGCAAGAAATATTTTTGCAATAAAAAGCGTATTTAAGGGTGGTTTCACACTTGCGTTTTTGTCTGCAGCGTTTTTTGCACAAAAAAGCATGCGTTTTTCCCTATATTTAACATTGAAAACGCATGCGTTTTTTTGTGTACGCGTTTGGTCGCGTTTTCAATCGCATGCGTTTTTTTACTGCATGCGTTCATTTTCAAAAATGCAACTTGTAGTATTTTTGAGAGGCGTTTTTTGGACACAAAAAAACGCATGCGTTTTCATGCGTTTTTTGGGGGGTAAAAAAACACATTGGAGTCAATGGGAACGCGTTTGCATGCATTAAAAACGCATGCGTTTAAAAAAAAAAAAACATAAAAACACACTGATAATCCACCCCACACCATAAAATTGATAAAGGATCCTACCCCTAACCCTACCCCTAACCCTAGCCCTAACCCTAACCCTACCCCTAACCCTAATCCCTTTAAGGGTAGGGTTAGGGGTAGGGTTAGGGGTAGGGTTAGGGTTAGGATCCCTTTAGGGTTAGGATCCGTACCCCTAACCCTAGCTCTTTCTGTTTATAGTGGGTTTTTTACTTTATTTTGATGATTGGCAGCTGTCACACATTTATCTACATGCGTTTAAGAAACGCAAGTGTGAAACCAGCCTTAGTCTGTGACAGCTGCCAAACATAAAAACCCGCTATAAAAACCCGCTATAAATAGTAAATCAAACCCCCCCTTTATCACCCCCTTAGTTAGGGAAAAATAATAAAATTAAAAAAGTATTTATTTCCATTTTCCCATTAGGTTTAGGGTTGGGACTAAAGTTAGGGTTGGGGCTAAAGTTAGGGTTGGGGCTAGAATTGGGGGTTAGGGTTTTGATTGTTTACGGTTAGGTTAGGGGTGTGGTTAGGGTTATGGTTAGGGTTGGAATTAGGGTTAGGGGTGTGTTGGGGTTAGGGGTGTGTTGGGGTTGGGATTAGGGTTAGGGGTGTGTTTGGGTTAGGAGTGTGGTTAGGGTTTTGGTTAGAGTTGGGATTAGGGTAAGGGGTGTGGTTAGGGTTGGGATTAGGGTTAGAGGTGTGTTGGGGTTTGGGTTGGAGTTAGAATTGGGGGGGTTTCCACTGTTTAGGCACATCAGGGGCTCTGCAAACGCAACGTGACGCCCGCAGACCATTCCATCAAAGTTGGCATTCCAACACAACCTCTTCCCTTCCAAGCTCCGACGTGCGTCCAAACAGTGGTTTACCCCCATATATGGGTTATCAGCATACTCAGGACAAATTGCACAACAACGTTTGGGGTCCAATTTCTCCTTTTACCCTTGGGAAAATAAAAAATTGGGGGCGAAAAGATTATTTTTGTGAAAAAAATATGATTTTTTATTTTTACATCTCTACATTATAAACTTCTGTGAAGCATTTGGGGGTTCAAAGTTCTCACCACACATCTAGATAAGTTCCTTAGGGGGTCTACTTTCCAAAATGGTGTCACTTGTGGGGGTTTTCCACTGTTAGGCACATCAGGGGCTCTCCAAACTTGACATGGCGTCTTATCTCAATTCCAGCCAATTTTGCATTGAAAAGTCAAATGGCACTCCTTCCCTTTGGAGGTCTGCCATGCGCCCAAACAGTGGTTTACCCCCACATATGGGATATCTGCGTACTCAGGACAAATTTTACAACAACTTTTGGGGTCCAATTTCTCCTATTACCCTTGGTAAAATAAAACAAATTGGATCTGAAGTAATTTTTTTGTGAAAAAAAGTTAAATGTTCATTTTTTAAAAAAACATTCCAAAAATTCCTGTGAAGCACCTAAAGGGTTAATAAACTTCTTAAATGTGGTTTCAAGCAGCTTGAGGGGTGCAGTTTTTAGAATGGTGTCACTTTTTGGTATTTTCGATCATATAGACCCCTCCAAGTGATTTCAAATGTGATGTGGTCCCTTAAAAAAAATGCTGTTGTAAAAATGAGAAATCGCTGGTCAACTTTTAACCCTTATAATTTCCTAACAAAAAAAAAATTTGGTTCCAAAATTGTGCTGCTGTAAAGTAGACATGTGGGAAATGTTATTTATTAAGTATTTTATTTTATGTAACATATATCTGTGATTTAAGGGCATGTAAATTCAAAGTTGGAAAATTGCAAAATTTTTAAAATTTTCACCAAATTTCCATTTTTTTCACAAATAATATCAAAGAAATTTTACCACTATCATGAAGTGCAGTATGTCATGAAAATGTCAGAATCACTGGGATCTGTTGAAGCGTTCCAGAGTTATCTAATATATAAAGTTGAATGTGTGAATGTGTGTGTGTGTATGTGTGTATGTCCGGGATTGGCATCTGCACCGTTGCAGCTACAGCCACAAAATTTTGCACAGTCACACGTCTGAACCCCGAGAGCGTCATAGGCTATGTTGTGAGGCGAAATTTTAACCCCGCGCGTTCCAATTCACCAAACAATTTTTCCCCTATCTACATAATGGGGAAAAAAGTGAAAGAAAAAGTGTTGGAGGCGTCGTAGCTACAGCCACAAAATTTTGCACAGTCACACGTCTGGACCCCGAGAGCGTCATAGGCTACGTTGTGAGGCGAAATTTTAACCCCGCGCGTTCCAATTCACCAAACAATTTTTCCCTATCTACATAATGGGGGAAAAAGTGAAAGGAAAAGTGTTGGAGGCGTCGCAGCTACAGCCACAAAATTTTGCACAGTCACACGTCTGGACCCCGAGAGCGTCATAGGCTATGTTGTGAGGTGAAATTTTAACCCCGCGCATTCCAATTCACCAAACAATTTTGCCCCTATCTACATAATGGGAAAAAATGAAAGGAAAAGTGTAGGAGGCAAATTGACAGCTGCCAGATGTGAACAAGGGGGACTTAAAGAATGAGAGCGATGGCGCCAAAGAGTATATACCGTACAGTTGCTAAGGTGGGGCCCCGACATGGGATACTCACCACACACGGGGATATGAACACACACAAAATGCGCCACACACTACCACGTGCTTGAACACATATTACCCTCAGCACACATTTCACCACACATACACCAACCTCGCTACATAAAAGTCGAAACACAAAAGTCGCCACTCAAAACTCGCCACACGCAGAACTCGCCACATGCAAAAACTAGGCAATTGCAAAACTCGCCACAAGTGCAAAACTCACCTCATGGAAAACTCGCCACACGCAAAACTTGCACACATGGAAAAATTGCCACATGCACAAAAGTTGCAACACATGCAAAAGTTGCCTCACACAAAACTTGCACATACTCAAAAGGCACCACACATAAAACTCGCCACGCGCAAAACTCGCCATGCGCAAAACTTGCTGCACACAACTTGCTACACTAACCTGTCACATGCAACGCAACACACAAAAAGTTGCTACACGCATGTTGCCACACAAAACTCATCTCACAAAAGTCGCTACATGCATGTCGTCACACGCAACTCAACACACACAACTTGACAAACGAAACTCGCCCTAAAACACACACGTCTGGTATTAGCCTTCAAAAATAAAAATCTGATTAATAAGCAGACAAACTACAACAAATGTACCATATAGGAAATACGGCAGCTGTCAGTCACATGACCTGTCTATTATGTGTATGTGTGAGCTAATATATACTGCCAGGGGGAGGGCTTCCTGTTGGCTGGGGATATATCAGGCTGCCAATTTAGCTTACAAATACTGAGGTAAAAATACTGAGCAAATAACGTGTGAACGAGGTCTAATACAGGAGGAGATGACACACAGGTATATACTATATACAGGGGAGATGACACACAGATATATACTATATACAGGAGAGATGACACACAGGTATATACTATATAGAGGAGGAGATGACATACAGGTACATATATACAGGAGGAGATGACATACAGGTATATACTATATACAGGAGGAGATGACATACAGGTATATGCTATATATAGAAGATGACATGCAGGTATATACTATATACAGGAGGAGATGACACACAGATATATACTATATACAGGGGAGATGACACACAGGTATATACTATATACAGGAGGAGATGACATACAGGTATATGCTATATATAGAAGATGACATGCAGGTATATACTATATACAGGAGGAGATGACACACAGATATACCGTATATACTCGAGTATAAGCCGAGATTTTCAGCCCATTTTTTTGGGCTGAAAGTCCCCCTCTCGGCTTATACTCGAGTCATATACCCGGGTGTCAGCAGGGGAGGGGGAGCGGGGGCTGTGTAATCATACTTACCTGCTCCCAGCGCGGTCCCTGCAGTCCCTGGCTTCCCCGGTGCTGCAGATTCTTCCTGCACTGAGCGGTCACATGGCACCGCTCATTACAGAAATGAATAGGCAGCTCCACCCCCATAGGGGAGGAGCCGCATATTCATTGCTGTAAATGATCGGTGCCATGTGACCGCTCAATTACAGGAAGAAGCTGCAGCGCCGGAGAAGCCAGGGACTGCAGGGACCGCGCCGCAGCAGGTAAGGGGAGCGCAGCGCTATAATTACCTGCTCCTCGCTCCGGCTCCGTCTGCAGCGTCCTCTAGCAGTGACGCTCAGGTTAGAGGGCGCTGTGACGTAGTCAGTGCGCGCCCTCTGCTGAGCGTCAGTGCTGGAGACGGAGCCGCACGAGGAGCAGGTAATTATTGAAAGCGCCGGCGTCCTGAGAAGAGAGGTGAGTATGTGATTTTTTTTTTTTTTATGGCAGCACCAGCAGCATTCTAAGGAGCACCTATGGGGCCATAAAGGTGCAGAGCATATAAGGGGCACAGCATTCTAAGGAGCACCTATGGGGCCATAAAGGTGCAGAGCATATAAGGGGCACAGCATTATAAGGAGCACCTATGGGGCCATAAAGGTGCAGAGCATATATGGGGCACAGCATTATAAGGAGCACCTATGGGGCCATAAAGGTGCAGAGCATATAAGGGGCACAGCATTATAAGGAGCACCTATGGGGCCATAAAGGTGCAGAGCATATATGGGGCACAGCATTATAAGGAGCACCTATGGGGCCATAAAGGTGCAGAGCATATAAGGGGCACAGCATTCTAAGGAGCACCTATGGGGCCATAAAGGTGCAGAGCATATAAGGGGCACATCATTATAAGGAGCACCTATGGGGCCATAAAGGTGCAGAGCATATATGGGGCACAGCATTATAAGGAGCACCTATGGGGCCATAAAGGTGCAGAGCATATAAGGGGCACAGCATTCTAAGGAGCACCTATGGGGCCATAAAGGTGCAGAGCATATAAGGGGCACAGCATTATAAGGAGCACCTATGGGGCCATAAAGGTGCAGAGCATATATGGGGCACAGCATTATAAGGAGCACCTATGGGGCCATAAAGGTGCAGAGCATATAAGGGGCACAGCATTATAAGGAGCACCTATGGGGCCATAAAGGTGCAGAGCATATATGGGGCACAGCATTATAAGGAGCACCTATGGGGCCATAAAGGTGCAGAGCATATATGGGGCACAGCATTCTAAGGAGCACCTATGGGGCCATAAAGGTGCAGAGCATAAATGGGGCACAGCATTATAAGGAGCACCTATGGGGCCATAAAGGTGCAGAGCATATATGGGGCACAGCATTCTAAGGAGCACCTATGGGGCCATAAAGGTGCAGAGCATATAAGGGGCACAGCATTATAAGGAGCACCTATGGGGCCATAAAGGTGCAGAGCATATATGGGGCACAGCATTATAAGGAGCACCTATGGGGCCATAAAGGTGCAGAGCATATATGGGGCACAGCATTCTAAGGAGCACCTATGGGGCCATAAAGGTGCAGAGCATAAATGGGGCACAGCATTATAAGGAGCACCTATGGGGCCATAAAGGTGCAGAGCATAAATGGGGCACAGCATTATAAGGAGCACCTATGGGGCCATAAAGGTGCAGAGCATATAAGGGGCACAGCATTCTAAGGAGCACCTATGGGGCCATAAAGGTGCAGAGCATATAAGGGCACAGCATTATAAGGAGCACCTATGGGGCCATAAAGGTGCAGAGCATATATGGGGCACAGCATTATAAGGAGCACCTATGGGGCCATAAAGGTGCAGAGCATATAAGGGGCACAGCATTCTAAGGAGCACCTATGGGGCCATAAAGGTGCAGAGCATATAAGGGGCACAGCATTATAAGGAGCACCTATGGGGCCATAAAGGTGCAGAGCATATATGGGGCACAGCATTATAAGGAGCACCTATGGGGCCATAAAGGTGCAGAGCATATAAGGGGCACAGCATTATAAGGAGCACCTATGGGGCCATAAAGGTGCAGAGCATATATGGGGCACAGCATTATAAGGAGCACCTATAGGGCCATAAAGGTGCAGAGCATATATGGGGCACAGCATTCTAAGGAGCACCTATGGGGCCATAAAGGTGCAGAGCATAAATGGGGCACAGCATTATAAGGAGCACCTATGGGGCCATAAAGGTGCAGAGCATATATGGGGCACAGCATTATAAGGAGCACCTATGGGGCCATAAAGGTGCAGAGCATATATGGGGCACAGCATTATAAGGAGCACCTATGGGGCCATAAAGGTGCAGAGCATATAAGGGGCACAGCATTCTAAGGAGCACCTATGGGGCCATAAAGGTGCAGAGCATATAAGGGGCACAGCATTATAAGGAGCACCTATGGGGCCATAAAGGTGCAGAGCATATATGGGGCACAGCATTATAAGGAGCACCTATGGGGCCATAAAGGTGCAGAGCATATAAGGGGCACAGCATTCTAAGGAGCACCTATGGGGCCATAAAGGTGCAGAGCATATATGGGGCACAGCATTATAAGGAGCACCTATGGGGCCATAAAGGTGCAGAGCATATATGGGGCACAGCATTATAAGGAGCATTTATGGGGCCATAATCAAAGGTGCAGAGCATATATGGCACAGCATTATAAGGAGCATCTATGGGGCCATAATCAAAGGTGCAGAGCATATATGGGGCACAGCATTATAAGGAGCATCTATGGGGCCATAATCAACGGTGCAGAGCATTCTATATAGCACAGTTGTATATGGAGCATTTATTAATAATGAACAGTATGGAGCATCTATTTTTATTTTTGAAATTCACCGGTAAATGCTGCATTTTCTACCCTAGGCTTATACTCGAGTCAATAAGTTTTCCCAGTTTTTTGTGGCAAAATTAGGGGTGTCGGCTTATACTCGGGTCGGCTTATACTCGAGTATATACGGTATACTATATACAGGGGAGATGACACACAGGTATATACTATATACAGGAGGAGATGACATACAGGTATATACTATATATAGATGGAGATGACATTCAGGTATTTGCTATATATAGGGGAGATGACACACAGCAGGTAAATACTATATACAGGGGAGATGACATACAGGTATATACTATATACAGGAGATGACATACAGATGTATACTATATATAAGGGAGATGACAAACATGTATATACTGAGGTGATGAGGTGAAAATAAGAGGTGTGAGGTGAAAATGAAAAGGTGTGAGTGCAAAATGAGAGGAGTGAGGAAAAATGACAGATGTGAGAGGAGTGATCAGAAAATGACAGTGAGGTTGAAATGACAAGTGTTAGGGGGGAATGAGAGGAGTGAGGGAGAAAATGAAAGGTGTGAGGGAGAAAATGAGAGATGTGAGGGGGAAAATGAAAGATGTGATTGGGAAAATTAGAGGCGTGATGGGAAAATAAGAGAAGTGAGGTGCTATAACTAACCACAGATATTTACTATGCCCAGGCAACGCCGGGCTCTTCAGCTAGTAACCTCATAAAGGGACAGTGGTCAGAATTGTAAAAATTGGCCCGGTCATTAACGTGCAAACCACTCTTAGGGGTAAAGGGGCTAAATGTCTGCTGGCAAATGCAAGAAGTCTCGCAAACAAAATGAATGAACTGGAGACTTTTACCAGTCACAGAATACGATGACCTGGACCTGCTGGACAAAAGCCATTACTGGATGACAAACAGAGAGTTACACTACATTTAGAAAGGACAGGAAGGACAGAAAAGGTGGAGGAGTGTGTATTTTCATTAAATCTAACTTAAGACCATTGCTCAGGTGCGGACTGGGGATGAAATTCAGCCCTGGCATTTGAAATCACACAGACCCATGATGTCACCGTCCCCATGAACCAGATGGGACATATTACAAATATTACTCTGGATGGAGGAAAGGAAGATTTTCTTCAAGACCAATATGTCTAATCGTGGCCTAGTGGGATAAGTGACAGAGTCAGCGACTTGTGATCCGTCGCAACTCTTAACAGTGTAGGTGTCTTGCAGGGCCGTATTTGCCACTAGGCACGTGAGGGCACGTGCCTAGGGCGCCAGGATGCGGGGGGCGGCAGCTGAGCAAGTTTTTTTTTTAAGGTCTGGGGTCAACCGTCCGCCCCCCTCCCCCCTCCTTGAAGATGACATACTCACCCTCCTGCAGCGGTGCCTGCAGCTCCCATGGTCTCAGCGTTGGCAGCTCGTCCTGTTCTCAGCGGTCACATGGTACCGCTCATTAAGGTCATGAATATGGACGCATATTCATGACCTTAATGAGCGGTAGCATGTGACAGCTCACACAGGAAAAAGCTGCCGCGCCGGGAGTCAGGATATAGAATCTGATGCAGGGAGTTCAGCGCGCTGTGAGGAGGGAGAGTATGACGGCCCGGGGGAGGATGCGGGAGGATGATGGAGGACGGGGGAGTATGAAGGAGGATGGGAGAGGACGGGGGAGTATGCAAGAGGACGGGGGAGTATGCAGGAGGACGGGGAGTATGCAGGAGGACGGGGGAGTATGCAGGAGGACGGGGGAGGATGAAGGAGGATGGGGGAGGACGGGGGAGTATGCAAGAGGACGGGGGAGTATGCAGGAGGACGGGGGAGTATGCAGGAGGACGGGGGAGGATGAAGGAGGACAGGGGAAGATTCAGTTGGACGGAGGAGGGTGAAGTAGGACAGGGGAGGATGCAGGAGGACGAGGGAGTATGAAGGAGGATGGGGGAGGATGCAGGAGGATGGGGGAGGATGGGGGAGGACGGGGAGGATGCAGGAGGACGGGGAGGATGCAGGAGGACGGGGGAGAATGCAGGAGGACGGGGGAGTATGCAGGAGGACGGGGGAGTATGCAGGAGGACGGGGGAATATGAAGGAGGACAGGGGAAGATGCAGTTGGACGGAGGAGGGTGAAGTAGGACAGGGGAGGATGCAGGAGGACGGGGGAGGATGCAGGAGGATGGGGGAGGATGCAGGAGGACGGGGAGGATGCAGGAGGATGGAGAGGATGCAGGAGGACGGGGAGGATGAAGGAGGATGTAGGAGGACAGGGGAGGATGCAGGAGGACGGGGAGGATGCAGGAGGACTGGGAGGATAAAAGAGGACGGGGAGGATGAAGGAGGACGGGGGAGTATGAAGGAGGACGGGGGAGGATACAGGAGGATGGGAGGATGCAGGAGGACGGGGGAGAATGAAGGACGGGGGAGTATGCAGGATGACCGGGGAGGATGCAGGAGGATGGGGAGTATGAAGGAGGGCGGGGGAGGATGCAGGAGGACGGGGGAGTATGAAGGAGGACGAGGGAGTATGCAGGAGGACAGGGGAGTTTGAAGGAGGACGGGGGAGTATGCAGGAGGACGGGGGGAGTATGAAGGAGGACAGGGAGGATGAAGGAGGACAGGGAGGATGAAGGAGGATGGGGGAGGTTGAAGGAGGACGAGGAAGGATGCAGGAGGACGGAAGAGTATGAAGGAGGATGGGGGAGGATGCAGGAGGACCGGGGAGGTTGAAGGAGGATGGGGGAGGATGAAGCAGGATGGGGGAGGATGAAGGTGGATGCGGGAGGATGCAGGAGGACGGGGAGTATGCAGGAGGACGGGGGAGGATGAAGGAGGACGGGGGAGTATGAAGGAGGATGGGGAGGATGCAGGAAGATGGGGGAGTATGAAGGAGGAAGGGGGAGTATGCAGGATGACCAGGGAGGACGGGGGAGGATGCAGGAGGACAGGGGAGTATGAAGGAGGACGGGGGAGTATGAAGGAGGACGGGGGAGGATGCAGGAGGACGGGGGAGTATGAAGGACGGGGGAGTATGCAGGAGGATGGGGAGTATGCAGGAGGACGGGGGAGGATGAAGGAGGACGGGGGAGTATGCAGGAGGATGGGGGGAGGATGAAGGAGGACAGGGAGGATGAAGGAGGACAGGGAGGATGGGGGGAGGATGAAGGAGAATGGGGGAGGATGAAACAGGATGGGGGAGGATGAAGGAGGATAGGGGAGGATGCAGGAGGATGGGGAGGATTTCCCTGTTATCCTGACCAGTTCAGCAAAGCTAAGTTTTTGCTTGTGCTTTTCTATTCACAGATTGTGGACTTATCCGTTCAGTGCTTTCTATGTTTGTCCAGCGTTATCAGTATGAATTAATTCTGTCTTGCTGGAAGCTCTGGGAAGCAGATTTACCCTCCACACCTTTAGTCAGGTGTGGAGATTTTTTTGTAAACTCTGCGTGGATTTTTGTAGTGTTTTATACTTACCGCACAGTATTCCATCCTGTCCTATCTATCAAGCTAGACTGGCCTCCTGTGCTCATCCTGGTTTCATTCTGTGTATGTCTTTTTCCTCTCCACTCACAGTCATTACTTGTGGGGGGCTAATCTATCCTTATGGGATTTTCTCTGAGGCAAGATAGTTTTCCTGCTTCTGTCTTTAGGGGTAGTTAGCTCTTAGGCTGTGACGAGATGCCTAGGGAGAGTTAGGAGCATTCCACGGCTACTTCTAGTGTTGTGTTGAGCTTAGGGACTGCGGTCAGTACAGTTACCACTTCCTTCAGAGCTCGTTCCATGTTGCTCCTAGACCACCGCATCATAACAGTACAAGTGGCCAAAAATGAACTAAATGCATCTCAAAAGAAGGAAAAGAAAGTTCTGAACCATTTTTTTTCTGTGCTCTGGTTTGTCTTTTTTTTCCTCTTGATATCTGGGTGGTTCAGGATATATGCTTTGGCATGGATGTTCAGGGTTTGTTTTCTCGTGTGGATCAACTTGCTGCAAGAGTACAGAGTATCCAGGACTATGTTGTCCAGACTCCGGCTTTAGAGCCTAGAATTCCTACTCCTGATTTGTTTTTTGGGGACAGATCCAAGTTTTTGAACTTTAAAAATAACTGCAGATTGTTTTTTGCTTTGAAACCCCGTTCTTCTGGTGATCCCATTCAGCAAGTAAAAATCATCATATCCTTGCTGCGTGGTGACCCTCAAGACTGGGCTTTTTCTCTTGAAACAGGGGATCCGGCATTATTGAATGTTGATGCATTTTTTCAAGCGCTCGGATTATTGTATGACGAACCTAATTCTGTGGATCACGCAGAAAAAACCCTGTTGGCCTTGTGTCAAGGTCAGGAAGCGGCAGAGTTATACTGCCAGAAATTTAGAAAATGGTCTGTGCTCACTAAATGTAATGAAGACGCTCTGGCTGCTATTTTCAGAAAAGGTCTTTCTGAAGCCCTTAAAGATGTTATGGTGGGCTTTCCTACGCCTGCCGGTTTGAGCGAATCTATGTCTCTAGCCATTGAGATCGATCGGCGTCTGCGCGAGCGCAAAGCTGTGCACCATATGGCAGTATCCTCTGAGCAGAGTCCAGAACCTATGCAATGTGATAGGATTTTGACTAGAACAGAACGGCAGGAATTCAGACGTCAGAATAGGCTGTGTTTTTACTGTGGTGATTCTGCTCATGTTATCTCTGATTGCCCTAAGCATACTAAGAGAGTCGCTAGGTCTGTTACCATTAGTACTATACCGCCTAAATTTCTCTTATCTGTGACCCTGATTTGCTCATTGTCGTCCTTTTCTGTGATGGCATTTGTGGATTCAGGCGCTGCCCTGAACTTAATGGACTTAGAATTCGCCAGGCGCTGTGGTTTTTCCTTGCAGCCTTTGCAGAGCCCTATTCCTTTGAGGGGTATTGATGCTACACCCTTGGCCAAGGATAAACCTCAGTACTGGACACAGATGACTATGTACATGGCTCCAGCACATCAGGAAGATTGCCGATTTCTGGTGTTGCATAACCTGCATGATGTTGTTGTACTGGGTTTTCCATGGTTACAGGAACATAATCCGGTGCTGGATTGGAAAACTATGTCGGTGACTAGTTGGGGTTGTCAAGGGGTACATAGTGACGTTCCTTTGATGTCAATTTCCTCTTCCCCCTCTTCTGAGGTCCCTGAGTTTTTGTCGGAATTCCTGGATGTATTTGATGAGCCCAAGTCCAGTTCCCTTCCTCCGCACAGGGACTGTGATTGTGCTATTAACTTGATTCCTGGTTGCAAGTTCCCTAAGGGCCGACTTTTCAATCTGTCTGTGCCAGAGCATGCCGCCATGCGGAGTTATGTTAAGGAGTCTTTGGAGAAGGGGCATATTCGGCCCTCTTCGTCACCATTGGGAGCGGGTTTCTTTTTTGTGAGTTCTGCTCTTGGGCTCCCTCTTGTGGTTTCAAGTGGTATGGCTGCTCCTTGGAGTTAGCTGTGATCAGCTGCCTCCACTTATCGTCTCTTCTGCTCGGCTATTTAGGCCTGGCTGTTCCTTCAGCCAGTGCCACTTGTAAATGGTTCCTGGTTGGATTCACATCTCTTTGGATTTCCCTGTTATCCTGACTAGTTCAGCAAAGCTAAGTTTTTGCTTGCGCTTTTCTGTTCACAGATTGTGGACTTATCCGTTCAGTGCTTTCTATGTTTGTCCAGCGTTATCAGTATGAATTAATTCTGTCTTGCTGGAAGCTCTGGGAAGCAGATTTACCCTCCACACCTTTAGTCAGGTGTGGAGATTTTTTTGTAAACTCTGCGTGGATTTTTGTAGTGTTTTATACTGACCGCACAGTATTCCATCCTGTCCTATCTATCAAGCTAGACTGGCCTCCTGTGCTCATCCTGGTTTCATTCTGTGTATGTCTTTTTCCTCTCCACTCACAGTCATTACTTGTTGGGGGCTAATCTATCCTTTGGGGACTTTCTCTGAGGCAAGATAGTTTTCCTGCTTCTGTCTTTAGGGGTACTTAGCTCTTAGGCTGTGACGAGATGCCTAGGGAGAGTTAGGAGCATTCCACGGCTACTTCTAGTGTTGTGTTGAGCTTAGGGACTGCGGTCAGTACAGTTACCACTTCCTTCAGAGCTCGTTCCATGTTGCTCCTAGACCACCGCATCATAACAGATGGGGAGTATGAAGGAGGATGGGGGAGTATGAAGGACGGGGGAGGATGTAGGAGGATGGGGGAGTATGAAGGAGGAAAGGAGGACGGGGGAGTATGCAGGAGGATGGGGAGTATGCAGGAGGACGGGGGAGGATGAAGGAGGACGGGGGAGTATGCAGGAGGATGGGGGGAGGATGAAGGAGGACGGGGAGGATGAAGGAGGACGGGGGAGGATGCAGGTAGACGGGGGAGTATGAAGGAAGACGGTGGAGGATGGGGAGGATGAAGGCGGACGGGGAAAATGAAGGAGGACGGGGGAGTATGAAGGAGGACAAGGGAGGATGCAGGAGGACAGGGGAGGATGAAGGAGGACAGGGGAAGATGAAGAAGGACGGGGCGGGTGAAGGAGGACGGGGAGGGTGAAGGAGGATGGGGGAGTGTGAAGGAGGTTGGGGAGGATGAAGGAGGACGGGGAACCATGCATATAAGGATGGGAGGGGGGAGCAGAGCCACGCATATAAGGATGGTAGGGGGGAGCAGAGCCATGCATATAAGATTGGAAGGGGGGAGCAGAGCCACGCATATAAGGATGGGAGGGGGGAGCAGAGCCATGCATATAAGGATGGGAGGGGGGAGCAAAGCCACGCATACAAGATGGGAGGGGGGAGCAGAGCCACGCATACAAGATGGGAGGGGGGAGCAGAGCCACGCATACAAGATGGGAGGGGGGAGTAGAGCCACGCATACAAGATGGGAGGGGAGAGCTATACATGTAACATGGGGAGCCACACAGAGCAGGACAAGAGGAGGGAGCCACACATGATGGACAGTGATGGGGACAATACATACCCGGCTTATACTCGAGTCGTTAAGTTTACCCAGTTTTTTGTGGCAAAATTAGGTTCCTCGGCTTATACTCGGGTTGGCTTATACTTGAGTATATACGGTGTGTAATATATACACATGTATGTGTGTGTGGCTATATCTATAAAGCTTTGTCGCCATAAAACGAGGGAGGCCTAGGCACAGTTCTTGCACAAGGGCCCCAAGCTGTCTGTGTCCACCCCTGCCCAGGTAACAATTGTACTCGCATCTTACAGAAGTGAGTATAATTGAGGTTCTGACTGCCGGGTCAGAGCTACGTGAGCAGCGTGATCAGATCATGTGATCATGCTGCTGATGTCGCTCACTCGTGCTGCAGAGGCAAACACTGGTGGTAAGTGCCCCAGTGGAGCAGAAGAAACAGATGACTAAGTGCACGGGAGGGGGGGCAATTTGAGTGGGGATGGGGGGATTTATTATGTGTGGGGAGAATTGGAGTGGAGATGGGGTGCTTAATGTGTGGGGTGAGATTTAAGGGCACAAAATGAAGAACAAAGGGGGAGATGGGGAAACAGTACTGTGGGAATGGGGGCATGTACTGTATGAGGACAAAGTATGGGGGCATGGGTGCAGACAGTATGGGGAGCGACGGGGGAATGTATGTGGTAACAGTATGAGTAGTGATGTGAAAAATGTATGTGGACAGAGTACGGGGAGTGAGGGTGATGGGATGTGTGCAGACACAGTATGGGGAGTCAGGTGAGCAGGCAGTATAGAAAGTGAAGGTTTAAATATATGAGGAGACAGTATGGTGAGCAGGGGGATGTGAGAAGAGACAGTATGAGGAGGAAGGGTAATAGTGTGAGGAGACAGTATGGGGAGAAAAGTGAGTGGGCACAGAATAGAAACTGAGTAGTGGGGGTGTAGCATGGGGGAACAGTGTAAGGGCACAGCCAGGAGGGGGCAGTATACCAAGGAGGGGGAGTGTGATGAGAGAGTACAGTATAACTACTGGGCCCTATAGGGGGGACACAGTATGAGAGGACAGTGTGAAGAGGGGGCTGGTATGGAAAGGAGAGGTCAGTGTGAAGAGCATGTACCATAAGAGGGACAATGTGGGGGTCATATTTTGTGCAGACAATATAGTGAGGGGCAATTTTTTATACAGGAGCATTGTAATGACACTTGTATCTTTAAGGGCATCATGTGGAGATTTTCTGCAAAAGAGCGGAGAAGATGGAAGTCTGCAGATGCGGCTGGGGAGGAGAAAACTCATCATGGGGTCTGGACAAGATGAAGAAAAGAAGGAGAACGACTCCAGAGATGACGTCATCTATAAGGTACCTGGATGTAAATGTTATTTGTGATGTTAACTAATTCTCATGTTTTTATTTATGTTAGGAGCATGAAAGGGAATGTCCAGGTTTGTAAAGAGTCTGCAGTCATTCTATGTGACTGCAGACTTCTGAATTCTCACAGTGCACACTGCACGCTGTCAGGATTCTCTCATGCTGGCGATTTACATACATGCGGTCACGTGCTGACTAGACGTGTGGCCTCACTCAATGAAAATGAACTGAGTGAGGCCGGGCACATCTAGTCAGAATGTGGTCAGATGTATACAAATCACATGCTTGTGCTGACATGACCGTCCACCGGCAAGGGAGAACCTAAAAGTGTGCAGTGCATTAGTTGTGAGAATTCAGATGCTGCGATGTCAGGATTCAGCTCTGCAGGTTCCAATAGTCGTCACATGGACACTTCACTCATATGCGATTTTCATACTCATGGTCCTGTGACAACGAGCCTTCTGCTTCTCTGTTTTTCACTGAACATTGAGAGCATTAGGGAGACGAGGTCGTTGGTACATGACTAAGTGCAAATTGCATATGTCCTTGGTGGATGATGACACACAGATATACCGTATATACTCGAGTATAAGCCGAGATTTTCAGCCCATTTTTTTGGGCTGAAAGTCCCCCTCTCGGCTTATACTCGAGTCATATACCCGGGTGTCAGCAGGGGAGGGGGAGCGGGGGCTGTGTAATCATACTTACCTGCTCCCAGCGCGGTCCCTGCAGTCCCTGGCTTCCCCGGTGCTGCAGATTCTTCCTGCACTGAGCGGTCACATGGCACCGCTCATTACAGAAATGAATAGGCAGCTCCACCCCCATAGGGGAGGAGCCGCATATTCATTGCTGTAAATGATCGGTGCCATGTGACCGCTCAATTACAGGAAGAAGCTGCAGCGCCGGAGAAGCCAGGGACTGCAGGGACCGCGCCGCAGCAGGTAAGGGGAGCGCAGCGCTATAATTACCTGCTCCTCGCTCCGGCTCCGTCTGCAGCGTCCTCTAGCAGTGACGCTCAGGTTAGAGGGCGCTGTGACGTAGTCAGTGCGCGCCCTCTGCTGAGCGTCAGTGCTGGAGACGGAGCCGCACGAGGAGCAGGTAATTATTGAAAGCGCCGGCGTCCTGAGAAGAGAGGTGAGTATGTGATTTTTTTTTTTTTTATGGCAGCACCAGCAGCATTCTAAGGAGCACCTATGGGGCCATAAAGGTGCAGAGCATATAAGGGGCACAGCATTCTAAGGAGCACCTATGGGGCCATAAAGGTGCAGAGCATATAAGGGGCACAGCATTATAAGGAGCACCTATGGGGCCATAAAGGTGCAGAGCATATATGGGGCACAGCATTATAAGGAGCACCTATGGGGCCATAAAGGTGCAGAGCATATAAGGGGCACAGCATTATAAGGAGCACCTATGGGGCCATAAAGGTGCAGAGCATATATGGGGCACAGCATTATAAGGAGCACCTATGGGGCCATAAAGGTGCAGAGCATATAAGGGGCACAGCATTCTAAGGAGCACCTATGGGGCCATAAAGGTGCAGAGCATATAAGGGGCACATCATTATAAGGAGCACCTATGGGGCCATAAAGGTGCAGAGCATATATGGGGCACAGCATTATAAGGAGCACCTATGGGGCCATAAAGGTGCAGAGCATATAAGGGGCACAGCATTCTAAGGAGCACCTATGGGGCCATAAAGGTGCAGAGCATATAAGGGGCACAGCATTATAAGGAGCACCTATGGGGCCATAAAGGTGCAGAGCATATATGGGGCACAGCATTATAAGGAGCACCTATGGGGCCATAAAGGTGCAGAGCATATAAGGGGCACAGCATTATAAGGAGCACCTATGGGGCCATAAAGGTGCAGAGCATATATGGGGCACAGCATTATAAGGAGCACCTATGGGGCCATAAAGGTGCAGAGCATATATGGGGCACAGCATTCTAAGGAGCACCTATGGGGCCATAAAGGTGCAGAGCATAAATGGGGCACAGCATTATAAGGAGCACCTATGGGGCCATAAAGGTGCAGAGCATATATGGGGCACAGCATTCTAAGGAGCACCTATGGGGCCATAAAGGTGCAGAGCATATAAGGGGCACAGCATTATAAGGAGCACCTATGGGGCCATAAAGGTGCAGAGCATATATGGGGCACAGCATTATAAGGAGCACCTATGGGGCCATAAAGGTGCAGAGCATATATGGGGCACAGCATTCTAAGGAGCACCTATGGGGCCATAAAGGTGCAGAGCATAAATGGGGCACAGCATTATAAGGAGCACCTATGGGGCCATAAAGGTGCAGAGCATAAATGGGGCACAGCATTATAAGGAGCACCTATGGGGCCATAAAGGTGCAGAGCATATAAGGGGCACAGCATTCTAAGGAGCACCTATGGGGCCATAAAGGTGCAGAGCATATAAGGGCACAGCATTATAAGGAGCACCTATGGGGCCATAAAGGTGCAGAGCATATATGGGGCACAGCATTATAAGGAGCACCTATGGGGCCATAAAGGTGCAGAGCATATAAGGGGCACAGCATTCTAAGGAGCACCTATGGGGCCATAAAGGTGCAGAGCATATAAGGGGCACAGCATTATAAGGAGCACCTATGGGGCCATAAAGGTGCAGAGCATATATGGGGCACAGCATTATAAGGAGCACCTATGGGGCCATAAAGGTGCAGAGCATATAAGGGGCACAGCATTATAAGGAGCACCTATGGGGCCATAAAGGTGCAGAGCATATATGGGGCACAGCATTATAAGGAGCACCTATAGGGCCATAAAGGTGCAGAGCATATATGGGGCACAGCATTCTAAGGAGCACCTATGGGGCCATAAAGGTGCAGAGCATAAATGGGGCACAGCATTATAAGGAGCACCTATGGGGCCATAAAGGTGCAGAGCATATATGGGGCACAGCATTATAAGGAGCACCTATGGGGCCATAAAGGTGCAGAGCATATATGGGGCACAGCATTATAAGGAGCACCTATGGGGCCATAAAGGTGCAGAGCATATAAGGGGCACAGCATTCTAAGGAGCACCTATGGGGCCATAAAGGTGCAGAGCATATAAGGGGCACAGCATTATAAGGAGCACCTATGGGGCCATAAAGGTGCAGAGCATATATGGGGCACAGCATTATAAGGAGCACCTATGGGGCCATAAAGGTGCAGAGCATATAAGGGGCACAGCATTCTAAGGAGCACCTATGGGGCCATAAAGGTGCAGAGCATATATGGGGCACAGCATTATAAGGAGCACCTATGGGGCCATAAAGGTGCAGAGCATATATGGGGCACAGCATTATAAGGAGCATTTATGGGGCCATAATCAAAGGTGCAGAGCATATATGGCACAGCATTATAAGGAGCATCTATGGGGCCATAATCAAAGGTGCAGAGCATATATGGGGCACAGCATTATAAGGAGCATCTATGGGGCCATAATCAACGGTGCAGAGCATTCTATATAGCACAGTTGTATATGGAGCATTTATTAATAATGAACAGTATGGAGCATCTATTTTTATTTTTGAAATTCACCGGTAAATGCTGCATTTTCTACCCTAGGCTTATACTCGAGTCAATAAGTTTTCCCAGTTTTTTGTGGCAAAATTAGGGGTGTCGGCTTATACTCGGGTCGGCTTATACTCGAGTATATACGGTATACTATATACAGGGGAGATGACACACAGGTATATACTATATACAGGAGGAGATGACATACAGGTATATACTATATATAGATGGAGATGACATTCAGGTATTTGCTATATATAGGGGAGATGACACACAGCAGGTAAATACTATATACAGGGGAGATGACATACAGGTATATACTATATACAGGAGATGACATACAGATGTATACTATATATAAGGGAGATGACAAACATGTATATACTGAGGTGATGAGGTGAAAATAAGAGGTGTGAGGTGAAAATGAAAAGGTGTGAGTGCAAAATGAGAGGAGTGAGGAAAAATGACAGATGTGAGAGGAGTGATCAGAAAATGACAGTGAGGTTGAAATGACAAGTGTTAGGGGGGAATGAGAGGAGTGAGGGAGAAAATGAAAGGTGTGAGGGAGAAAATGAGAGATGTGAGGGGGAAAATGAAAGATGTGATTGGGAAAATTAGAGGCGTGATGGGAAAATAAGAGAAGTGAGGTGCTATAACTAACCACAGATATTTACTATGCCCAGGCAACGCCGGGCTCTTCAGCTAGTAACCTCATAAAGGGACAGTGGTCAGAATTGTAAAAATTGGCCCGGTCATTAACGTGCAAACCACTCTTAGGGGTAAAGGGGCTAAATGTCTGCTGGCAAATGCAAGAAGTCTCGCAAACAAAATGAATGAACTGGAGACTTTTACCAGTCACAGAATACGATGACCTGGACCTGCTGGACAAAAGCCATTACTGGATGACAAACAGAGAGTTACACTACATTTAGAAAGGACAGGAAGGACAGAAAAGGTGGAGGAGTGTGTATTTTCATTAAATCTAACTTAAGACCATTGCTCAGGTGCGGACTGGGGATGAAATTCAGCCCTGGCATTTGAAATCACACAGACCCATGATGTCACCGTCCCCATGAACCAGATGGGACATATTACAAATATTACTCTGGATGGAGGAAAGGAAGATTTTCTTCAAGACCAATATGTCTAATCGTGGCCTAGTGGGATAAGTGACAGAGTCAGCGACTTGTGATCCGTCGCAACTCTTAACAGTGTAGGTGTCTTGCAGGGCCGTATTTGCCACTAGGCACGTGAGGGCACGTGCCTAGGGCGCCAGGATGCGGGGGGCGGCAGCTGAGCAAGTTTTTTTTTTAAGGTCTGGGGTCAACCGTCCGCCCCCCTCCCCCCTCCTTGAAGATGACATACTCACCCTCCTGCAGCGGTGCCTGCAGCTCCCATGGTCTCAGCGTTGGCAGCTCGTCCTGTTCTCAGCGGTCACATGGTACCGCTCATTAAGGTCATGAATATGGACGCATATTCATGACCTTAATGAGCGGTAGCATGTGACAGCTCACACAGGAAAAAGCTGCCGCGCCGGGAGTCAGGATATAGAATCTGATGCAGGGAGTTCAGCGCGCTGTGAGGAGGGAGAGTATGACGGCCCGGGGGAGGATGCGGGAGGATGATGGAGGACGGGGGAGTATGAAGGAGGATGGGAGAGGACGGGGGAGTATGCAAGAGGACGGGGGAGTATGCAGGAGGACGGGGAGTATGCAGGAGGACGGGGGAGTATGCAGGAGGACGGGGGAGGATGAAGGAGGATGGGGGAGGACGGGGGAGTATGCAAGAGGACGGGGGAGTATGCAGGAGGACGGGGGAGTATGCAGGAGGACGGGGGAGGATGAAGGAGGACAGGGGAAGATTCAGTTGGACGGAGGAGGGTGAAGTAGGACAGGGGAGGATGCAGGAGGACGAGGGAGTATGAAGGAGGATGGGGGAGGATGCAGGAGGATGGGGGAGGATGGGGGAGGACGGGGAGGATGCAGGAGGACGGGGAGGATGCAGGAGGACGGGGGAGAATGCAGGAGGACGGGGGAGTATGCAGGAGGACGGGGGAGTATGCAGGAGGACGGGGGAATATGAAGGAGGACAGGGGAAGATGCAGTTGGACGGAGGAGGGTGAAGTAGGACAGGGGAGGATGCAGGAGGACGGGGGAGGATGCAGGAGGATGGGGGAGGATGCAGGAGGACGGGGAGGATGCAGGAGGATGGAGAGGATGCAGGAGGACGGGGAGGATGAAGGAGGATGTAGGAGGACAGGGGAGGATGCAGGAGGACGGGGAGGATGCAGGAGGACTGGGAGGATAAAAGAGGACGGGGAGGATGAAGGAGGACGGGGGAGTATGAAGGAGGACGGGGGAGGATACAGGAGGATGGGAGGATGCAGGAGGACGGGGGAGAATGAAGGACGGGGGAGTATGCAGGATGACCGGGGAGGATGCAGGAGGATGGGGAGTATGAAGGAGGGCGGGGGAGGATGCAGGAGGACGGGGGAGTATGAAGGAGGACGAGGGAGTATGCAGGAGGACAGGGGAGTTTGAAGGAGGACGGGGGAGTATGCAGGAGGACGGGGGGAGTATGAAGGAGGACAGGGAGGATGAAGGAGGACAGGGAGGATGAAGGAGGATGGGGGAGGTTGAAGGAGGACGAGGAAGGATGCAGGAGGACGGAAGAGTATGAAGGAGGATGGGGGAGGATGCAGGAGGACCGGGGAGGTTGAAGGAGGATGGGGGAGGATGAAGCAGGATGGGGGAGGATGAAGGTGGATGCGGGAGGATGCAGGAGGACGGGGAGTATGCAGGAGGACGGGGGAGGATGAAGGAGGACGGGGGAGTATGAAGGAGGATGGGGAGGATGCAGGAAGATGGGGGAGTATGAAGGAGGAAGGGGGAGTATGCAGGATGACCAGGGAGGACGGGGGAGGATGCAGGAGGACAGGGGAGTATGAAGGAGGACGGGGGAGTATGAAGGAGGACGGGGGAGGATGCAGGAGGACGGGGGAGTATGAAGGACGGGGGAGTATGCAGGAGGATGGGGAGTATGCAGGAGGACGGGGGAGGATGAAGGAGGACGGGGGAGTATGCAGGAGGATGGGGGGAGGATGAAGGAGGACAGGGAGGATGAAGGAGGACAGGGAGGATGGGGGGAGGATGAAGGAGAATGGGGGAGGATGAAACAGGATGGGGGAGGATGAAGGAGGATAGGGGAGGATGCAGGAGGATGGGGAGGATTTCCCTGTTATCCTGACCAGTTCAGCAAAGCTAAGTTTTTGCTTGTGCTTTTCTATTCACAGATTGTGGACTTATCCGTTCAGTGCTTTCTATGTTTGTCCAGCGTTATCAGTATGAATTAATTCTGTCTTGCTGGAAGCTCTGGGAAGCAGATTTACCCTCCACACCTTTAGTCAGGTGTGGAGATTTTTTTGTAAACTCTGCGTGGATTTTTGTAGTGTTTTATACTTACCGCACAGTATTCCATCCTGTCCTATCTATCAAGCTAGACTGGCCTCCTGTGCTCATCCTGGTTTCATTCTGTGTATGTCTTTTTCCTCTCCACTCACAGTCATTACTTGTGGGGGGCTAATCTATCCTTATGGGATTTTCTCTGAGGCAAGATAGTTTTCCTGCTTCTGTCTTTAGGGGTAGTTAGCTCTTAGGCTGTGACGAGATGCCTAGGGAGAGTTAGGAGCATTCCACGGCTACTTCTAGTGTTGTGTTGAGCTTAGGGACTGCGGTCAGTACAGTTACCACTTCCTTCAGAGCTCGTTCCATGTTGCTCCTAGACCACCGCATCATAACAGTACAAGTGGCCAAAAATGAACTAAATGCATCTCAAAAGAAGGAAAAGAAAGTTCTGAACCATTTTTTTTCTGTGCTCTGGTTTGTCTTTTTTTTCCTCTTGATATCTGGGTGGTTCAGGATATATGCTTTGGCATGGATGTTCAGGGTTTGTTTTCTCGTGTGGATCAACTTGCTGCAAGAGTACAGAGTATCCAGGACTATGTTGTCCAGACTCCGGCTTTAGAGCCTAGAATTCCTACTCCTGATTTGTTTTTTGGGGACAGATCCAAGTTTTTGAACTTTAAAAATAACTGCAGATTGTTTTTTGCTTTGAAACCCCGTTCTTCTGGTGATCCCATTCAGCAAGTAAAAATCATCATATCCTTGCTGCGTGGTGACCCTCAAGACTGGGCTTTTTCTCTTGAAACAGGGGATCCGGCATTATTGAATGTTGATGCATTTTTTCAAGCGCTCGGATTATTGTATGACGAACCTAATTCTGTGGATCACGCAGAAAAAACCCTGTTGGCCTTGTGTCAAGGTCAGGAAGCGGCAGAGTTATACTGCCAGAAATTTAGAAAATGGTCTGTGCTCACTAAATGTAATGAAGACGCTCTGGCTGCTATTTTCAGAAAAGGTCTTTCTGAAGCCCTTAAAGATGTTATGGTGGGCTTTCCTACGCCTGCCGGTTTGAGCGAATCTATGTCTCTAGCCATTGAGATCGATCGGCGTCTGCGCGAGCGCAAAGCTGTGCACCATATGGCAGTATCCTCTGAGCAGAGTCCAGAACCTATGCAATGTGATAGGATTTTGACTAGAACAGAACGGCAGGAATTCAGACGTCAGAATAGGCTGTGTTTTTACTGTGGTGATTCTGCTCATGTTATCTCTGATTGCCCTAAGCATACTAAGAGAGTCGCTAGGTCTGTTACCATTAGTACTATACCGCCTAAATTTCTCTTATCTGTGACCCTGATTTGCTCATTGTCGTCCTTTTCTGTGATGGCATTTGTGGATTCAGGCGCTGCCCTGAACTTAATGGACTTAGAATTCGCCAGGCGCTGTGGTTTTTCCTTGCAGCCTTTGCAGAGCCCTATTCCTTTGAGGGGTATTGATGCTACACCCTTGGCCAAGGATAAACCTCAGTACTGGACACAGATGACTATGTACATGGCTCCAGCACATCAGGAAGATTGCCGATTTCTGGTGTTGCATAACCTGCATGATGTTGTTGTACTGGGTTTTCCATGGTTACAGGAACATAATCCGGTGCTGGATTGGAAAACTATGTCGGTGACTAGTTGGGGTTGTCAAGGGGTACATAGTGACGTTCCTTTGATGTCAATTTCCTCTTCCCCCTCTTCTGAGGTCCCTGAGTTTTTGTCGGAATTCCTGGATGTATTTGATGAGCCCAAGTCCAGTTCCCTTCCTCCGCACAGGGACTGTGATTGTGCTATTAACTTGATTCCTGGTTGCAAGTTCCCTAAGGGCCGACTTTTCAATCTGTCTGTGCCAGAGCATGCCGCCATGCGGAGTTATGTTAAGGAGTCTTTGGAGAAGGGGCATATTCGGCCCTCTTCGTCACCATTGGGAGCGGGTTTCTTTTTTGTGAGTTCTGCTCTTGGGCTCCCTCTTGTGGTTTCAAGTGGTATGGCTGCTCCTTGGAGTTAGCTGTGATCAGCTGCCTCCACTTATCGTCTCTTCTGCTCGGCTATTTAGGCCTGGCTGTTCCTTCAGCCAGTGCCACTTGTAAATGGTTCCTGGTTGGATTCACATCTCTTTGGATTTCCCTGTTATCCTGACTAGTTCAGCAAAGCTAAGTTTTTGCTTGCGCTTTTCTGTTCACAGATTGTGGACTTATCCGTTCAGTGCTTTCTATGTTTGTCCAGCGTTATCAGTATGAATTAATTCTGTCTTGCTGGAAGCTCTGGGAAGCAGATTTACCCTCCACACCTTTAGTCAGGTGTGGAGATTTTTTTGTAAACTCTGCGTGGATTTTTGTAGTGTTTTATACTGACCGCACAGTATTCCATCCTGTCCTATCTATCAAGCTAGACTGGCCTCCTGTGCTCATCCTGGTTTCATTCTGTGTATGTCTTTTTCCTCTCCACTCACAGTCATTACTTGTTGGGGGCTAATCTATCCTTTGGGGACTTTCTCTGAGGCAAGATAGTTTTCCTGCTTCTGTCTTTAGGGGTACTTAGCTCTTAGGCTGTGACGAGATGCCTAGGGAGAGTTAGGAGCATTCCACGGCTACTTCTAGTGTTGTGTTGAGCTTAGGGACTGCGGTCAGTACAGTTACCACTTCCTTCAGAGCTCGTTCCATGTTGCTCCTAGACCACCGCATCATAACAGATGGGGAGTATGAAGGAGGATGGGGGAGTATGAAGGACGGGGGAGGATGTAGGAGGATGGGGGAGTATGAAGGAGGAAAGGAGGACGGGGGAGTATGCAGGAGGATGGGGAGTATGCAGGAGGACGGGGGAGGATGAAGGAGGACGGGGGAGTATGCAGGAGGATGGGGGGAGGATGAAGGAGGACGGGGAGGATGAAGGAGGACGGGGGAGGATGCAGGTAGACGGGGGAGTATGAAGGAAGACGGTGGAGGATGGGGAGGATGAAGGCGGACGGGGAAAATGAAGGAGGACGGGGGAGTATGAAGGAGGACAAGGGAGGATGCAGGAGGACAGGGGAGGATGAAGGAGGACAGGGGAAGATGAAGAAGGACGGGGCGGGTGAAGGAGGACGGGGAGGGTGAAGGAGGATGGGGGAGTGTGAAGGAGGTTGGGGAGGATGAAGGAGGACGGGGAACCATGCATATAAGGATGGGAGGGGGGAGCAGAGCCACGCATATAAGGATGGTAGGGGGGAGCAGAGCCATGCATATAAGATTGGAAGGGGGGAGCAGAGCCACGCATATAAGGATGGGAGGGGGGAGCAGAGCCATGCATATAAGGATGGGAGGGGGGAGCAAAGCCACGCATACAAGATGGGAGGGGGGAGCAGAGCCACGCATACAAGATGGGAGGGGGGAGCAGAGCCACGCATACAAGATGGGAGGGGGGAGTAGAGCCACGCATACAAGATGGGAGGGGAGAGCTATACATGTAACATGGGGAGCCACACAGAGCAGGACAAGAGGAGGGAGCCACACATGATGGACAGTGATGGGGACAATACATACCCGGCTTATACTCGAGTCGTTAAGTTTACCCAGTTTTTTGTGGCAAAATTAGGTTCCTCGGCTTATACTCGGGTTGGCTTATACTTGAGTATATACGGTGTGTAATATATACACATGTATGTGTGTGTGGCTATATCTATAAAGCTTTGTCGCCATAAAACGAGGGAGGCCTAGGCACAGTTCTTGCACAAGGGCCCCAAGCTGTCTGTGTCCACCCCTGCCCAGGTAACAATTGTACTCGCATCTTACAGAAGTGAGTATAATTGAGGTTCTGACTGCCGGGTCAGAGCTACGTGAGCAGCGTGATCAGATCATGTGATCATGCTGCTGATGTCGCTCACTCGTGCTGCAGAGGCAAACACTGGTGGTAAGTGCCCCAGTGGAGCAGAAGAAACAGATGACTAAGTGCACGGGAGGGGGGGCAATTTGAGTGGGGATGGGGGGATTTATTATGTGTGGGGAGAATTGGAGTGGAGATGGGGTGCTTAATGTGTGGGGTGAGATTTAAGGGCACAAAATGAAGAACAAAGGGGGAGATGGGGAAACAGTACTGTGGGAATGGGGGCATGTACTGTATGAGGACAAAGTATGGGGGCATGGGTGCAGACAGTATGGGGAGCGACGGGGGAATGTATGTGGTAACAGTATGAGTAGTGATGTGAAAAATGTATGTGGACAGAGTACGGGGAGTGAGGGTGATGGGATGTGTGCAGACACAGTATGGGGAGTCAGGTGAGCAGGCAGTATAGAAAGTGAAGGTTTAAATATATGAGGAGACAGTATGGTGAGCAGGGGGATGTGAGAAGAGACAGTATGAGGAGGAAGGGTAATAGTGTGAGGAGACAGTATGGGGAGAAAAGTGAGTGGGCACAGAATAGAAACTGAGTAGTGGGGGTGTAGCATGGGGGAACAGTGTAAGGGCACAGCCAGGAGGGGGCAGTATACCAAGGAGGGGGAGTGTGATGAGAGAGTACAGTATAACTACTGGGCCCTATAGGGGGGACACAGTATGAGAGGACAGTGTGAAGAGGGGGCTGGTATGGAAAGGAGAGGTCAGTGTGAAGAGCATGTACCATAAGAGGGACAATGTGGGGGTCATATTTTGTGCAGACAATATAGTGAGGGGCAATTTTTTATACAGGAGCATTGTAATGACACTTGTATCTTTAAGGGCATCATGTGGAGATTTTCTGCAAAAGAGCGGAGAAGATGGAAGTCTGCAGATGCGGCTGGGGAGGAGAAAACTCATCATGGGGTCTGGACAAGATGAAGAAAAGAAGGAGAACGACTCCAGAGATGACGTCATCTATAAGGTACCTGGATGTAAATGTTATTTGTGATGTTAACTAATTCTCATGTTTTTATTTATGTTAGGAGCATGAAAGGGAATGTCCAGGTTTGTAAAGAGTCTGCAGTCATTCTATGTGACTGCAGACTTCTGAATTCTCACAGTGCACACTGCACGCTGTCAGGATTCTCTCATGCTGGCGATTTACATACATGCGGTCACGTGCTGACTAGACGTGTGGCCTCACTCAATGAAAATGAACTGAGTGAGGCCGGGCACATCTAGTCAGAATGTGGTCAGATGTATACAAATCACATGCTTGTGCTGACATGACCGTCCACCGGCAAGGGAGAACCTAAAAGTGTGCAGTGCATTAGTTGTGAGAATTCAGATGCTGCGATGTCAGGATTCAGCTCTGCAGGTTCCAATAGTCGTCACATGGACACTTCACTCATATGCGATTTTCATACTCATGGTCCTGTGACAACGAGCCTTCTGCTTCTCTGTTTTTCACTGAACATTGAGAGCATTAGGGAGACGAGGTCGTTGGTACATGACTAAGTGCAAATTGCATATGTCCTTGGTGGGGGGGGCACCAAAATGAATTCTTGCCCCTGGTGCCAGAAAACCTATATACACCTCTGCCGGTATGCCACTGTGAGCGGTGATTACCGGGTCCGGTGAAGGGAGGTCTGTGCACAGACAGTAAGGCAGGGACTGAGGGTGTGCACAGAGAGAATGGAGACCCGGAGACTGCCCGTCCTAGTCTACGCTGTAGCCTGGAGCCATCATTATCATAAGAATATGTCCGTTAAAGGGAACCTGTCACCCCAAAAATCGTATATGAGATAAGGCCACCGACATCAGGGGCTTATCTACAGCATTATGTAATGCATTCTCTAATGCTGTAGATAAGCCCCCGATGTATCCAGGAAGATGAGAAAAAGAGGTTATATTATACTCACCCAGGGGTGGTCACGCTGCGGTGCGGTGTCCAGCGCCTCCTATCTTCATATGATGATGTCTTCTTCTTGTCTTCCTGCCCCTGCTCCGGCGCAGGCATACTTTGTCTGTCCTGTTGAGGGCAGAGCAAAGTACTGCAGTGCGCAGGTGCTGGGCCTCTCTGACCTTTCCAGGCACCTGTGCACTGCAGTACTTTGCTCTGCCCTCAACAGGGCAGACAAAGTACGCCTGCGCCAGAGCAGGGGCAGGAAGACAAGAAGAGGACGTGATCGTATGAAGATAGGAGGCCCCGGACCGGACCACGACGCCCATTGGACCCGAACCGGACCGGTAAGGCCCCTGGGTGAGTATAATCTAACCTCTTTTTCTCCTCTTTCAGGTAACATCGGGGGCTTATCTACAGCATTACAGAATACTGTAGATAAGCCCCTGATGCCGGTGGCCTTATCTCATTTACGATTTTTGGGGTGACAGACTCCCTTTAACAAATTGTTTTTCTAAAGCTTTATAGTGTAGTTTTAGGTCAGAGTGGGATGGTTAGGGATGAGCTAGCAAGGTGCAGGGATAGGTAGTGATGGCTACTTGCGGACATGTGCGGCACTTGCGGTTTTGCACTTGCGGTGAGACAAAAACACTGCTAGCAGAGTTTTTTTCTATTGCTGCAAGTACCGCATTTGCCGGATCGCGGCAAAACGGCAAGTGCCGTACATGTCCGCAAGTCCCATAGGAAATGAATGAGGCCAAACGCAGTGCTGCCGTAAGTGATCCGTTACGCGGCAGATGTGGAAAAACTGCCGGATCTGCTGCAAAAGGCTACTTTCACATCAGCGATTTATGGCAAAGTCACTGCCGATAGTGTCATACTCACCAATGGGGGAGGCAAAACTAAAAGTGCCTAGGGCAGCAGAAACTCTAAATACGGCCCTGGTGTCTTGAGAACACCAATTCTGTTAACAACATAGCAGGCAAGGCAGCCCACGACCAGACAGGCCCTTCTGGCATTTGCCAGAATTGCCAGTCCAACCCTGCCAGTGCTCAATGACGAGATTGGGGGGAGCTGCCACAATGTAGAGTCGGTTTGCTACAAGCCTCCTAATATAGCTGAAGAGGTAGAGGATGAAATGCTGCAACAAATTAAAAAGGCAGCAAATAATAATAGGGTCCTTATAGTGAGGGATTGTAAGTATCCAGGCAATCAATGGGACATAGAAGCTTCAGGTTGTGCTAAAAGCTGCAAATTCTTATCCACAGTTCAGGACAATTACCTCTCCCAGTTGGTAGATAAACCGACCAGGAGAGGTATTCTGCTGGATCTGGTACTGTCACATAGACCAGGAGAGGTAATCTGCTGGATCTGGTTCTGTCACATAGACCAGAAGAGGTAATCTGCTGGATCTGGTTCTGTCACATAGACCAGGAGAGGTAATCTGCTGGATCTTGTTCTGTCACATAAACCAAGAGAGGTAATCTGCTGGATCTGGTTCTGTCACATAGACCAGGAGAGGTAATCTGCTGGATCTGGTTCTGTCACATAGACCAGGAGAGGTAATCTGCTGGATCTGGTTCTGTCACATAGACCAGGAGAGGTAATCTGCTGGATCTGGTTGTCACATAGACCAGGAGAGGTAATCTGCTGGATCTGGTTCTGTCACGTAGACCAGGAGAGGTAATCTGCTGGATCTGGTTCTGTCACATAGACCAAGAGAGGTAATCTGCTGGATCTGGTTCTGTCACATAGACCAGGAGAGGTAATCTGCTGGATCTGGTTCTGTCACATAGACCAAGAGAGGCAATCTGCTGGATCTGGTTCTGTCACATAGACCAGGAGAGGTAATCTGCTGGATCTGGTTCTGTCACATAGACCAGGAGAGGTAATCTGCTGGATCTGGTTCTGTCACATAGACCAAGAGAGGTAATCTGCTGGATCTGGTTCTGTCACATAGACCAGGAGAGGTAATCTGCTGGATCTGGTTCTGTCACATAGACCAGGAGAGGTAATCTGCTGGATCTGGTTCTGTCACATAGACCAGGAGAGGTAATCTGCTGGATCTGGTTCTGTCACATAGACCAGGAGAGGTAATCTGCTGGATCTGGTTCTGTCACATAGACCAGGAGAGGTAATCTGCTGGATCCTGTTCTGTCACATAGACCAGGAGAGGTAATCTGCTGGATCTGGTTCTGTCACATAGACCAGGAGAGGTAATCTGCTGGATCTGGTTCTGTCACATAGACCAAGAGAGGTAATCTGCTGGATCTGGTTCTGTCACATAGACCAGATACAATTTCAGATCCAAAGGTCCGGGAGCATTTGGGATCCAGAGATCATTACATGGGAATTTTCAATGTAATATTCAATGAAACATTCAAAGGGGAAATGCAAAAATCTGGAACTGCAATTTCGGGTACTGTATGTGCACACGTTGCGGATTTTGCTGCGGATCCGCAGTGGTGTTGACGCTGCGGAATCGCAGTAGTTTTCCTTAAGTTTACAGTACCATGTAAACCTATGGAAAACTAAATCCGCAGTGCACATGCTGTGCAAAATACCACGCGGAAACGTAGTGTTGTTTATTCCGCAGCATGTTCATTCGTTGTGCGGATTCCGCAGCGGTTTACACCTGCTCCATAATAGGAATCTGCAGGTGTCAAACAGCAGGTGAAATCCGCACAAAAACCACATAAAATTCACGGTAAATCCGCAGGTAAAACGCAGTGCTTTTTACCTTTTACCTGCAGATTTCTCAAAACAGGCGCGGAAAAATCCGCAGAGATTCCAACAACGTGTGCACATAACCTTCAACAAATTAAGGAAACAGCTAAATCGAGTAGACTGAGACCATGTCATGGTAACTGAGGACAACAAACATAAATAATGCATATTTAACCAGTTCAGGACATTTCACATAAGTTTATGTCATAGTTGGGAAGGGGTTCCTGTAAAGTGATGTAGATTTATGCCATGGCGATCATGCGGGTACAGGAACAATGCCCTCACGATCAGCACCAGGAACTCATCTAGAAGCGGTCCTGCATCGCCCCAGGCCATTTAACCCCTTAAATGCCATGATCTTGGCATTTAGAAGGCTGGAAGAGGGAGGGGAGAGTATATATACTGTATATACGCAGCTCAAAAAAAATAAAGGGAACACAAAAATTCCACATCCTAAATATCACTGAATGAAATATTCCAGTTGCAGATCTTTATTCATTACATAGTGGAATGTGTTGAGAACCATAAAACATAAAGTGATCAATGTAAATCAAAATGAATATAATAATAACAATCTTTATTTATATAGCGCCAATATATTCCGCAGCGCTTTACAGTTTAATCCCATGGAGGTCTGAATTCAGAAAGTTACTCAAAACCAAAGTGGAAAATCAAATTACCAACTTCAGTAGAAATGCCTTAAGAAGAGGAAATGATGCTCAGTAGTGTGTGTGGCCTCCACGTGACTGTATGACCTCCCTACAACATGTGGGCATGCTGCTGATGAGGCACTGCATGGTCTCCTGAGGGATCTCCTCCTACACCTCGTGACGAAGCAACGTGTGAAACGCGCGTTGGAGTGTGAGGCGGCGGGACTACTACACCTAACATGAGCACTGGTTATTATGTATTGTGCTTCTTTTGAAATATGATTGTGGAGAAGTTTCTTTGAGGAAATATGCTATTTATTAGCAGTTATTGGCAACATAGCATTATGTGGTTCCTTAAAATATAATTGTGGAGTTTTCTAAAGATATATGCTATTTATGCAATTACTAGGTGTTATGTGCTTGTCTCCTCCCCTTTTAGTTATTTATTGAATCCTATATTTTCTAAGTGACCAGTGTTGTGGAATTATAAACTTTAATATTGAGACTTGTTGTACAAAAAAATCATATATATTGACCTGCCCCTCTTGTTTTTAAATTTCTCTTTTTTTGTGTATTGTTCTTGATTGGTGTTTGAATAAAAAGATTTATTGGATTTTAATATATAATTTGAGTAGGAAATTTCTTCAAGTAGTTTCTTTTCTTCTTTTGGACATGGATGTTAGTGGCCTGCCTGAGGTCATTCTGCAGGGCTTTGGCAGTGCTCCTCTTGTTCCTCCATACACAAAGGAGGAGGTAGCGGTCCTGCTGGTGGGTTGTTGTTCTCCTATGGCCTCCTCCACGTCTCCTGGTGTACTAGCCTGTATCCTGGTATCTGTTCCATGCTCTAGACACTTTGCTGACAGACACAGCTACCCTTTTTGCCACAGCTTGCATTGATGTGCCATACTGCAAGAGATGCACTACCTGTGCAACCTATGTGGGTTGTAGACACCCCCTCATGCTACTGTACAGTACCTCCTCTAGGGGTGGAAAGGAATGACAAAATGCAAAAATGACCAAAACAGCCAAAAACGATGCGAACAGAGAAATGGTCTGTTGTCACTCCCAGCAGAACCATTCCTTTATAGGGGGTGTCTTGTTAATTGTCTATCACTTCTACTCGTCTGTTCTATTTGCTCAACAGCAGGAGAAATGGATTCACAATCAGTGTTGCTTCATAACTAGACAGATTCATTTCACAGAAGTGTGATTGACTTGGAGTTAATTTGTGTTTCAGTGTTCCCTTTATTTTTTTGAGCAGCGCACACACACACACACACACACACACACACACACACACACACACACACACACACACACACACACACACACACACACACACACACACACACACATGAATCTTCATCTTTATAAATGTATATCTATAATTATAACAACATCTTTTCATTGTCACCAATTATTCAGGTCATTATTGACTCACGTTCACACACGTCATCTTCACAACAGGCATTGATTTACTCTGACTCCTTTTCCCCTTTCTTCCAGTCACCAGCATATTATTATCTATTGTTTTCGATTTTTTTTTTCACCAAATTATGACCAGTTCACAAATTTATCCTTACAGCAACATTTTTCTATTTGTATACAATATTGATACACACTCATGTGTACTTACTTTACCTCTATGTTTATTTCCAATTCACTGATACAGTATTTCCCAGCTTCGTTAGCTCTTTTTAATTCCCACTCAGCACTGACAGTGTGAATAGCACCATCGTGTGGCTATGTGAGGTATTGCTCACAATTCTAACAACACACACATTTGACCGAACCCAGCATCTGTCCCTATGGGAGCTGAGCGATACACATGTGTACACTGCGTCCTTGCGTATCTCCACTCCCCGTGTTCTCCGTTCTCCTGGTGCTATGTCATTTGACTGTGATAGTGAGGGTACATGAATGCGTCAAGCTACACTTGGCACCCATTGGTCAGCACTGCTTTTTAAACTCCCCTCTCTCAAATGACACCATCCAAATACACAAAAAAGGCTGCACTCTATCGAGCCAAAGCATGTCTAATATGAATAGCAATAGTAAGCTAACATAGAAATGATAGAAAAACCACTGGCACATCCAAACTAGTGTGAATAGGTGCATACCAGGAGCAGCTACCTACATACACAAATATACAAAAAAGGCTGCACTCTATCGTGCCAAAGCATGTCTAATATGAAATACATGAAATATGAATAGCAAAATGGCTTTTGAACATTAGAAAAATATTTGAGAGATGCTTTGCACAGAATTTGATTTAATCAAATAGTGTGAGCCCATCAACCATCGTCAAGGTGGTCTCATTAAACTGATGGGTCCCTGACCTCCCTGTCCAAATATGAACACTTACTGAAGGCTAATGTCTGTATGCCTGGGTGAATGTGGACACCTCTGTCAGCAAAGCCTACATATGGGTTGGCCGGAACCAAGTGTGATAGGTGTAATTAAAAACCACATGGTGACGGGAGGAGTGCTCAGTCAGTGAGCTAACATAGAAATGACAGAAAAACGACTGGCACATCCAAACTAGTGTTAATAGGTGCATACCAGGAGCAGCTACCTCCATACACAAATATACAAAAAAGGCTGCACTCTATCGTGCCAAAGCATGTCTAATATGAAATACATGAAATATGAATAGCAAAATGGCTTTTGAACATTAGAAAAATATTTGAGAGATGCTTTGCACAGAATTTGATTTAATCAAATAGTGTGAGCCCATCAACCATCGTCAAGGTGGTCTCATTAAACTGATGGGTCCCTGACCTCCCTGTCCAAATATGAACACTTACTGAAGGCCAATGTCTGTATGCCTGGGTGAATGTGGACACCTCTGTCAGCAAAGCCTACATATGGGTTGGCCGGAACCAAGTGTGATAGGTGTAATTAAAAACCACATGGTGACGGGAGGAGTGCTCAGTCAGTAAGCTAACATAGAAATGACAGAAAAACGACTGGCACATCCAAACTAGTATGAATAGGTGCATACCAGGAGCAGCTACCTCCATACACAAATATACAAAAAAGGCTGCACTCTATCGTGCCAAAGCATGTCTAATATGAAATACATGAAATATGAATAGCAAAATGGCTTTTGAACATTAGAAAAATATTTGAGAGACGCTTTGCACAGAATTTGATTTAATCAAATAGTGTGAGCCTATCAACCATCGTCAAGGTGGTCTCATTAAACTGATGGGTCCCTGACCTCCCTGTCCAAATATGAACACTTACTGAAGGCCAATGTCTGTATGCCTGGGTGAATGTGGACACCTCTGTCAGCAAAGCCTACATATGGGTTGGCCGGAACCAAGTGTGATAGGTGTAATTAAAAACCACATGGTGACGGGAGGAGTGCTCAGTCAGTAAGCTAACATAGAAATGACAGAAAAATGACTGGCACATCCAAACTAGTGTGAATAGGTGCATACCAGGAGCAGCTACCTCCATACACAAATATACAAAAAAGGCTGCACTCTATCGTGCCAAAGCATGTCTAATATGAATAGCAAAATGGCTTTTGAACATTAGAAAAATATTTGAGAGACGCTTTGCACATAATTTGATTTAATCAAATAGTGTGAGCCCATCAACCATCGTCAAGGTGGTCTCATTAAACTGATGGGTCCCTGACCTCCCTGTCCAAATATGAACACTTACTGAAGGCCAATGTCTGTATGCCTGGGTGAATGTGGACACCTCTGTCAGCAAAGCCTACATATGGGTTGGCCGGAACCAAGTGTGATAGGTGTAATTAAAAACCACATGGTGACGGGAGGAGTGCTCAGTCAGTAAGCTAACATAGAAATGGCAGAAAAATGACTGGCACATCCAAACTAGTGTGAATAGGTGCATACCAGGAGCAGTTATCTCCATACACAAATATACAAAAAAGGCTGCACTCTATAGTGCCAAAGCATGTCTAATATGAGATACATGAAATATGAATAGCAAAATGGCTTTTGAATATTAGAAAAATATTTGAAAGACGCTTTACACAGAATTTGATTTAAAGGGACACTGTCACCTGAATTTGGAGGGAACAATCTTCAGCCATGGAGGCAGGGTTTTTGGGTGTTTGATTCACTCTTTCCTTACCCACTGGCTGCAATATTGGATTGAAGTTCATTCTCTGTCCTCCATAGTACACGCCTGCGCAAGGCAAGATTGCCTTGTGCAGGCATATACTACGGAGGACAGAGAATGAACTTCAATCCAATATTGCAGCCAGCATGCAGCCAGCGGGTAAGGAAAGGGTGAATCAAACACCCAAAAACCCCGCCTCCATGGCTGAAGATTGTTCCCTCCAAATTCAGGTGACAGTGTCCCTTTAATCAAATAGTGTGAGCCCATCAACCATCGTCAAGGTGGTCTCATTAAACTGATGGGTCCCTGACCTCTCTGTCCAAATATGAACACTTACTGAAGGCCAATGTCTGTATGCCTGGGTGAATGTGGACACCTCTGTCAGCAAAGCCTACATATGGGTTGGCCGGAACCAAGTGTGATAGGTGTAATTAAAAACCACATGGTGACGGGAGGAGTGCTCAGTCAGTAAGCTAACATAGAAATGACAGAAAAACGACTGGCACATCCAAACTAGTGTGAATAGGTGCATACCAGGAGCAGCTACCTCCATACACAAATATACAAAAAAGGCTGCACTCTATCGTGCCAAAGCATGTCTAATATGAAATACATGAAATATGAATAGCAAAATGGCTTTTGAACATTAGAAAAATATTTGAGAGATGCTTTGCACAGAATTTGATTTAATCAAATAGTGTGAGCCCATCAACCATCGTCAAGGTGGTCTCATTAAACTGATGGGTCCCTGACCTCCCTGTCCAAATATGAACACTTACTGAAGGCCAATGTCTGTATGCCTGGGTGAATGTGGACACCTCTGTCAGCAAAGCCTACATATGGGTTGGCCGGAACCAAGTGTGATAGGTGTAATTAAAAACCACATGGTGACGGGAGGAGTGCTCAGTCAGTAAGCTAACATAGAAATGACAGAAAAATTACTGGCACATCCAAACTAGTGTGAATAGGTGCATACCAGGAGCAGCTACCTCCATACACAAATATACAAAAAAGGCTGCACTCTATCGTGCCAAAGCATGTCTAATATGAATAGCAAAATGGCTTTTGAACATTAGAAAAATATTTGAGAGACGCTTTGCACAGAATTTGATTTAATCAAATAGTGTGAGCTCATCAACCATCGTCAAGGTGGTCTCATTAAACTGATGGGTCCCTGACCTCCCTGTCCAAATATGAACACTTACTGAAGGCCAATGTCTGTATGCCTGGGTGAATGTGGACACCTCTGTCAGCAAAGCCTACATATGGGTTGGCCGGAACCAAGTGTGATAGGTGTAATTAAAAAACACATGGTGACGGGAGGAGTGCTCAGTCAGTAAGCTAACATAGAAATGACAGAAAAACGACTGGCACATCCAAACTAGTGTGAATAGGTGCATACCAGGAGCAGCTACCTCCATACACAAATATACAAAAAAGGCTGCACTCTATCGTGCCAAAGCATGTCTAATATGAAATACATGAAATATGAATAGCAAAATGGCTTTTGAACATTAGAAAAATATTTGAGAGATGCTTTGCACAGAATTTGATTTAATCAAATAGTGTGAGCCCATCAACCATCGTCAAGGTGGTCTCATTAAACTGATGGGTCCCTGACCTCCCTGTCCAAATATGAACACTTACTGAAGGCCAATGTCTGTATGCCTGGGTGAATGTGGACACCTCTGTCAGCAAAGCCTACATATGGGTTGGCCGGAACCAAGTGTGATAGGTGTAATTAAAAACCACATGATGACGGGAGGAGTGCTCAGTTAGTAAGCTAACATAGAAATGACAGAAAAACGACTGGCACATCCAAACTAGTGTGAATAGGTGCATACCAGGAGCAGCTACCTCCATACACAAATATACAAAAAAGGCTGCACTCTATCGTGCCAAAGCATGTCTAATATGAATAGCAAAATGGCTTTTGAACATTAGAAAAATATTTGAGAGACGCTTTGCACAGAATTTGATTTAATCAAATAGTGTGAGCTCATCAACCATCGTCAAGGTGGTCTCATTAAACTGATGGGTCCCTGACCTCCTTGTCCAAATATGAACACTTACTGAAGGCCAATGTCTGTATGCCTGGGTGAATGTGGACACCTCTGTCAGCAAAGCCTACATATGGGTTGGCCGGAACCAAGTGTGATAGGTGTAATTAAAAACCACATGGTGACGGGAGGAGTGCTCAGTCAGTAAGCTAACATAGAAATGACAGAAAAACGACTGGCACATCCAAACTAGTGTGAATAGGTGCATACCAGGAGCAGCTACCTCCATACACAAATATGCAAAAAAGGCTGCACTCTATCGTGCCAAAGCATGTCTAATATGAAATACATGAAATATGAATAGCAAAATGGCTTTTGAACATTAGAAAAATATTTGAGAGACGCTTTGCACAGAATTCGATTTAATCAAATAGTGTGAGCCCATCAACCATCGTCAAGGTGGTCTCATTAAACTGATGGGTCCCTGACCTCCCTGTCCAAATATGAACACTTACTGAAGGCCAATGTCTGTATGCCTGGGTGAATGTGGACACCTCTGTCAGCAAAGCCTACATATAGGTTGGCCGGAACCAAGTGTGATAGGTGTAATTAAAAACCACATGGTGATGGGAGGAGTGCTCAGTCAGTAAGCTAACATAGAAATTACAGAAAAACGACTGGCACATCCAAACTAGTGTGAATAGGTGCATACCAGGAGCAGCTACCTCCATACACAAATATACAAAAAAGGCTGCACTCTATCGTGCCAAAGTATGTCTAATATGAAATACATGAAATATGAATAGCAAAATGGCTTTTGAACATTAGAAAAATATTTGAGAGACGCTTTGCACAGAATTTGATTTAATCAAATAGTGTGAGCCCATCAACCATCGTTAAGGTGGTCTCATTAAACTGATGGGTCCCTGACCTCCCTGTCCAAATATGAACACTTACTGAAGGCCAATGTCTGTATGCCTGGGTGAATGTGGACACCTCTGTCAGCAAAGCCTACATATGGGTTGGCCGGAACCAAGTGTGATAGGTGTAATTAAAAACCACATGGTGACGGGAGGAGTGCTCAGTCAGTAAGCTAACATAGAAATGGCAGAAAAATGACTGGCACATCCAAACTAGTGTGAATAGGTGCATACCAGGAGCAGTTATCTCCATACACAAATATACAAAAAAGGCTGCACTCTATCGTGCCAAAGCATGTCTAATATGAGATACATGAAATATGAATAGCAAAATGGCTTTTGAATATTAGAAAAATATTTGAAAGACGCTTTACACAGAATTTGATTTAAAGGGACACTGTCACCTGAATTTGGAGGGAACAATCTTCAGCCATGGAGGCAGGGTTTTTGGGTGTTTGATTCACTCTTTCCTTACCCACTGGCTGCAATATTGGATTGAAGTTCATTCTCTGTCCTCCATAGTACACGCCTGCGCAAGGCAAGATTGCCTTGTGCAGGCATATACTACGGAGGACAGAGAATGAACTTCAATCCAATATTACAGCCAGCATGCAGCCAGCGGGTAAGGAAAGGGTGAATCAAACACCCAAAAACCCCACCTCCATGGCTGAAGATTGTTCCCTCCAAATTCAGGTGACAGTGTCCCTTTAATCAAATAGTGTGAGCCCATCAACCATCGTCAAGGTGGTCTCATTAAACTGATGGGTCCCTGACCTCCCTGTCCAAATATGAACACTTACTGAAGGCCAATGTCTGTATGCCTGGGTGAATGTGGACACCTCTGTCAGCAAAGCCTACATATGGGTTGGCCGGAACCAAGTGTGATAGGTGTAATTAAAAACCACATGGTGACGGGAGGAGTGCTCAGTCAGTAAGCTAACATAGAAATGACAGAAAAACGACTGGCACATCCAAACTAGTGTGAATAGGTGCATACCAGGAGCAGCTACCTCCATACACAAACATACAAAAAAGGCTGCACTCTATCGTGCCAAAGCATGTCTAATATGAATAGCAAAATGGCTTTTGAACATTAGAAAAATATTTGAGAGACGCTTTGCACTGAATTTGATTTAATCAAATAGTGTGAGCTCATCAACCATCGTCAACGTGGTCTCATTAAACTGATGGGTCCCTGACCTCCCTGTCCAAATATGAACACTTACTGAAGGCCAATGTCTGTATGCCTGCGTGAATGTGGACACCTCTGTCAGCAAAGCCTACATATGGGTTGGCCGGAACCAAGTGTGATAGGTGTAATTAAAAAACACATGGTGACGGGAGGAGTGCTCAGTCAGTAAGCTAACATAGAAATGACAGAAAAACGACTGGCACATCCAAACTAGTGTGAATAGGTGCATACCAGGAGCAGCTACCTCCATACACAAATATACAAAAAAGGCTGCACTCTATCGTGCCAAAGCATGTCTAATATGAAATACATGAAATATGAATAGCAAAATGGCTTTTGAACATTAGAAAAATATTTGAGAGATGCTTTGCACAGAATTTGATTTAATCAAATAGTGTGAGCCCATCAACCATCGTCAAGGTGGTCTCATTAAACTGATGGGTCCCTGACCTCCCTGTCCAAATATGAACACTTACTGAAGGCCAATGTCTGTATGCCTGGGTGAATGTGGACACCTCTGTCAGCAAAGCCTACATATGGGTTGGCCGGAACCAAGTGTGATAGGTGTAATTAAAAACCACATGATGACGGGAGGAGTGCTCAGTTAGTAAGCTAACATAGAAATGACAGAAAAACGACTGGCACATCCAAACTAGTGTGAATAGGTGCATACCAGGAGCAGCTACCTCCATACACAAATATACAAAAAAGGATGCACTCTATCGTGCCAAAGCATGTCTAATATGAAATACATGAAATATGAATAGCAAAATGGCTTTTGAACATTAGAAAAATATTTGAGAGATGCTTTGCACAGAATTTGATTTAATCAAATAGTGTGAGCCCATCAACCATCGTCAAGGTGGTCTCATTAAACTGATGGGTCCCTGACCTCCCTGTCCAAATATGAACACTTACTGAAGGCCAATGTCTGTATGCCTGGGTGAATGTGGACACCTCTGTCAGCAAAGCCTACACATGGGTTGGCCGGAACCAAGTGTGATAGGTGTAATTAAAAACCACATGATGACGGGAGGAGTGCTCAGTTAGTAAGCTAACATAGAAATGACAGAAAAACGACTGGCACATCCAAACTAGTGTGAATAGGTGCATACCAGGAGCAGCTACCTCCTTACACAAATATACAAAAAAGGCTGCACTCTATCGTGCCAAAGCATGTCTAATATGAAACACATGAAATATGAATAGCAAAATGGCTTTTGAACATTAGAAAAATATTTGAGAGACGCTTTCCACAGAATTTGATTTAATCAAATAGTGTGAGCCCATCAACCATCGTCAAGGTGGTCTCATTAAACTGATGGGTCCCTGACCTCCCTGTCCAAATATGAACACTTACTGAAGGCCAATGTCTGTATGCCTGGGTGAATGTGGACACCTCTGTCAGCAAAGCCTACATATGGGTTGGCCGGAACCAAGTGTGATAGGTGTAATTAAAAACCACATGGTGACGGGAGGAGTGCTCAGTCAGTAAGCTAACATAGAAATGACAAAAAAACGACTGGCACATCCAAACTAGTGTGAATAGGTGCATACCAGGAGCAGCTACCTCCATACACAAAGATACAAAAAAGGCTGCACTCTATCGTGCCAAAGCATGTCTAATATGAAATACATGAAATATGAATAGCAAAATGGCTTTTGAACATTAGAAAAATATTTGAGAGATGCTTTGCACAGAATTTGATTTAATCAAATAGTGTGAGCCCATCAACCATCGTCAAGGTGGTCTCATTAAACTGATGGGTCCCTGACCTCCCTGTCCAAATATGAACACTTACTGAAGGCCAATGTCTGTATGCCTGGGTGAATGTGGACACCTCTGTCAGCAAAGCCTACATATGGGTTGGCCAGAACCAAGTGTGATAGGTGTAATTAAAAACCACATGGTGACGGGAGGAGTGCTCAGTCAGTAAGCTAACATAGAAATGACAGAAAAACGACTGGCACATCCAAACTAGTGTGAATAGGTGCATACCAGGAGCAGCTACCTCCATACACAAATATACAAAAAAGGCTGCACTCTATCGTGCCAAAGCATGTCTAATATGAAATACATGAAATATGAATAGCAAAATGGCTTTTGAACATTAGAAAAATATTTGAGAGACACTTTGCACAGAATTCAAAAGCCATTTTGCTGTTTATAGAGACTCTAGCACGCCCCGGCCTCCAAAAGTTGCCACTGTGCCTCCTGGGTGTAGGGCGGGCAGGTAACTTGCAATTAGCTGTCCTGACGGTCTCTGGAGCAAAGCATAAAGGTCCTTACTTCCTCGGTTTTCCGGCCACTGGGCTTCTGCGCCTCAGAAGGAGGCAGCCTGTGTAGGGCTGGTCCCCTTCTGGCATCCTCTCCATTGCTACGTCTTCCTTCATGCTCGCTGCAATACAATTCTGCCTTCTGTGTGTCTCATTCTGGGAGCTGCAGCTCTGAGGGCATGCACATATAAAATATAATTTTATTTATATAGTGCCAACATATTCCGCAGCGCTTTACAAATTATAGAGGGGACTTGTACAGGCAATAGACATTACAGCATAACAGAAATCACAGTTCAAAATAGATACCAAGAGGAATGAGGGCCCTGCTCGCAAGCTTACAAACTATGAGGAAAGGGGGAGACACGAGAGGTGGATGGTAACAATTGCTTTAGTTATTCGGACCAGCCATAGTGTAAGGCTCAGGTGTTCTTGTAAAGCTGCATGAACCAGTTAACTGCCTAAGTATGTAGCAGTACAGATACAGAGGGCTAATAACTGCATAAAGTGTATGAGAACATGTTGCGAGGAACCTGATTATGTTTTGTTTTTTGAATGGGCCACACAGGGATAGTTAGGTTAATGCGTTGATGTGGTAGGCCAATCTGAACAAATGAGTTTTTAGGGCACGCTTAAAACTGTGGGGATTGGGGATTAATCGTATTAACCTAGGTAGTGCATTCCAAAGAATTGACGCAGCACGTGTAAAGTCTTGGAGACGGGAATGGGAGGTTCTGATTATTGAGGATGCTAACCTGAGGTCATTAGCGGAGCGGAGGGCACGGGTAGGGTGGTAGACTGAGACCAGGGAGGAGATGTAGGGTGGTGCTGAGCCATGGAGTGCTTTGTGAATGAGGGTAGTAGTTTTGTACTGGATTCTTGAGTGGATGGGTAACCAGTGTAATGACTGGCACAAGGTAGAGGCATCGGTGTAACGGTTGGTGAGGAATATGATCCTGGCTGCAGCATTCAGGACAGATTGTAGCGGGGAAAGTTTTGTAAGAGGGAGGCCAACTAGTAGAGAGTTACAATAGTCCAGACGAGAATGAATAAGTGAAACAGTAAGAGTTTTTGCAGAGTCGAAAGTAAGAAAAGGGCGAATTCTAGAAATGTTTTTGAGATGCAGATAAGAAGAGCGAGCCAGTGATCGGATGTGGGGGGTGAATGAAAGCTCGGAATCAAGTATGACCCCAAGTCAGCGGGCATGTAGCTTTGGAGTAATGATGGACTCGCACATGGAGATGGCAATGTCAGGCAAGGGTAGGTTAATAGAGGGAGAAAACACGAGGAGTTCAGTTTTTGACAGGTTCAGTTTCAGATAGAGGGAGGACATGATGTTAGAGACAGCCGTAAGACAATCACTGGTGTTCACTATAAAGGTCGGCGTGATAACAGGAGAAGAAGTGTATAATTGGGTGTCATCTGCATAGAGAGGGTACTGGAAACCAAATCTACTGATTGTTTGTCCAATAGGGGCAGTATACAAAGAGAAAAGGAGGGGGTCTAGGACTGATCCTTGAGGAACCCCAACAGTAAGGGGAAGGTGAGAGGAGGAGGAATGTTATAAAAGGCAATTCAGTACCACAATGGACATAGCGGTCAGAGCACATACAGTGATCTGACAATAACCCAAAATCATAGAACGAGCTCTGAGACGTGGGAACTCTGCAGACCGCAATCCCTAATCCTCTCCAAACAACACTAGATGCAGCCGTGGATTGCGCCTAACTCTGCCTATGCAACTCGGCACAGCCTGAGAAACTAACTAGCCTGAAGATAGAAAATAAGCCTACCTTGCCTCAGAGAAATACCCCAAAGGAAAAGGCAGCCCCCCACATATAATGACTGTGAGTTAAGATGAAAAGACAAACGTAGAGATGAAATAAATTCAGCAAAGTGAGGCCCGACTTTCTTAACAGACCGAGGATAGAAAAGGCAACTTTGCGGTCTACACAAAACCCTAAAGAAAACCACGCAAAGGGGGCAAAAAGACCCTCTGTACCGAACTAACGGCACGGAGGTACACCCTTTGCGTCCCAGAGCTTCCAGCAACAAAATAGACAAGCTGGACAGAAAAAATAGCAAACAAATAGCAAAGAAGAACTTAGCTATGCAGAGCAGCAGGCCACAGGAATGATCCAGGGAAAAGCAAGTCCAACACTGGAACATTGACAGGAAGCCAGGATCAAAGCATTAGGTGGAGTTAAGCAGAGAAGCACCCAACGACCTCACCAGATCACCTGAGGGAGGAAACTCAGAAGCCGCAGTACCACTTCCCTCCACCAACAGAAGCTCACAGAGAGAATCAGCCGAAGTACCACTTGTGACCACAGGAGGGAGCTCTGCCACAGAATTCACAACAGAGGAACCAGCAAAGGATACAGTGAAGAATCGGTCAGAGATATAGGAGGAGAACCAGGAGAGAACGGTGTCCTTGAGGCCATGTTTGTGATACCTGGATGCAGTTATCCTTCTTTGCCTCCAAATGTAGTATCACTCTCCCCGAGAGGAAAGCAATACCATTGCGATGACCAGGACCATGAGGCGCCGCACTCCCCCCATTAAATCCAGTACTCCCAGACTGGGAAAAGAAAACAGCAGTTACAGGTTAGCAAACAGACATACAAATTTTTGGAATGCTATAAAACAAATTAATACTATACCTAGGCTTCCCTTTATGGGAGGTGAGGACACTTAAACGTTGCATAACAAAACATATTCACATTGTACGCGTACTTTTATGAACAGGGAAATGTGACAAAACAATATAATTATTACCGTAACTAGCTATTAAGTTCCACGACCCTTACGGGTATACTATCTCTTAAGTGCAAAGTTTTTATTCAAGTGCAAAGTTTTTATTCAAGTGCAAAGTTTTTGTCCAACCCCAGCGGGTTACTTTATTTTCTCTATTTTATTTAAAAGTATATCAGGACATCAATACTCACTATCGGCTATATTGAAACACCATTCTGACTAAATTCAAACTTCAGCTTTCATTACTACATTAACCATATTAACTCTTCCATATACTCTGTCAAAGTGCAACTAGCAAACATTCCCTTTAAGGGTTTAAACAATACTCAAGTCTTTCTTAATGAGGTAGTGCAAAGTATCAATACTCAGGTCAGTCAATAACGCTGTAACAGCAGGAACGATGCGAGGGACCCGTTATTAACCCCCAATGTTGTTTTCGGCGGGCTACAAGGCGTGTATCCAGACCTGGAATCCTGCCGCGCCAAACAGGCTTTTCTTCAGGTCTCTGTAAAACAAAGCAGTTCTCACAAAAAGATTAGAAACAGTCTCTTTTAGAAGCAGTCTCTGTAAAAGCTGCCTTTGTAAAACCAGTAGGAAGCACCCTTAAGAAGGTGCAAACTATATACAGCAAAGTTCCGATCATGCACAGTTCATGATTCCCAGTTCGTTAAGACAACTTGTGCAAACATGTGTAAAACTTAGGCAAAACATAGGATTCTCCTGGAATTGAGGACCGCTTTGAGAAATAACCCTGGACGAGTTTAATGAACTTTAGCAGCAAAAGGATGAAGAATTAATTATTTACAATCATGTCAGATTTCACCTATTTGAGTAGTTCTGGAGGTAGCACAGGTAATGGCAGTCCCTCGGGGTACGGGCAGCTACCAGGTGCTACGTATGGGGCTCCTTCACTCCAGACGGGGGTCTGAGTGCCCACTGATCTCTGTTCCACAACAGCTTGAGTGCAGGTGATGGTTGGTCATGTGGCTACTGCAGTCTCTGTAGTAGTGATAGTACATACTGTCGTTTTGGTAAGAGTACAAGCAGAAGTGACTGTAGGGGTAGTAATGGCTGTGGCCGCTTTAGCACAAGGGGGCGCTGTTACTGCGCGAGGTGACACTACTGGTGCCTTGGAGCTGGGTGACTTGGGCATGGAGTCTCTGTGCTTATGGACATTTAAGGCATACCAACCCCTTTCACCAAAGTGTTTGGTGTAGGTGACACGATCCCCTGGCTACAGATCCCTATCTGGGTGTCCTTCCCACAAGTGAGACTCCACGTCCCTCCTGTTGGCAAAGATCTCCACATAGAGTTCCTGTTCTTTGATGAAGCCCTAGCCTCCTTTCAGTTTAAAGGTCACTACTATGCCCTGCTTCAGCGGGGCCTGGTTGATTGAGCGGTCCTGGGCCTTGGCCTGCAGATCCCGTTTGTCAAAGGCTCTGCCCTGGTGTTTCTCCTCCTTTTCCTCCCATCTGCAGGCGAGCTGCCGCTGGTACTCATCCCAGCTCAGGACCTCCAGGGTTTCTCCCTCCTGCTTAGAGGTCCCGGGGAACCCCATGAGGTCGGGTCCAGGGTTGACCCAGCGATACACGGTCTTCTCTGCATATAGTTCACCCAGCAAGGTGGTAGGTGCAATCGGGGCCTACATGAAGCTCTCCATCTCCAGTTATATATATATTGGGAGTGACCTAATAAATAGGAGCAAAAGCTCCCCCTGGGGGCCTGGAGTGTGAAATGTGTTGCATGTTTGTGATACCTGGATGCAGTTATCCTTCTTTGCCTCCAAACGAAGAATCACTCTCCCTGAGAGGAAAGCAATACCACTGCGACAGTGCAGCGCCCCAGAGATCTGGTCGTTGCAGTATGACACTCTGCCGCTAAGGGGAGTGATGGTATGTCTGATGGCACTGAAGGAATTCTACTGACCAGGTATCACCAGCACACATTACACTTCACACTCCGGCCACTAGGGGGAGAAAAAGGCTTTATTTATTGGGCCACTCCTCACACTGGTAAAACTAGGGGTTGGATAGGTAGTTAGTCAGAAGCTGACTGGGTTGGATTCAGGCAACATCCCATGGCAGGGGGTGTTGCAGGGAGAAGATTCAGGGGGGTGCCTGTCAGGCGTGGGAACCTGGCAGGTACCTAGCGAACAGAACAGAACTTTACGGATCCACGCCTGCACTACCTTGCGGCGGTATCCTAAGAAAGAGACACGAAGCGAAGGATATTGTGGAACAGTGAGAAACGAGATCAAGCACAAAAGAGAGCCAGTAGGAGTCGTGCCCTGAGAACGGCAACATCCTACTGAGGCGCGTAGCCGGTGGCCGGAACACCGAGGAAGTAACTGACTCTATGCCTTACTTCAAACTCCGCAGGACAGTTAATTATAGGTTGGCTGTCTACCTTAAATTTCCTACGCGCCTTCCCGTCATACGGGTGCGTCCTAGCCATAACATACCTGGGGGACGAGAAACTAGTAACATCTGGAACGAAATAGAAAGAAAGAGAAAGAACTAGAAAGAACGAACGAACGAACTAGAACAGAAGTTGTGAGGACTATCCCGAATGCTCAGCAGGGTAGCACTACAACACACAGGCGCTATTGGTAGGCAACGATTTCCACCTGCAAAGGGAACTCTGGATGTGCCATCGGACCGTCCGGTCTCAGACAGCCCTGTTAACTGTGCTCTGGATTGAGGATCCTGAAGTCTTCAGTAAAGAGGTAAAGAGACTGCAACCCTGTGTCCTCGTTATTGTCTGTACCTCACACCATCTCCATCCACCCTACTGGGAAGCCCTGGGGACATACTTCACCTGTGGGAAGGTATACCATCTAGCTGCCATTCCATCACCCCAGCGGACCCCACAGCAGCGTCGGTCACCCTGACCGAACACCACAGGTGGCGTCACAAAACCTTGACAGACTCCTATCACCTTTTATTGGACGCCCCTTAGCAGGGTCACGGACCGGGTCCAGCCACCGTGACAACCCCAGAACTGAGACAGAAAGGACCGGTACCGAGTAACCTGTGGCCCTGTGTCTGGGGGCGCTCCAACGACCAGGACCCAGGGCGCCGCATAATGACCAGATCAGAAGCAGCTGAAAACGGAGCTGCAAGTTTCTGACTAGCATAGAAAGGGTCATTACCCTTTTCAAAACCAAATCCATTTAATATGGGACACAAACACACAGGCTAAAAGGAAGGTATGTGATTCCCAATACGTAGTGATCTTCTAAAGGTACCGTCACACATAACGATATCGTTAACGATATCGTTGCTTTTTGTGACGTAGCAACGATATCATTAACTAAATCGTTATGCGTGACAGCGACCAACGATCAGGCCCCTGCTGGGAGATCGTTGGTCGCTGGGGAAAGTCCAGGACTTTATTTCGTCGCTGGATCTCCCGCTGACATCGCTGAATCGGTGTTTGACGTCGATTCAGCGATGTCTTCACTGGTAACCAGGGTAAACATCGGGTTACTAAGCGCAGGGCCGCGCTTAGTAACCCGATGTTTACCCTGGTTACCATTGTAAATGTAAAAAAAAAACACTACATACTCACATTCCGGTGTCTGGTCACGTCCCTCGCCTTCAGCTTCCCGCACTGACTGTGAGCGCCGGCCGGCCGTAAAGCAAAGTACAGCGGTGACGTCACCGCTGTGCTTTACGGCCGGCGCTCAGTCAGTGCGGGAAGCTGAAGGCGAGGGACGTGACCAGACACCGGAATGTAAGTATGTAGTGTTTTTTTTTTTACATTTACAATGGTAACCAGGGTAAACATCGGGTTACTAAGCGCGGCCCTGCGCTTAGTAACCCAATGTTTACCCTGGTTACCCGGGGACTTCGGGATCGTTGGTCGCTGGAGAGCTGTCTGTGAGACAGCTCTCCAGCGACCAAACAGCGATGCTGCAGCGATCGACATCGTTGTCTAGATCGCTGCAGCGTCGCTTAATGTGACGGTACCTTTACTGCAGATCTCCCAGGAGGACGTTAGCCACTCGTGACACAATCGCCATTTGTTGTTATTAGACCCCTATGAATTTCACACTGGGTCAATATGATAAATACTGCAACGTCCTATGAGCGGGTGGTTTATAACGATAGACATTATCCTCAAAAATGTGCAAAAGCCTTGGTTTGATTCCCCTTTGACTCCCATTAGTCTCCAGGCGATAAGGAGGATTTTCTCATGATGAAGTATGTAATATTTGGTGCCTGACATGGGCGCTGGCTTATGGTTTTGGTTAGTATATCAGACCTATGGTGTGTTAAGGGCAAGGTTATATTTGTCAGACATCATTAATGAGACATGAGAAATGCAGTTTGTTATTTTATTCTTTGATTTAACTTGACCCTTGTTTTCTTTCCAACTCTAGGCCCACCACACTGCTCAGTGACCTGTTCCCAAGTTATTTTCCTTCTCGGAGCATTCAGAATTTTACTTTGGGTTAAGGTACCGTCACACTAGACGATATCGCTAGCGATCCGTGACGTTGCAGCGTCCTGGCTAGCGATATCGTCCAGTGTGACAGGCAGCAGCGATCAGGCCCCTGCTGTGATATCGCTGGTCGGGGAAGAAAGTCCAGAACTTTATTTCGTCGCTGGATCTCCCGCTGACATCGCTGAATCGGCGTGTGTGACGCCGATTCAGTGATGTCTTCGCTGGTAACCAGGGTAAACATCGGGTTACCAAGCTCTCACTTCTCATTACCCAAAGTATTTAGAGTCCAAACTTCAGTACGGTCGACCATATTTCATAAGTTACAGTAATTTTTTCTGAGTAAAGTGGCGAGTGAATCATCTTGTACAAGTGAGACTGACAAGGATTTGGGTCTTAAACTAAAGGTACCGTCACACTAAGTGACGCTGCAGCGATACCGACAACGATCCGGATCGCTGCAGCGTCGCTGTTTGGTCGCTGGAGAGCTGTCACACAGACCGCTCTCCAGCGACCAACGATGCCGGTAACCAGGGTAAACATCGGGTTACTAAGCGCAGGGCCGCGCTTAGTAACCCGATGTTTACCCTGGTTACCATCGTTAAAGTAAAAAAAACAACCACTACATACTTACCTACCGCTGTCTGTCCCCGGCGCTGTGCTTCTCTGCTCTGGCTGTGAGCGCCGGGCAGCCGGAAAGCACAGCGGTGACGTCACCGCTGTGCTTTCCGGCCGCTGTGCTCACAGCCAGAGCTGTGAAACTTATGAAATATGGTCGACCGTACTGAAGTTTGGACTCTAAATACTTTGGGTAATGAGAAGTGAGAGCTTGCAATGAACCTCAGGGACATCAATGAGAAGCATCATCGCACAACACGATCTCGCCAACTTCTCGCCCCGCTGGTCGTCTCCATCACCAGATAGACTTGCTGCATGCCTTTCTGTGCATCGGTAGTTTGTGTGGTGCCTGCATTTCACTCCTGCTGAAATACTTCTTCGTTAGCAATGTACAGACATAGTGTGGAGGAGCAGGCTTTCCTAGTGAAAACTTATTGCAAAACTGAGTCCAGGAAGAGATGCCAAAGTGAGTTTCTAAGGGGTATCGTTTCTCCTTATGGAGAGTGACATACCATCTCTGGCTTGTCAAAGAAAGGAGGCTTATTCGCCTTGCAATGCTCCTCTGGGAAATATAAAATGCAAATTGCCTCTTCTGAGAAAAAGAGGACTTAAACTCTATAGCGCCACCTGTTGGAAGTAGCGATCCTACAAGTCACAATCAACCCTTTAAACGAGTCGTGCAATATGACTTGGGATAAAAGCCAAATCAGTATCTCAATTCACAGACACGGTGTTTCGGGCTGTTGGCCCTCGTCAGTGCAAAGCATGAGAACTAATTTGGCTAGGTGAGAGGCTCTGGACAACACCGTGTCTGCGACCTTGACAAGCCAGAGATGGTATGTCACTCTCCATAAGGAGAAACGATACCCCTTAGACCCCAGTCCAGAGCCTCTCAAGCTGATTATATAGGTCGGGGATGAGTGGAAGTAGGTAAGTATTTTTAAGTGTGATCTTACTTAGTTCTCGGAAATCAAGGCAAGGACGGAGACCCCCATCTTTCTTTTTAACAAAGAAAAATCCAGCAGCTACAGGTGAGAAGTAAGGACGGATATGACCCTTACGTAAACTTTTGTTAACATATTCTTTCATAGAGGTCCGTTCAGGCCCAGACAAATTATAAGGGCAAGCTTTAGGCAGTTTGGCACTAGGAATAAGATCAATAGCGCAATCATAGGGATGATGGAGAGGTAATATCTCTGCCTCTTTTTCTGAGAGCACATCTCCGAAGTCCTTCAGGTACTCTGGAAGACCCTTCAGAGTAGCGGAGCATATTTGTACATTTCTTAGACATTTCTTGTAACACTTTGGGCTCCATTTCACAATCTCCTTCTGACATCAATCAATAATGGGATTGTGAATTTATAACCATGGAACCCCCGGTACCAATCCAGCAGGTAAATTATCCAACACAAAACAGGAGATGGATTAAGAGTGGAGTGCTCCCCCTTGGAAAGTGAAATCCACCATTGCTCTCTCGACCAAATTGTGAGCTAACGGTGTCTTGTCAAGGGCAATGACTTGAATGGGTCTTCCTAAACTAACTGTCCCTAACCCTAACCTCAGAACCAGTCCCGAATCAATAAAGTTAGCAGCAGACCCACAGTTAATGAACGCCAATGTTGATAACACCTGGTTCTTGAAGGAAATCATCGTATTTATCAGTCATCCAGACTCAGAAGTTCTCCAATGGTTTGATAGCTTGAGGACCAGTTGGGCAATTCTTAACAAAATGTCCAGAGAGACCACAGTATAGACAGAGTACAAGATCTTGACTTCATCTTCTCTCCACAACACGAAGACTGGCAACTCTTACCTCGGGTAAATAGACCTGCTTCGCGGAAGTATAACCTGCGGCATGCTGTTCACTAGGTCTCTCACGCATTCTGCAGTCGATTCATATGGCCTGAGTCATGGCCTCCATCACAGAACAATGGGCATCATGGAGGACCAGAGCATCCTTGAGGGTTTCAGAAAGGCCTTTTTGGAAATGGCACCTGAGAACAGCATTGTTCCATAGAACTTCGGTGGACTACTGCTGAAACTCAGTACAGTAGTCCTCATCTGTGCGACCCCTCTGTGCCAGGTTCATGATCTTAGCCTCAGCGACCTGGATTCTGTCAGGTTTGTCATATATCAGACCTAAACTGTCAAGAAAGGCATCAACAGAAAACTGTTCTGGGGCTTGTGGGGATGAAGAAAATGCCCAGGTCTGAGGACCCCCTCGCAGTAGGGACATGATTATTCCCACCTGCTGGAACTCCTCCCCTGATGACTGGGGGCGCAGGGTAACAAATAGTCTACAAATACCCTAAATTGGTCTTTCTCGCTCAAAAATTTATCAGGGAGGGATATCACAGGTTCAGGAGAGACCAACTGTACATCAGAGGGTACTGACGTCACAGCCAATGCCAGCAGTGGAAGGTTATAGGGGGTCTTCATCAAATTATTTATCTGACCCTGCAACTGATATTGCGATGACTCCAGACTCTGGCATTTCTTAGCCAGATACTGAGTCATCTGCGTCAAATTTGCTACCTGGTCACAAAGCGTGTAAACAGGATCCATACTGGTGAAAAAGGAAAACGTATGGGCCAGACTGAGTCACCTCAAGCCATGAGTCAGGATCGTCAAGAGTCTGAGGTCAGAAGCCAGCGCACTGGATATGTGTTTGCAATATGAGGCCACATGATATATTACAGCACATGTCATTATGTGACAACAATTTCTGACACATATGTATTACTAGATGGAGGCCCGATGCTATTGCATCGGGAGGGCGGTGATGTCACGATGGGGGCAGTCTATGCAGTGTTGAGAAGAGAACCTCTCCCCCCATGTGCTCACCCACCTATCCACTCTCTCTTTCCCCATGTGCTGACTTCTCCCATCTGTGCTCTCTTCTTTGACCTGCCTACCCCATGTGCTATCTCCCTTGTCTGCTGTCTCTCTCCATCCTGTGCTGTGTTCTCTCCTCACGTGCTGTCCCGTTTGTGGTGTCTCCCCCCTGTGCTCTGTCTCTCTCACCCCTGTGCTCTTTCTCTCTCCCCCATCTGCTGTCTTCTCTTTTCATGTCATCCCTTCTTTGACCTGTGTACCCAATGTGCTCTCCCCCTTGTCTGCTTCTTCCCTCATGTCATGTCGTGCATCTGCCGCCAGAATCAGCCGAATGATTCACTGCGCCTGCACGGAATTCCCGCAGGCGCAGTAAATCAGACCGCCGCCGACAGAGTTTTTGGGGCAAATTTTGCTCATACTAATGAATGGGGGAAAATTTGCAATAAAAACGCAAGTAAAAAAAAATGCAACCAAAACACCCATTTTTATTGCCAAGAGATGGAGAAAATGTACAGAAATTTCTGCACCAGATACTCAACGTGTGCACATTCCCTTATGGAGCAGGAATGTCAATAAATAAAATACATGTAAGGGCTCTTTCACACATCTCATTTTTATTTTTTCTTTAAACACGGTTCTGGATTAAGTTTGCTGAAAAACTGATGAAAGTGATTAAACTCAGATTTCCATTAGTTTTTCTTGCATGAGAAACAAAAAAAGAAAAGAAGTTTCTCCAGCTTGTCCTAACTGGCCGTTTGTAATGGCATCCAAGTGCTATCCAGTTTTTTGCACTGACACACTGAATTGCATTGCTGATTTTGATCTGATGCTCAGATCAATATTGGACATGTGAACAACCCCATAGACTGTACTAGATACGAGTGCTATCCATAGCAAAGATTGAAATCCTAGGTGAGAAATGGATGTCTGAATGAGTCCTAAGGCTGCTTCACAAAACATTTAACCCTTTTCTGAAATATGACGTACTATCCCGTCGAGGTGGGGTGGGCCCGTATGACCACCGACGGGATAGTACGTCATAGCGATCGGCCGCGCTCACGGGGGGAGCGTGGCCGATCGCAGCCGGGTGTCAGCTGACTATCACAGCTGACATCCGGCACTATGTGCCAGGAGCGGTCATGGACCGCCCTTGGCACATTAACCCCCAGCACACCGCGATCAAACATGATCGCGGTGTGCTGGCGGTATAGGGAAGCGTCGCGCAGGGAGAGGGCTCCCTGCGGGCTTCCCTGAGACCCCCGGAGCAACGCGATGTGATCGCATTGCTGCGAGGGTCTCTTGCCTCCTCCTGCTCCTTGCAGGCCCGGATCCAAGATGGCCACGGCATCCGGGTCCTGCAGGGAGGTGGCTTCACTGCGCCTGCTCAGAGCAGGCGCCGGGAAGCCAGGAGAAGTGCACGTCAGATCGCTGATCTGACACAGTGCACAGCAAAGTGTCAGATCAGCGATCTTACACTATAACATGATGTCCCCCCCCCCGAGGCAATGTTATAGAGTAAAAAAAAAATATTCACATGTGTAAAAAAAATAAAAAAAAAAAAATCCCCCCCCCAAATATTCTTCCTATAAATACATTTATTTATCTAAATAATAAAAAGAACAATAAAAGTACACATATTTAGTATCGCCGCGTCCGTAACGACCCCACCTATAAAACTATATCACTAGTTAACCCAGTGAACACCGTAAAAACAAAAAAAAAAAAACGAGGCAAAAAACAACGCTTTATTCTCATACCGCCAAACAAAAAGTGGAATAACACGCGATCAAAAAGACTGATATAAATAACCATGGTACCGCTGAAAATGTCATCTTGTCCCGCAAAAATCGAGCCACCATACAGCATTTTTAGCAAAAAAATAAAAGTTATAGTCCTCAGAATAAAGCGATGCAAAATAATTATTTTTTCTATAAAATAGTTTTTATCGTATAAAAGCACCAAAATATAAACAAATGATATAAATGAGGTATCGCTGTAATCGTACTGACCCGAATAATAAAACTGCTTTATCAATTTTACCAAACACGGAACGGTATAAACGCCTCCCCCAAAAGAAATTCATGAATAGTTGGGTTTTGATCATTCTGCCTCACAAAAATCAGAATAAAAAGCGATCAAAAAATGTCACGTGCCTGAAAATGTTACCAACAAAAACCTCAACTCGTCCCGCAAAAAAACAAGACCTCACATGACTCTGTGGACCCAAATATGTAAAAATTATAACACTCAAAATGTGGTAACGCAAAAAATATTTTTTGCAATAAAAAGCGTCTTTCAGTGTGTGACAGCTGCCAATCATAAAAATCCGCTAAAAAAACCCACTATAAAAGTAAATCAAACCCCCCTTCATCACCCCCTTAGTTAGGGAAAAATAAAAAAATTAAAAAAATGTATTTATTTCCATTTTCCCATTAGGGTTAGAGTTAGGGCTAGGGTTAGGGCTAGGGTTAGGGTTGGGGCTAGGGTTAAGGCTACAGTTAGGGTTGGGGCTAAAGTTAGGGTTAGGGTTGGGGCTAAAGTTAGGGTTAGGGTTGGGCTACATTTACGGTTGGGAATAGGGTTGGGATTAGGGTTAGTGGTGTGTCAGGGTTAGAGGTGTGGTTAGGGTTACCATTAGGATTAGGGTTAGGGGTGTGTTTGGATTAGGGTTTCAGTTATAATTGGGGGGTTTCCACTGTTTAGGCACATCAGGGGCTCTCCAAACGCGACATGGCATCCGATCTCAATTCCAGCCAATTCTGCATTGAAAAAGTAAAACAGTGCTCCTTCCCTTCCGAGCTCTCCCGTGTGCCCAAACAGGGGTTTACCCCAACAATATGGGGTATCAGCGTACTCAGGACAAATTGGACAACAACTTTAGGGGTCCAATTTCTCCTGTTACCCTTGGGAAAATACAAAACTGGGGCAAAAAAATAAGTTTTGTGGGAAAATGTTTTATTTTATTTTCATGGCTCTGCGTTATAAACTGTAGTGAAACACTTGGGAGTTCAAAGCTCTCACAACACATCTAGATGAGTTCCTTAGGGGGTCTACTTTCCAAAATGGTGTCACTTGTGTGGGGTTTCTACTGTTTAGGTACATTAGGGGCTCTGCAAATGCAATGTGACGAGTGCAGACCATTCCATCTAAGTCTGCATTCCAAATGGCGCTCCTTCCCTTCCGAGCCATCCCATGCGCCCAAACAGTGGTCCCCCCACATATGGGACATCAGCATACTAGGACAAATTGGGCAACAAGTTTTGGGGCCCAATTTCTCCTATTACCCTTGATAAAATACAAAACTGGGGGCTAAAAAATAATTTTTGTGGGAAAATATTTATTTTTTTATTTTTACGGCTCTGCATTATAAACTTCTGTGAAGCCCTAGCTTGGTCAAAGTGCTCACCACACATCTAGATAAGTTCCTTAGGGGGTCTACTTTCCAAAATGGTGTCACTTGTGGGGGGTTTCAATGTTTAGGCACATCAGTGGCTCTCCAAATGAAACATGGCATCCCATCTCAATTCCTGTCAATTTTGCATTGAAAAGTCAAACAGCGCTCCTTCCCTTCCGAGCTCTCCCATGCGCCCAAACAGTGGTTTACCCCCACATATGGGGTGTCAGCGTACTCAGGACAAATTGTACAACAACTTTTGGAGTCCAATTTCTTCTCTTACCCTTGGGAAAATAACAATTGGGGGCGAAAAGATCATTTTTGTGATAAAATATGATTTTTTATTTTTACGGCTCTGCATTATAAACTTCTGTAAAGCACTTGGTGGGTCAAAGTGCTCACCACATATCGAGATAAGTTCCTTAGGGGGTCTACTTTCCAAAATGGTGTCACTTGTGGGAGGTTTCAATGTTTAGGCACGTCAGTGGCTCTCCAAACGCAACATGGCGTCCCATCTCAATTCCTGTAAAATTTGCATTGAAAAGTCAGATGGCGCTCCTTCGCTTCCGAGCTCTGCCATGCGCCCAAACAGTGGTTTACCCCCACATATGGGGTATCGGTGTACTCAGGACAAATTGTACAACAACATTTGGGGTCCATTTTCTCTTGTTACCCTTGGTAAAATAAAACAAATTGGAGTTGAAGTAAATTTTTTGTGAAAAAAGTTAAATCTTCATTTTTATTTAAACATTCAAAAAATTCCTGTGAAACACCTGAAGGGTTAATAAACTTCTTGAATGTGGTTTTGAGCACCTTGAGGGGTGCACTTTTAGAATGGTGTCACACTTGGTTATTTTCTATCATATAGACCCCTCAAAATGACTTCAAATGAGATGTGGTCCCTAAAAATATGGTGTTGTAAAAATGAGAAATTGCTGGTCAACTTTTAACCCTTATAACTCCCTAACAAAAAAAAAAATTTGGTTCCAAAATTGTGCTGATGTAAAGTAGACGTGTGGGAAATGTTACTTATTAAGTATTTTGTGTGACATATCTCTGTGATTTAATTGCAAAAAATTCAAAGTTGGAAATTGCAAAATTTTCAAAATTTTCGCCAAATTTCCATTTTTTTCACAAATAAACGCAGATAATATCAAATAAATTTTACCACTATCATGAAGTACAATATGTCACGAGAAAACAGAGTCAGAATCGCCAAGATCCGTTGAAGTGTTCCAGAGTTATAACCTCATAAAGGGACAGTGGTCAGAATTGTAAAAAATGGACTGGTCATTAACGTGCAAACCACCCTTGGGGGTAAATGGGTTAAAGCAGTTTTCCACCCCTTCTAAATTTGATATTCCCCCCATGCAAAGAACAGCCTATACTCCAGTCCAGTGCCATTCCAATGGTGTCAGGTCTCCCGGCCTCGTTTGATGTTGTTATGTCACGTAAATCAGCCAATCAGTGGCTCCTGCTTCAGACACCTGGAAGATGCGAGAGCGGCGGCTTCTCTCCGACTCCCTTTGAATGTGAGGTACGTCCAAAGGAAGCGAGAGGGAAGCAGCTGCTCCGCTGATTGGCTGCATGGCTCACGTGGCATATAACATCACGCATGCCCCGGAGAAAAGGCGCCAACATTGCTGAAACCTAAAGAATAGGAAACAGAGCACGACACGGCAATACCCTATGGAGGGAGAGTAGGCAATCGCTTGGTAGCGCTTACCTTGTGGAGCTGTGACAGATGCAACGCCTATGAGGACATGATAGAAAAAAACAGCTATTGTTGCCCCGTAGCTCACGGAACAGGTCTTCCAAGAAATAATGGATTCAATAGATAAAATAGGATAAAGTTGCTGCTCGATAAAGGAAATCTTCAACAGTGCAAGTATAAGGCTTTGTTTATTCACAACGTGTTTCCACGCTGAACTGGCGTTTTTTTCAAGTATAAAAAACCCAAATACATAATTTAATTTTTTTATCTGCAATGGGAACGGCATTGGCACCGCAGGCAAGTATAGGCTATTATTTTACACTAGATGGTGGCCCGATTCTAACGCATCAGGTATTCTAGAATATGTATGTAGTTTATTTATGAAGTTTTCAGAATCATGCAATTTATACACAGGATTCGGCCGGCCGCGACCAATTAGCGAAGCGTGGCTCAAATTCCGCGCCAATTCGCGGGCGGACTGCGCCTGTCGCTGATTGTTCGCGGCTGGGCGCGGCCAATCAGTGAAGCCAGGGCCGGCTTCAGGTTTTTGAGGGCCCCGGGCGAAAGAGTCTCAGTGGGCCCCCCTCTTTAACACATACCATGATTCTTGATGCACAGTTACAGTAGAGAAATATAGCACAGCCAAGTAGCGTATAACACAGCCCACATAGTATATAACACAGACACGTAGTATATAGCACAGCCAAGTAGCGTACAGCCCACATAGTATATAACACAGCCCACGTAGTATAAAACACAGCCACGTAGTATATAACACAGCCACGTAGTATATAGTACAGCCACGTAGTATATAGCACAGCCACGTAGTATATAGCACAGCCCACGTAGTATATAGCACAGCCACATAGTATACAGCACAGTCACATAGTATATAACAGACCATGTAGTATATAACACAGCCCACATAGTATATAGCACAGCCACGTAGTATATAGCACAACCACGTAGTATATAGCACAGCCCACGTAGTAAATAGCACAGACACGTAGTATATTGCCCAGCCACATAGTATAATGCAGTATATAACCCAGGCCACTTAGTATAGAGAACAGCAATGTAGTATATTGCCCAGCCACGTAATATATGCCACAGCCACTTAGTATATAGCAGAGCCACATAGTATATAGCACAGAGATGTAGCACATAACACAGCCCATGTGGTATATAGCAATGTGGGCACCATATCCCTGTTAAAAAAAGAATTGAAATAAAAAATAGTTATATACTCACCTTCCGTCTGCCCCCCGGATCCAGCCCGGGCGTTTACCGATGCTCCTCGCGACACTCCGGTCCCAAGAGTGCATTGCGGTCTCGCGAGATAATGACATAGCGGTCTCGCGAGACCGCTACGTCATCATCTCGCGAGACTGCAATGTATGGGCCGGTCCCCGGAGCGTCGCGAGGAGCGGGAAAGGGGACGGAAGGTGAGAATATAATGATTTTTTATTTTTTTTATTATTTTTAACATTAGATATTTTTACTATTGATTCTGCATAGGCAGCATCAATAGTAAAAAGTTGGTCACATAGGGTTAATAGCAGCCTTAACGGAGTGCGTTACACCGTGGCATAACGCGGTCCGTTAACGCTGTCATTAACCCTGTGTGAGCACTGACTGGAGGGGAGTATGGAGCGGGCACTGAGCCCGTCACTGATTGGTCGTGGCCATTTTGCCGCGACCAATCAGCGACTTGGGATTTCCGAGACAGACAGAAAGACAGACAGAAAGACGGAAGTGACCCTTAGACAATTATATAGTAGATGGCAGAGTACAGCAATTTAAAAGTGGTTGTCCGAGTAGTGGATAACTCCTTTAAGAATTGCAGTTCTCCTTACTTGAACTAACAGTCTTATAGATATGATATGAGGCTGTTGTTTTGGGTTATAAGACCCACAGTCAGCACAGAAGTCATGGGTCATTTACAAACTTATACTGAACTTGTTCCCACAGATCCACACATCAATTTTCCTGCTTTACAACCTTCTGTTGGGGGGCTCGGTATTGAGACGGAGTAGAATGGGGTCTTGATATAGAGAATGGGTTGCATGAGAGGTTTGGTATAGAGAAGGGGTATCATGAGGGGCTCGGTATGGAAAATTAGGTAGCATGAGGGGGTTTGGTATGGAGGAGTGGCATCGGGGGCTCGATATGGAGAAGAGGACTCATGGGGACTCGATATGGAGAATGGGGGGTCAGTATGGAGAATGGGGTAGCAGCATGAGGGGGCAAAGTATGGAGAAAGGGTATCATGAAGGTGCTTGGTATGGAGAATGGGGGGCTCGGTGTGAAGGAGTGGTATTGGGGCTCAGTATAGAGAAGAGATAGCATGAGGGAGATCGGTTTTGAGAATAGGGTAACATAAGAGGCTGGGTATGGAGAATGGGGTAGTATGGGGAGCTCAGTATGGAGGAGTGACACTAGGGCTTGGGATAGATAAGGGGTTGCATGAGGGGGCTCGGTATGGAGAATGAGTAGCATGATAGGGGAATCAGTATGGAGTGAGGCGGAAGCGTAGCTAGGGTTTTGGTTCAAAGGGCGGCGAAACTTCTCAGTGGGCCCCTAACCAGGTAATCTTGATTACAGCTGGGTGATGCACCCTAATAGTGGAGAAGAACCTTAACAGATGACCGCGCTGTTACTGAAAATAATCTCTTTATAAAGACTAATATTGACATTACCGCCATATGATCAGTCGTAAATACCAGTCCTACAGATCATATAGTATAAGAGATCACAGTACAGTAACAGATAATGACTTACCACTGACTGAGTTGTTCACTTTTCCCGTCTTTTCCATCTGGCCCAGACCGACAAGAAAACTTCTTCCAGCCATGACTCGGCTGCAGAGAATACAACAAAGACACATTTCACTCTCATATTTTCAGCACCGTCCCCAATTGGACTATTCCCAACCTGCACAAACTCCTCATCCTGCTGATACCCCAATGCTGAGCCGCTGCTCCCATATGTGTCCTTATAATGCACTCCCCATGGGCAGACTCTATATAGTACAATGCATTTCCCATGGGCAGACTCTATATAGTATAATGCACTCCCCATACTTCTCGATATAGTTTAATGCACTCCTCATGGGCAGACTCTATATTGTACAATGCGTTCCCCATAGGCAGACTCCATATAGTATAATGCACTCCCCATAGGCAGACTCTATAGTATAATGCACTTCAAGTTGGCGGACTCTATAGTATAATGCAGCCCCTAATATAATGCACCCCCCAGAGACAGCATCTATAGCATAATGGACCCCCATAGGCATCTTCTATAGCATAATGTATCACCATAGGCAGCCTCTTGTTATCGCTGGGTCCCAGCGCGTCTCCTCCCCCGCTGCTGTCACTGCTGCTCTCTGTCCGGCCGCTGGGTCCCGGCGCGTCTCCTCCCCTGCTGCTGTCACTGCTGCTCTCTGTCCGGCTGCTGGGTCCCGGCGCGTCTCCTCCCATGCTGCGGTGTCAGCTTCGGCTGCTGCGCAATCCCACCGCTCCGTCACTGGCTCTGGGCGCGTCGCTCTCTCCTTCTCAGTAGCTGCGCGTTCCCGGCCCTCTACTTCCGGATCCAGGTGCGCCAGTAATTCCTCTGCACTTCCGGTGTCTTCTTCCTCTGGGGGAACGCAGAGTTTGCGCAGGCGCTCTGGATTCTCCAGTAGGCGCAGGCGCATTGTACCCATCTCTACTTCCTGGGGTCACCAAGGTCAGTAATTCCCGCAGCCAATCCCGCTCTTGCCTCTGCTATAAGAGGCGGTCTCCCTTGCTGCTAGGTGCCTGTTTGTCATAGCTTTGCCTGTGCTTCTGGCCCTTTCTTCTTGAGCTTACGCCTCGTACTCAGTACCATCTGGTTCTGTTCTTGGTTTTCGCTTCTCCGTTGTTTTATTCCCTTCAGGTTTCCCTTTTCTTCCCTTGTCTTGCTGCTAACATTACCTTTTGGTTTTTCCACAGCCTCGCTCCGTTCCGGTTTTCCTGCTCTTCGCTCCGCTCACAGTCTTCCCGGCTTCCCCGTTTGTGCCTTCTTCTCTCCTTCCTAGAGCCGTCCCTCTCGGTACTTCCACCGTGGGTAAGTGACCTCTGGGCCTGTCCCTGACTGTCCCTGTATAGGGGTCGGTTCCACACTAGGTCTGCTCGCCCAGGGGTAGGTCTTCCCACGGTCCAGAGGGTCCACTCTCTCTCCCTTGCTCAGATCGTTATACCTCTATAGCATAATGCACCCCCTTAGGCAGCTTCTATAGCATAATACACCCCCATAGGCAGCCTCTATAGCATAATGCACCCTCATAGGCAGCTTCTATAGCATAATGCAGCCCCTAATATAATGCATCCCCATAAGCAGCCTGTATAGCATAATGCACCCCCATAGGCAGCTTCTATAGCATAATGCACCCCTATAGGCAGACTTTATAGCATAATGCATTCCCATAGGCAGACTTTATAGCATAATGCAGCCCCATAAAATAAACAAATAAATACTCACCTCTCTTCTTCCTAGTTCCTCTGCTGCTCCGAGCTCCCGCTCATTTCTGGACCGCTGGCACTGAGTAGTGACTTCATCGCGCCCGCTGTCAGTGTCGGTGACGTCAGACGCTGATGGGAATGATGCAAGAGGGAGCGTAATGCTCCTTCACTCATCAATGTTGTCAGCTTTATCGGCATCCAGCCGATACAGTTGAACTTGCGATGAACAACAGAGACGCACTGCTGGCACAAGGGGCCCACTGCTGGCATCGGGCCCCTCCCCACCTGCTCAGAGCACAGCAGAGAGATCGATTCTCCCTTCTCTGCTGCAGAATGTAACTGTTCGGTGCGATGTGCATGCCGATACAGTTACAGTATCGTAGCTCCGGGGGAGCCCCCTTAGAGCGTGGGACCCGCTACTGTAGTGGGGATAACATGAGGGAGACAATGAAGAGGGGGCTGCATGCAGTGGGGACAGTGTGGAGATTGTAGTTCATAAGTGCAGAAGGTGAGGTGGGTGGGTATAATACATAATGGAGAGGACAGGGTGTTGGTTTTCATTTGAGGGGGTGGTGTGGCTGTCATTTTTCACTAGGGCCGACAGTGCGGTGAGAATATTTTATAGGAAAGAATAGTGTGGACACCATGTAACATAAGAGACAGTGTGGGGTAATTTTTGCATAGGGAGCACAGTGAGGTGTAATTATTTATTTAGGGGCACAGCATAGGACTTATTCAGGGCGCAGCATGGGTGGTTATTTTTATTCATCTCTCATCTTATTCTTCTCATCTCTCATATCCTCTCTGTCTCACAACCCTAAACAGTTATTCAACACCTTCAATTCTCTCCTCCATCCCCCAGCACCTCCTCCCTCCCCACTTATCTCCGCTGAAGACTTTGCCTCATTTTTCAAGCAGAAGATTGATAGCATCAGAGACAGTTTTGAATAACAACCCCCAGAGCCCTTCCTCCCGACTTCCCAGCCCTCCACCTCCAAAACCAACTTCTCCACCATTATAGAAGATCAACTCTCCACTCTACTCTCAAGATCGCATCTCACCACCTGTGCACTTGACCCGCTCCCATCCCACCTCATCCCAAACCTCACCACAGTCTTCATCCCAACCCTAACCCATCTCTTCAACCTATCACTAACAACTGGTGTTTTCCCCTCAAGCTTTAAACATGCCTCCATCACACCTATCCTCAAAAAGCCTTCTCTTGACCCATCCTCTGTCTATAGCTATTGCCCTATATCACTTCTCCCCTATGCCTCCAAACTACTGGAACAACACGTTTACCTTGAACTGTCCTCCCATCTCTCTTCTTGCTCCCTCTTTGACCGCCTACAATCTGGCTTCCGGTCACACCATTCCACTGAAACTGCCTTAACTAAAGTCACCAATGACCTCTTATCCGCCAAGAGCAAGCGACACTACTCTGTCCTCCTCCTCCTCGACCTGTCGGCTGCCTTTGACACAGTGGACCATTCCCTATTACTACAGACTTTCTCATCCCTTGGCATCGCAGACTTGGCCTTATCCTGGATCTCATCATACCTAACAGACCGGACATTCAGCGTCTCCCACTCACACACCACCTCCTCACCTCGCCCTCTATCTGTCGGAGTCCCACAAGGTTCAGTCCTTGGGCCCCTGCTCTTCTCCATTTACACCTTTGGCCTGGGACAGCTCATAGAATCTCATGGCTTTCAGTATCACCTCTATGCTGACGACACACAGATCTACATCTCTGGACCAGATATCACCTCCCTTCTAACCAGAATCCCTCAATGTCTGTCCACTATTTCATCCTTCTTCTCTGCTAGATTTCTGAAACTTAACATGGACAAAACAGAATTCATCATCTTTCCCCCATCTCACGCGACCCCCCCAACGAACCTATCCATTACAGTAAATGGCTGCCCACTCTCCCCAGTCCCACAAGCTCGCTGCATCGGGGTAATCCTTGACGCTGATCTCTCCTTCAAACCACATATCCAAGCCCTTTCCACGTCCTGCCGACTTCAACTCAAAAATATTTCACGAATCCGTTCATTCCTCAACCATGAATCTGCAAAAACCCTAGTCCATGCCCTCATCATCTCTCGCCTTGACTACTGCAACCTCCTGCTCTGTGGCCTCCCCTCTAACACTTTTGCACCCCTCCAATCTATTCTAAACTCTGCTGCCCGACTAATCCACCTGTCCCCCCGCTATTCCCCGGCCTCTCCCCTCTGTCAATCCCTTCACTGGCTCCCCATTGCCCAGAGACTCCACTACAAAACCCTAACCATGATGTACAAAGCCATCCACAACCTGTCTCCTCCATACATCTGTGACCTCGTCTCCGGTACTTACCTACACGCAACCTCCGATCCTCACAAGATCTCCTACTCTACTCCCCTCTTATCTCCTCTTCCCACAATCGTGTACAAGATTTCTCTCGCGTATCACCCCTAATCTGGAACCCTCTACCACAACACATCAGACTCTCGCCTACCATCGAAACCTTCAAAAAGAACCTGAAGACCCACCTCTTCCGACAAGCCTACAACCTGCGGTAACCACCAATCGACCAAACCGCTGCATGACCAGCTCTATCCTCGCCTACTGTATCCTCACCCATCCCTTGTAGATTGTGAGCCTTTGTGGGCAGGGTCCTCACTCCTCCTGTACCAGTTATGACTTGTATTGTTTAAGATTATTGTACTTGTTTTTATTATGTATACCCCTCCTCACATGTAAAGCGCCATGGAATAAATGGCGCTATAACAATAAATAATAATAATAATAATAATAATTCAGGAACATTATAATGACATTTATTTTTAAGGGCACCGTTTTGGGATGTGCTGCAGAAGACCGGAGAAGAGGAACGTTTGCAGAGACGCGCTGTGGTTGTGAAGTCATCATGGAGTGTAGACCTTTATACAAACAGTAATCAAACCAACATGAAAAAAAAAGAGTGCTAATGAAATCTCATAAAATGCATATTTTATTAAGACAGATTAAAAAAAGTTTCCATAAATATCACAAGAAGGGGCTGTACCAAAACAAACAGAATACTCCTGTAACATCGTGCCAGAGCACGCATATACTATATGTCAGTGGTGGTGAACCTATGGCAGGCGTGCCAGAGGGGGCACGCAGAGCCCCCTGGTGGGCATGTGCGGCATCTCCTCAAAACTAGCACCACCACCACTCTCCTCAGCCCGCTCGTAATCGGCTACTCTCCTCTGCTCCTAACTCTCCCATCGGACCGTGCACTGTTCCATCAGTCTGCACACATGTTGAGGACAGTGATGGCATGTTTTCGGAGGAGAGTGGCGGTGCCGAGATGGCGCGCATGCCCACAGTAGAACTGATATATGAAGAGATCATATCAGCGTTAAAGCAGACAGAGGTGAGTAGTTTTCTTTTTTTTAATGTGAGGCCATTATACAGTATGGGGAAGTACATGGGGCCATTATACAGTATGGAGCATCATGTGCGGCCATTATAGTGTGGAGCACTATGTGTGGCCATTATACAATAGGGAGCATCATGTGGGACTATTATACAGTAAGGAGCATCATGTGGGGCCATTATACAGTATGGAGCATCATGTGGGACCATTATACAGTATGGGGCAGTATATAGGGCCATTATACAGTATGTAGCATCATGTGGGGCCATTATACAGTGTGGAGCACTATGTGTGGCCATTATACAATATGGAGCATCATGTGGGACCATTATAAAGTAAGGAGCATCATGTGGGGCCATTATACAGTACGGAGCATCATGTGGGACCATTATACAGAATGGAGCACTAGGTGTGGCCATTGTACAGTATTGAGAATCATGTGGGGTCATTATACAGTGTGGAGCACTATGTATGGCCATTATACAGTATGGAGCATCATGTGGGACCATTATACAGTATGGAGCACTGTGTGTCCATTATAAAGTATTGAGCATCAAGTGGGACCATTATACAGTATGGAGCATCATGTGGGGCCATTATACAGTGTGGAGCACTATGTGTGGCCATTATACAGTATGGAACATCATGTGGGCCCATTATACAGTATGGAGAAGTATGTGTGGCCATTATACAGTATGGAACACTATGTGTGGCCATTATACAGTATGGAGCATCATGTGGGGCCATTATACAGTGTGGAGCACTATGTGTGGCCATTATACAATATGGAGCATCATGTGGGACCATTATAAAGTAAGGAGCATCATGTGGGGCCATTATACAGTACGGAGCATCATGTGGGACCATTATACAGAATGGAGCACTAGGTGTGGCCATTGTACAGTATTGAGAATCATGTGGGGTCATTATATCATTATACAGTGTGGAGCACTATGTATGGCCATTATACAGTATGGAGCATCATGTGGGACCATTATACAGTATGGAGCACTGTGTGTCCATTATAAAGTAATGAGCATCATGTGGGACCATTATACAGTATGGAGCATCATGTGGGGCCATTATACAGTGTGGAGCACTATGTGTGGCCATTATACAGTATGGAACATCATGTGGGCCCATTATACAGTATGGAGAAGTATGTGTGGCCATTATACAGTATGGAACACTATGTGTGGCCATTATACAGTATGGAGCATCATGTGGGACCATTATACAGAATGGAGCACTATTTGTGGCCATTATACAGTATGGAGCATTATGTGTGGCCATTATACAGTTTGGAACACTATGTGTGGCTATTATACAGTATGGAGCATCATGTGGGACCATTATACAGTATTGAGCATCATGTGGGACCATTATACAGTATTGAGGATCATGTGGGACCATTATACAGAATGGAGCATCATGTTGGGCCATTATACAGTATGAAGCAGTATATGCGGCCATTATACAGTATGGAGCATTATTTGGGGCCATTATACAGAATGGAGCATCATGTGGGACCATTATACAGTATGGAGCATCATGTGGAGCCATTATACAGTATGAAGCATCATGTGCGGCCATTATACAGTTTGAAGCAGTATATGGGGCCATTATACAGTACAGAGCATCATTTGGGGCCATTATACAGAATGGAGCATCATGTGGGACCATTATACAGTATGGAGCATCATGTGGGGCCATTATACAGTATGGAGCACTATGTGGGGCCATTGTACTGTATGGAGCAGTATGTGTGGCCATTATACAGTGTGGAGCAGTATGTGTGGCTATTATACAGTATGGAACACTATGTGTGGCTATTATTCAGTATGGAGCATCATGTGGGACCATTATACAGAATGGAGCATCATGTGGGACCATTATACAGAATGACGCATCATGTGGGGCCATTATACAGAATGAAGCCGTATATGGGGCCATTATGCAGTATGGAGCATCATGTGGAGCCATTATACAGCATGGAGTATCATGTGGGACCATTATACAGTATGATGCATCATGTGGAGCCATTATACAGTATGAAGCATCATGTGGGGCCATTATACAGTTTGAAGTAGTATATGGGGCCATTATACAGTATGGAGCATCATGTGGGACGATTATATAGTATGGAGCATCATTTGGGGCCATTATACAGATTGGAGTGTCATGTGGGACCATTATACAGTATGGAGCATCATGTGGGACCATGATATAGTATGGAGAATCATGTGGGACCATTATACAGAATGGAGCATCATGTGGGGCCATTATATAGTATGGAACATCATGTGGGACCATTATACAGTATGGAGCGCTATGTGGGGCCATACAGAATAAAGCATTGTATGGGGCCATAATTCTGCATCAAGCACTATGTGGGGCCATAATACTGTGTGGAAGGCAATGCAGGGCCGTTATACTTTATAGAGCACTACGTGAAGCCAATTACACTTTATGCAGGACTATGTAGGGCCCATTACACTCTATGGAGCACTATGTGAGGCCCATGACACTGTATGGTGGATTATGTGGAACCATTGAACAGTATGAAGGACATTTTGTGCACATTATACTGTATGAAGAGCTGTGTGGGGATTACCTTTGGAGAATCACACTGTGATGGGGTCATCATACTGTGTATGGACGAATACTGTGTTTATGTTTCCTTTACATATTTATATCCGGCCATTGGGCCATATGCTTTTTACTACTGTTACATAACATTAAATTATTCCACTATAATTCCAAAAGTTACTCATTTAATTTCATAAGGAAAAATTTCCTCAATTGTAGACATTTTTAACAATTATATGTAAAGCAATCTAGAGCAAAGCCGCCGCACAGCCCTTCCTAAACCAACAGCGATACAAACGGTGTGCGTGTCACTTCTTATGGGTCCGACTCTCCGGTCGAGGTGCACGCTGGAAACAAGTCATGCCACTGGTACTATGTAAGAAGAAGCGGCAACATAGTACCATTTTTAACAATTATCAAGGTTGGCCCGTGACTTTGTCAAAGCTTTTAATTTTGGCACTGTGTGTATTTAGTTTGACATCCGTGGCTTAAAGGGTTATTCTCATCATGATAAAGAGTTTCAATTGCAAAGAGGTTGTAAAAAACAAACAACTTGGCAATTTTACTTTTGAATAAAAATCCCCTTCATTCTCAAGAACAGACCTCCACTGCAATCGGTGGCTAGTATCTTAAGCTTGGAGTGCAGCGCTTAAAAGCTCTTTGCTATAGACGCCATAGCAGTGGCGTAACTACAAAGTTAGGGGCCCCGGTGCGAACTTCCAAATGGGGCCCCCCCCCTGCAGCCCTGCCATACAACTCAATGTAACCCCCATAGAATAATGGCCACACATGATGCTCAATACTGTATAACGGCCACCACACATGATGCTCCATACTGTATAACGGCCACACATGATGCTCAATACTGTATAATGACCCCCCTCCTGTATGCATGGCTCATCTCCCTCCTATCCCATATACATAGCTCATATTACCCCTCCTGTATGCATGGCTCATATTCCCCCCTGCATGGCTCATATTCCCCCCTGCATGGCTCATATTCCCCCCTGCATGGCTCATATTCCCCCCTGCATGGCTCATATTCCCCCCTGCATGGCTCATATTCCCCCCTGCATGGCTCATATTCCCCCCTGCATGGCTCATATTCCCCCCTGCATGGCTCATATTCCCCCCTGCATGGCTCATATTCCCCCCTGCATGGCTCATATTCCCCCCTGCATGGCTCATATCCCCCCCTGCATGGCTCATATTCCCCCCTGCATGGCTCATATTCCCCCCTGTATGCAGGCTTAGCTCTCCGCTCCTGCTCGGCGCGCCGGCTTATGTCCTCCTTCATCGCCCCCCGTCCCCCCGTCCCTCGTCCCTCATACTCACCTGTCTTCCCACTGCACGGCCGTGCCGACATCCCTCGCGCTCTGTCCCGACTCCAGACGGCGGCGCCGGCGCAGCACCTTCTTCCTGCTTGAGCGGTCATGTGACACCGTTCATTAAGATCATGAATATGCGCATATTCATGATCTTAATGAGCGGTGTCACGTGACCGCTCAAGCAGGAACGAGCTGCAGTGCAGACGCCGAGACCATCGCTGGAGCAGGGTGAGTATTCAAGGCAGCGGCGGCGGCGGCGGCGGCGGGGAAGGGGGGGGAGGCCCTGGAGCGGGGGGAGGCACTGCCAGTCCGAGCCTGCCTGCCGGGCCCGGGCCCCTGACCTGCCGGGCCCGGTCGCACTGGCGACCGCTGCGACCGCGGTAGTTACGCCACTGCGCCATAGCACGCTCATGCAGGAGTTGTTTTTCTAATCTAAAACCTCAGTATTCCGGTTAAATTGCCACGTTGGCACTTTGCGATAGATAAGTGGGTTTAGATTGCAGTTTGGGCACTCGGTCTCTAAGGCTATGTGCACACGTTCAGGTTTTTTCGCGTTTTTTTCACGGTTTTTCGCAGTAAAAACGCTATAAAAACTCATTAAAAACGCATACATTATGCATTCTATCATTTAGAATGCATTCTGCATGTTATGTGCACATGGATGCGTTTTTTTCAGCGAAAAAAACGCATCGCGGTAAAAAAATGAGCATGTTCATTATTTTTGCGGATTTTCTGTATTTTTCCCGCAATTCTATGCATTTGGGAAAAAACGCACCAAAAACGCACCAAAAACGCGTCAAAAGCGCGGTAAAATCGCGGTAAAAACGCATGAGGATTTCTGGCAGAAATGTCCGGTTTTTGTCAGGAAAATTTCTGCAAGAAATCCTAACGTGTGCACATACCCTAATCGCTGATATATGTCATATACAAGTATCAGATAAAAAGTGTAGAGAATGTGCAAACAACTTTTAAGGATTAAGACCCTACCCTAAATACCCTTGGTCATAAAAGCATGGTGCTGTGACTAATCTTTAGTAACAAAAGTTTCATGAATACTCACATAGAGATGATATGTCAAAGACATGGAGGGTAAGGTACCTGTGCTCTGGCCCACAAGCCCCAACGCACGTTTCACCCAAGGCTTCGTCAGGCCCCCTTAAGAACGTTCCAGGTCTTAAGAAACATCAAAAGACGAAACATATGAACAGAGAGTCATTTTTAGCATTTGTTTAGTGCTGTTTCAGGCTGGTTACAGAATGGATCTGCCTGAAAAAAGCTGGTGGGTGCACATATGCCGCTCTTTTCACAGGATTTGTATATGTCATAGATACGTTCATTCAGTGCAGATCCCATTGTTTGCATTTTATGATAAATATTCTATATTATGAGAGTCTTAGACATCGTTACACGGAGTAATTTGTAACCATGGAAACCTATAGAAGCTGTCCTGGGCACTTGCCTGGTACATTGTGCTGGAAGCTGCAGATGAATATCGCTCTATATTATTGCAGGTGGTTTGGAACATTTTAAGTTAATATTGACTCAAAGGCAAAAAATAGGAAAGAAAAATCCTGCATAAATACAAGCAGCACGGTCATCACCGACCTATCCCCCGTACATGAGCATGATCCAAAGCAGAGAGGCTCGGTTACTAATGGTGCACCACTCACACGTGGCAGAGATATCTGAACTGTGCACCATAACTGAAGCCACACGGTGACTCTTGTGGTAGATTTGCTCATTCAGCTGCGCACAAAGGTAGACAACGGAACACTGTCTCTTTAAGGCCGGGGTCACACTTGCGAGTGCAATGCGAGAAACTATGCTATCCTCTGTCTCCTGGATTGTTGGACTTTTATCCTGTTACTGAACTGCATTCGTGTTCTGGACTATTTTATCCTTTGTGTGGTTGACGTATATGGACCTTTCGTATTTTTGCCTAAATAAAAGTCTTGGAGTTGCTCACTATTCTCTTGCTCTGTTGATAGTGTGGTATCGGATAAGGACCCCGTGACAACTGGTGGCAACGGTGGGATCAATAGAGGGTAAACTAATGGAGAACCACACACATAGTGAGTACAGAAATTAGACTGTATCCAGTTTACAGGAGAGATCCAGAGACCTGGAGCTGAGCTACCAGGGACTGACTAAGGAGGCCTTAATTGACCTACTGATGGGTGCTAGCCCGGCCACCTCCTCCCAGATGTCTGAAGGACGAGCACTGGAGAAGAGGACCCCCACCCCAAAAAGCCAGTGGGTGGTGTGGTACGAAGATGAGATGGTGGTTCTGGGCCCAGGCGTCTCTCAGGAGTACAAGGAAGAGGCTGCCAGCCGGGCACAGCGGAGACAAGAAGCATTGGAGCTTGAAAGAGGGAGTAACGCTATGTGGAATGTAAACTCAATGATCCGGGAGCCTGTACGGATCACCCTGACAGAGTTTAAGCCATTTGATGAGGCTTCCGGAGATGTGGAGGGGTTCTTCAAGGACTTTGAGCAGCAGTGTGCTGTGATGGAGGTGCCCCACTCTGGCTGGATGCGTTTGTTAGTGGGACTCCTGAACGGTAGCCCGGCGGAGGCTTACCGAACCATTGAGTCACAGTGGAATCGGCATTATAACATTGTAAAGCAGACTATCCTGGATTACCATGCTATCACCCCAGAATCATATAGGGCCAAGTTCCGAGACCTCCCATACAGGGGGATCGTTTAGGATCGTTTAGGATGTATGCACATAAGATGTCCCAGGCATGTCGGAGATGGCTGGAAGCAGAAAACGCCTTTACTGTGGAAGATGTTATATTGGCGTTCCTTATAGAACAATTTCTTGCCAAGTGCCCCGCAGAGGTATGGGAATGAGTCCGGGAGCGCATGCCGTGCACCGTGGATAGAAAATCTTCCAATTTATTGCAACTCGTTGATGCCTGGCAGGTTCTTCTCCGAAACACATCACGATAAATTGGACATTTTTTATACTTACCTCTTGGATTATCCTTTGTCAGTGGCAGCGCCGGGACCCCCAGCACTGCTGCTCCTTCACTTGTTATGTCCCCTCTGCATTGGGTGCGAGTACAGTGGCCAGAGCAGCCATGATTGGATTATACAGCACTTTAGACATAGTTGTGCCGCATGTGACTTGATCAGGTGAGCGACCAATCCTCCAACCCAGCCTCACCTGTTGCCCTCGGTGTTACACAGAGAGTGCCTCTTGTTTTTACACACAAAAAGAGACAAGACAAAAAAAGTCTTTAAAAAAATGCAAATAAGTAATCAGCCCCCAAAAGTCTTATATTGTAGAACTAATATCTTGTAGTTCACTATTCATCTGTCTAAGCAACATAATTCCACAAGAGGGCGCTGCTGTACAGCGTGATGCACTGAGTAACCAGGGAAAGGAGATATTTTACAGACTGTATAGATATTTCAGGTGTGGGACTTTTCTCTTTCTTTTCTTTTTTTACTTCCTGTGGCCGGTTTCACACGTCAGTGGCTCCGGTACGTGAGGTGACAGTTTCCTCACGTACCGGAGACACTGACTCACGTAGACACATTGAAATCAATGTGTCACTGCACATATCAGCGTGTTTCCACGGACCGGGGGGGGCGGGGTGCACAGGAAGGGGTTTGGCGACAGGGATCTTTATTTTAAACACGAGGACAAAAAAAAAAGGATTTTTCATATCTTCTTTCCAGCAAACGCTGCTGGAGAGAAAATATGAATGGCCACTTCAGCACCAGATGCAGGGGACAGCGCTTATCTCTAGCGCTGTCTCCTGCACGCTCCGTGTGGATGGCCTACGTGAGCTCACGGAGACACGGACATGGATAATTCCGGTACCGGAAAAATCGGACATGTGAGACTGGCCTGAGTTTGTATGGATTTCCTCCTGGTTCTCCAGTTTCCTCCCACACTCCAAAGACATCCGTCCGTCTGTCCATCCATTGATTTACCCATCCATTGATTTACCCATCCATCCACCCACTCACCCATCCATCCTTTCATCCACCCACCCACTCGTCCATCCATCATCCATTCATCCATCCACCCACCCATCCATCCATCCCCTGAGCTCAGGCCATTCCATAGAGCGCTGCAGCCACTCTAGAAAGCGGTGTTCCTCCCTGACTATGGAGAACCCTATGACGTGACAGATCCTTTCTCGGCCTTCCCCTTTAAGGCCCTGCCTCAGTCCATTCTATAGTATTAGAACACCGAAATACCGTATAAGAGATTAATTATATATCTATTTGTATCCGATATCACTCAAATATCAGTCCCAGGTATTCTGTGCAATATTGTGATTACCATCACCACGTAAAGTGAACAATCCCAAAACCCAGATCACAGACACACCAGGGATAAGCACCATACAAGAATTCAAATTTTAAAGATCTGCCTTTATTATACAATAATAAAGGCAGTTCTTTAAAATTTTAATTCTTGTATGGTGCTTATCCCTGGTGTGTCTGTGATCTGGGTTTTGGGATTGTTCACTCAGTCCATTCTAGCAGTATTACACAATTTGTGTCTGATATTTGCGCTGTTTTGCTGTAAATCCCCCAGGCAGTGACGCTCTGTGTAGTGTTCTCTTCCAAGGCCATTTCCATTGTGACGGACCAAAACACGCCAGAAGCAAAGCAGCGACTCGGGCGCAGACTTCGCTCCTCCGCTTCTGCAGAACAGGAGGCAAGGTTAATATATGGAGGCGACTATGAGGCAAGGATGCACAAGGATCGGTCATTGGGGCGGCCGCATCACAGTTTCCCCATCTAATATGTCTGCTTGCTGCCAGTGACATAAAACGTCTTTACAGAAGCTCAGAACCTAATACATATAAGAGGCATATAGTTCATAAGGACGACAAGCGCCTCCTCCAGGATCCTGGTCACATCACTAAAGGTACCTTCACACTGAACGATATCGCTAGCGATCCGTGACGTTGCAGCGTCCTGGCTAGCGATATCGTTGAGTTTGACACGCAGCAGCGATCAGGCCCCTGCTGTGCCATCGTTGGTCGGAGCAGAAAGTCCAGAACTTTATTTCGTCGCTGGACTCCCGCAGACATCGCTGAATCGGCGTGTGTGACGCCGATTCAGTGATGTCTTCACTGGTAACCAGGGTAAATATCGGGTTACTAAGCGCAGGGCCGCGCTTAGTAACCCGATGTTTACCCTGGTTACCAGCATAAACGTAAAAAAAAAAAAACACTACATACTTACATTCCAGTGTCTGTCCCCCGGCGCTGTGCTTCTCTGCACTGTGTAAGCGCCGGCCGGAAAGCAGAGCGGTGACGTCACCACTCTGCTTTTCGGCTGGCGCTCACAGTCAGTGCAGAGAAGCACAGCGCCGGGGGACAGACACCGGAATGTAAGTATGTAGTGTTTTTTTTTTTTTACGTTTACGCTGGTAACCAGGGTAAACATAGGGTTACTAAGCGCGGCCCTGCGCTTAGTAACCCAATGTTTACCCTGGTTACCAGGGGACTTTGCATAGTTGGTCGCTGGAGAGCTGTCTGTGTGACAGCTCTCCAGCGACCACACAGCGACGCTGCAGCGATCGGGATCGTTGTCTGGATCGCTGCAGCGTCGCTAAATGTGACGGTACCTTTACTGATCTCTGCAGGGTTGACTGATGGGACCCCCACAGATCCTGACAATGGGGGTCCGGAAGTTGAGGACTTGTTTTCCCCATTCTCCAGCCAAGTCCAAGTGGCTGCACCTCCACCAGCTGTGCAAAGTCCCCTGGGTCCTTCGCCCTAGATACCCATCTCACATCTGTCCCCCTATTCTCAGGATCACTGCGGACCTCACAAGTCCAGTTCCCCTAGTGATCGGTAAATTATTCCCTTTTCTGTAATTAGGGGATAACTTGTAATTCTGGAAATAACCCTTTAATATTTGCTACAGTTACGGGTTTGCTACAATTATTTTCAGTCCCTGTGAGCTACTCACACTGCACTGATACATTGTAGCAAACAAGACAGGAGTCAGATTTGTGTAGCTGCGGTGCTTACATTATGGCGGATTGTCAGTATTGGCTACAACTGCAACAAAGCCTCAGCTCTGCGAACAAGGAGTGTCGGCCTCTGCATGTACATCTATTCACTGACATCTAGTTTATGTTTTTTCTTTTATTTTCTGACATTTTTTATTTTCACTGTATATATTTTTTGCAGTTTCCTATCTATGTATAGAAAAATAAAGGGAATTTGTGACCGAGGAGCGGGCGCTGATGACGAACGTCAGTCATGTGACTCCCGGCTTCTCTGCGTGTATCATGTGTTTACAGCGTGATCTCTGCAGTGTCACATGAAGACATCATCTGCCCCTTCACCCTTCATTAGTCAAATCCCACAACCATAAATGTGCTACATGGGACACGGAGCGGCCGGAGGCTGGAGATAAGGACATTGCTCTGATACCAGGGATGGAGGTCACAAATAAATGTATATATACAGAACTGTGTAAGGCAGGTGCGGAAAAAAGGCTGTGGAGCAAGAAGCTTCATACACACAAGGAACAATATCTCTATATATAATTGCCTAAGGGGAACTTCCGTCTGTCTGTCTGTAACTTCCGTAAAGGAAATCCTGGGTCTCTAATTGGTCACTGCCGGCCGGCCGCGACCAATCAGCAAGATTGGGGCGGGATTTGAACACCGCTTCACTTTTTACTATTGATGCTGCATAGGCAAAACATAGAATGTTAAAAATGATAAAAAAAACATTATATTCTCACCTTCTGAAGTCCACCACAGCCTTTCCCGCTCCTCACGCTCCAGTCCCAAGAATGCATTGCGTCACTGACTCGAGATCACGTAGCGGTCTCGCGAGATGAGAACGTAGTGGTCATGATCTCGACTCATTGCCGCAATGCATTCTTGGGACCGGAGCGTGAGGAGCATCAGTAAAGGCCTCGGCTGGATCCGGGGGCTGACGGAAGGTGAGTATATAACTATTTTTATTTTAATTGTTTTTTTAAAAGGGATATGGTGCCCACATTGCTATATACTACGTGGGCTGTGTTATGTACTACGTGGCCTGTGTTATATACTGCGTGGGCTGTGTTATATACTCCGTGGGCTGTGTTATATACTAAGTGGGCTGTGCTATATACTACGTCGCTGTGCTATATACTACGTGGCCTGTGTTATATTCTGCGTGGGCTGTGTTATGTACTACATGGGCTGTGCTATATACTGGGTGGGCTGTGCTATATACTACATGCCTGTGTTATATACTACGTGGCTGTGTTATGTACTGCGTGGCCTCTGTTATGTACTGCATGGCTGTGTTATATACTGCGTGGGCTTTGTTATATACTATGTGGGCTGTGCTATATACTACGTGGGCTGTGTTATATACTACGTGGGCTGTTATATACTGGGTGGGCTGTGTTATATACTGCGTGGGCTGTGTTATATACTACATGGGCTGTGCTATATACTCGTCGGCAGCACGGTGGCTCAGTGGATAGCACAGCAGCCTTGCAGTGCTGGGGTCCTGGGTTCTAATCCCACCCAGGACAACATCTGCAAAGAGTTTGTATATTCTCTCCGTGTTTGCGTGGGTTTCCTCAGGGCACTCCGGTTTCCTCCCACATTCCAAAGACATACTGATAGGGAATTTAGATCGTGAGCCCCATTGGGGACAGTGATGATAATGTGTGCAAAACTGTAAAGCGCTGCGGAATATGTTAGCGCTATATAAAAATAAAGATTATTATACTACGTGGCTGTTTTATATACTGCATGGGCTGTTATGTACTACGTGGCCTGTGTTATATACTGCGTGGGCTTTGTTATATACTATGTGGGCTGTGTTATATACTACGTGGGCTGTGTTATATACTGCGTGGGCTGTGTTATATACTTCGTGGGCTGTGTTATATACTACGTGGGCTGTGCTATATACTGCGTCACTATGCTATATACTACATGGCCTATGTTATATACTGCGTGGGCTGTGTTACATGCTACATGGCCTGTGTTATATACTACGTGGGCTGTGCTATATACTACATGCCTGTGTTATATACTACGTGGCTGTGTTATGTACTGCGTGGCCTCTGTTATGTACTGCATGGCTGTGTTATATACTGCGTGGGCTTTGTTATATACTATGTGGGCTGTGCTATATACTACGTGGGCTGTGTTATATACTACGTGGGCTGTGTTATATACTGCGTGGGCTGTGTTATATACTTCGTGGGCTGTGTTATATACTACGTGGGCTGTGCTATATACTGCGTCACTATGTTATATACTACATGGCCTATGTTATATACTGCGTGGGCTGTGTTACATACTACATGGCCTGTGATATATACTACGTGGGCTGTGCTATATACTACATGCCTGTGTTATATACTACTTGGCTGTGTTATGTACTGCGTGGCCTCTGTTATGTACTGCATGGCTGTGTTATATACTATGTGGCCTGTGCTATATACTACGTGGGCTGTGCTATATACTACATGGGCTGTGTTACATACTGCGTGGGCTGTGTTATATACTACGTGGCTGTGCAATATACTACGTGGCTGTGCTATATACTACGTGGCTGTTTAATATACTACGTGGGCTGTGTTATATACTGCGTGGCTGTGCTATATACTACGTGGGCTGTGTTATATACTACGTGGCTGTGCAATATACTACGTGGCTATGATATATATACTACATGGCTGTTATATACTACGTGGTTGTGCATTCTAGAATACCCGATACGTTAGAATCGGCAACCATCTAATCAATTAATAAAATGCAAAGTGAACAAAAGAGAAAATATGAATCCCATCAGTATGAATCCTGTTGTGGATTCTGCTTTTGGGCTCCCTCTGGTGGTTACAGATGGTACTGGGTGACTTGTGTTTTCTGCGGTCTCTGGTGTCCACCTGTTCTATCAGGATATGGGAGTTTCCTATTTAACTTGGCTTTCTTGTCATTTCCTCGCCGGCTATCAATGTAATCAGTGTGTCTTGTTACCTCTGCTTCCCGCTTCTGTAATCTTCAGGACAAGCTAAGTTTTTGATTTTCCTGTTCCACGTTTTGCTTAATTTTTGTCTTAGTCCAGCTTGCAGATATGTGATTCCTTTTTGCTGGTTGCTCTAGTGGGCTGATATTACTCCTCATGTTCCATGAGTTGGCACATGAGTTCAAGTAATTTCAGGATGGTTTTTTGTAGGGTTTTTCGCTGACCGCGCAGTTCACTTTTGTATCCTCTGCTATCTAGCTTTAGCGGGCCTCATTTTGCTGAATCTGTTTTCATAACTACGTATGTGCTTTCCTCTCATTTCACCGTCATTACATGTGGGGGGCTGCTATTTCTGTGGGGTGTTTCTCTGGAGGCAAGAGAGGTCTGTGTTTCTTCTAATAGGGGAAGTTAGTCCTTCGGCTGGCGCGAGACGTCTAGGAATCATCGTAGGCACGTTCCCCGGCTACAGCTAGTTGTGTGTTTAGGTTCAGGATCGCGGTCAGCTCAGTTTCCATCACCCTAGAGCTTGTTTTGTTTTTTGTGCTTGTCCTTTTGTGATCCCCTGCCATTGGGATCATGACAGTATAGCCGGCCCGAAAGTGGTGATTCAGCTCATGTTATATCAGCATGCTCTAAACGCACAAAAAAGGTTGATAAGTCTGTTGCCATTAGTACTTTACAGTCTAAGTTCATTCTGTCTGTGACTCTGATTTGTTCATTATCAGCCATTTCCGTCGATGCCTATGTGGATTCAGGCGCTGCCCTGAGTCTTATGGATTGGTCATTTGCCAACCGCTGTGGGTTTAGTCTGGAGCCTCTGGAAGTCCCTATTCCTTTGAAAGGAATTGACTCTACACCTTTGGCTATGAACAAACCTCAGTACTGGACACAAGTGACCATGCGTATGACTCCTGTTCATCAGGAGGTGATTCGCTTCCTGGTACTGTATAATTTACATGATGTCTTAGTGCTTGGTCTGCCATGGTTACAAACTCATAACCCAGTCTTGGACTGGAAAACGATGTCTGTGTTAAGCTGGGGATGTCAGGGGGTTCATGATGATGCACCTCCGATTTCTATCGCTTCATCTACTCCTTCTGAGGTTCCTGTATTTTTGTCTGATTATCGGGATGTTTTTGAGGAGCCTAAGCTCAATTCGCTTCCTCCTCACAGGGATTGCGATTGTGCTATAGATTTGATTCCTGGCAGTAAATTTCCTAAAGGACGTTTGTTCAATCTGTCAGTGCCAGAGCATACTGCTATGCGGGATTATGTTAAGGAGTCCTTGGAAAAGGGACATATCCGTCCATCTTCGTCCCCTTTGGGAGCAGGTTTTTTTTTCGTGGCCAAAAAAGATGGTTCCTTGAGGCATTGTATAGATTACCGTCTTTTGAATAAGATTACAGTCAAATATCAGTATCCTTTGCCATTGTTGACTGATTTGTTCGCTCGCATTAAGGGGGCTAAATGGTTCACTAAGATTGATCTTCGGGGTGCGTATAATCTTGTGCGGATAAAGCAGGGTGATGAGTGGAAAACCGCATTTAATACGCCTGAGGGCCATTTTGAGTATTTGGTGATGCCTTTTGGACTTTCTAATGCTCCTTCGGTCTTCCAGTCCTTTATGCACGATATTTTCCGTGAATACCTGGATAAATTTATGATTGTGTATTTGGATGATGTTTTGGTTTTTTCTGATGACTGGGAGTCCCATGTTCAGCAGGTCAGGAAGGTGTTTCAGGTCCTGCGGGCCAATTCTTTGTTTGTAAAAGGTTCAAAGTGTCTCTTTGGAGTCCAGAAGATTTCTTTTTTGGGGTATATTTTTTCCCCTTCTACTATTGAGATGGATCCCGTCAAGGTTCAGGCTATTTGTGACTGGACGCAACCTACATCTCTTAAGAGTCTACAGAAGTTCTTGGGCTTTGCTAATTTTTATCGTCGTTTCATAACTAATTTTTCTAGTGTTGTTAAGCCTTTGACGGATTTGACTAAGAAGGGTGCTGATGTTGCTGATTGGTCTCCTGCGGCTGTGGAGGCCTTTCAGGAACTTAAGCGCCGGTTTTCTTCTGCTCCTGTGTTGCGTCAGCCAGATGTTTCGCTTCCTTTTCAGGTTGAGGTTGATGCTTCCGAGATTGGAGCGGGGGCGGTTTTGTCGCAGAGAAGCTCCGATTGCTCAGTGATGAAGCCATGTGCGTTCTTTTCTAGAAAGTTTTCGCCCACTGAGCGGAATTATGATGTTGGTAATCGGGAGCTTTTGGCCATGAAGTGGGCATTTGAGGAGTGGCGTCATTGGCTTGAGGGTGCTAGACATCGTGTGGTGGTCTTGACTGATCACAAGAATCTGATTTACCTTGAGTCTGCCAAGCGTCTGAATCCTAGACAGGCTCGTTGGTCACTGTTTTTCTCCCGTTTCGATTTTGTGGTTTCATACCTGCCAGGTTCAAAGAATGTGAAGGCGGATGCTCTTTCTAGGAGTTTTGTGCCTGACTCCCCTGGAAATTCTGAGCCCACTGGTATCCTTAGGGATGGGGTGATTTTGTCGGCTGTCTCCCAAGACTTGCGACGTGCTTTGCAGGAGTTTCAGGCGGATAAACCTGATCGTTGTCCGCCTGAAAGACTGTTTGTTCCGAATAATTGGACCAGTAGAGTCATCTCCGAGGTCCATTCTTCTGCGTTGGCAGGTCATCCTGGAATATTTGGTACTAGAGACTTGGTGGCCAGGTCTTTTTGGTGGCCTTCCTTGTCGAGGGATGTGCGTTCTTTTGTGCAGTCTTGTGAAGTTTGCGCTCGGGCTAAGCCTTGCTGTTCTCGCGCCAGTGGATTGTTGTCACCTTTGCCTATCCCGAAGAGGCCTTGGACGCACATTTCCATGGACTTTATTTCGGATCTCCCTGTCTCTCAAAAAATGTCCGTCATCTGGGTTGTGTGTGACCGCTTTTCTAAGATGGTTCATCTGGTACCCTTGCCTAAGTTACCTTCCTCCTCTGAGTTGGTCCCTCTGTTTTTTCAGAATGTGGTTCGTTTGCATGGGATTCCGGAGAACATCGTTTCTGACAGGGGATCCCAGTTTGTGTCTAGATTTTGGCGGACGTTCTGTGCTAAGATGGGCATTGATTTGTCCTTTTCGTCTGCATTCCATCCTCAGATGAATGGCCAGACGGAACGAACTAATCAGACCGTGGAAACTTATTTAAGGTGTTTTGTTTCTGCTGATCAGGATGACTGGGTTACCTTTTTGCCGCTTGCCGAATTTGCCCTTAATAATCGGGCTAGTTCTGCTACCTTGGTTTCTCCTTTCTTTTGTAATTCGGGGTTTCATCCTCGTTATTCCTCTGGTCAGGTGGAGCCTTCTGATTGTCCTGGAGTGGACATGGTGGTGGATAGGTTGCATCAGATTTGGAGTCATGTGGTGGACAATTTGAAGTTGTCCCAGGAGAGGGCTCAGCAGTTTGCTAATCGCCGTCGCCGCGTGGGTCCTCGACTTCGTGTTGGGGACTTGGTGTGGTTGTCTTCTCGTTTTGTTCCTATGAAGGTCTCTTCTCCTAAGTTCAAGCCTCGGTTCATCGGTCCCTATAGGATCTTGGAAATTCTTAACCCTGTGTCGTTTCGTTTGGATCTCCCGGCATCGTTTGCTATTCATAATGTGTTCCATCGGTCGTTGTTGCGGAAGTATGAGGTACCTGTTGTTCCTTCGCTTGAACCTCCTGCTCCGGTGCTGGTGGAGGGAGAATTGGAGTATGTTGTGGAGAAGATCTTGGATTCTCGTGTTTCCAGACGGAAACTCCAATATTTGGTCAAGTGGAAGGGTTATGGTCAGGAGGATAATTCTTGGGTGGTTGCCTCTGATGTTCATGCTGCTGATTTGGTCCGTGCATTTCATAGGGCTCATCCTGGTCGCCCTGGTGGTTCTCGTGAGGGTTCGGTGACCCCTCCTCAAGGGGGGGGTACTGTTGTGGATTCTGTTTTTGGGCTCCCTCTGGTGGTTACAGATGGTACTGGGTGACTTGTGTTTTCTGCAGTCTCTGGTGTCCACCTGTTCTATCAGGATATGGGAGTTTCCTATTTAACCTGGCTTTCTTGTCATTTCCTCGCCGGCTATCAATGTAATCAGTGTGTCTTGTTACCTCTGCTTCCCGCTTCTGTAATCTTCAGGACAAGCTAAGTTTTTGATTTTCCTGTTCCACGTTTTGCTTAATTTTTGTCTTAGTCCAGCTTGCAGATATGTGATTCCTTTTTGCTGGTTGCTCTAGTGGGCTGATATTACTCCTCATGTTCCATGAGTTGGCACATGAGTTCAAGTAATTTCAGGATGGTTTTTTGTAGGGTTTTTCGCTGACCGCGCAGTTCACGTTTGTATCCTCTGCTATCTAGCTTTAGCGGGCCTCATTTTGCTGAATCTGTTTTCATAACTACGTATGTGCTTTCCTCTCATTTCACCGTCATTACATGTGGGGGGCTGCTATTTCTGTGGGGTGTTTCTCTGGAGGCAAGAGAGGTCTGTGTTTCTTCTAATAGGGGAAGTTAGTCCTTCGGCTGGCGCGAGACGTCTAGGAATCATCGTAGGCACGTTCCCCGGCTACAGCTAGTTGTGTGTTTAGGTTCAGGATCGCGGTCAGCTCAGTTTCCATCACCCTAGAGCTTGTTTTGTTTTTTGTGCTTGTCCTTTTGTGATCCCCTGCCATTGGGATCATGACAGAATCCCTATAATCAGTGTCTGGTGACCACCTCTCACCTCCATCATCAGTATCTGGTGACCGCCTGTCACCTCCATCATCAGTATCTGGTGACCGCCCGTCACCTCCATCATCAGTATCTGGTGACCGCCCGTCACCTCCATCAACAGTATCTGGTGACCGCACATCACCTCCACCATCAGTATCTGGAGACCACACATCACCTCCATCATCAGTATCTGGTGCCCACCCATCACCCCCATCATCAGTATCTGGTGACTGCCCATCACCCCCATCATCAGTATCTGGTGACCGCCCATCACCTCCATCATCAGTATTTGGTGACCACACATCACCTCCATCATCAGTATCTGGTGACCGCCTGTCACCTCCATCATCAGTATCTGGTGACCGCCTATCACCTCCATCATCAGTATCTGGTGACCGCCCGTTACCTCCATCAATATCTGGTGACCGCCCGTCACCTCCATCAACAGTATCTGGTGACCGCACATCACCTCCACCATCAGTATCTGGTGACCACGCATCACCTCCATCATCAGTATCTGGTGCCCGCCCATCACCCCCATCATCAGTATCTGGTGACTGCCCATCACCCCCATCATCAGTATCTGGTGACCGCCCATCACCTCCATCATCAGTATCTGGTGACCACACATCACCTCCATCATCAGTATCTGGTGACTGCCCATCACCTCCATCATCAGTATCTGGTGACCGCCTGTCACCTCCGTCATCAGTATCTGGTGACCATGGTGAGTCGCCTGCCAGGGCAGTGGGGTACTCGGTACCGGGTCCGGTACTTAAAGGGGATGTCACGGTGGCTGTGACCTGGTCCGTGGCCCTGGGCACCCAAGTAAAATGGGAAGGTCTTTTAAGAGGAGTTGAAATAAAGTTTGTGTTTGCGACGTCACCTGTGGTTCTCGGTCAGAGGGGACCGATGCTGCTTAAAGGAGTCCTTGGGGGGTAATGATACAGTAGCAAGATGGTATCGCTTCCCACAGGTGAAGTGGGGTCCCCAGGGTTCCCGGTGTGCTGGGCAGGGATGGTGTGGTGGATGCCTCCAAATAAATGGAGGACACAAGGTTGTAACGTCTTTACCTGGTTTACTGGTTGTAAGCAGGCCACAGTCCAGGCTACCAGGAACAGGTGGTGATGTGGTTCGGCCGGCCTGGAGGCAATGGAGGATCCCTCTCCCAGGTGAGGTCCGTAAGCCTTCCTACTCGCGCTCGTATGCAAGGTCCTTGCTGCCTGTGGCTTTCTGGCAAAGCCCTCTCTCTCATGTCCTGGGACAGTTACCCGTATGGTGGGCAGTGCAAGCCTTTTTATAGGGTCTCTGTCACGACCCGGGCTCTTTGTGTACTGCTGCACCTTCAGGTGTGGGTGCGGGCAAATTACATAAAGTCCTTTGCCCTCCAGTTCTGCTGTGTGACCTAGAGTTCAACACAACCTCGGGGTCCCGGTGCCCGGATTCTGCGCTTCAGCTCAGAGGGTGTCCGGTCACAGTTCCCCTCTAAGCCCTTTCCTTCTCCTTTGCTTCTTTCCTCAGATGCTCCCTACATTTCAACCCTTCAGGTTCTCTTCCTTTCCTGGAGCTGCAGCTTGAACGTTTGCTCTCACTCCTCTCTCTTCCAACTCCCTGGATCAACTAACTGACTAACTCCTCCTCCAGACCAGATATATCTATCTGATGGAAGTTCCCCTGAATCAGAGCTCCCCCTTCTGGCCTGGATTCAGAATGTGTTACATGTAGGTGGTTTACCTGATAAAGGGAATCCTCCTTGCCTCAAAGCATTATATCGCCCTCCCCGAAAGGAAGGCAACATCACTGTAACAATCGGTTACCTGGGGTGTTACAACCGCCCGTCACCTCCATCATCAGTATCTGGTGACCGCCTGTTGCCTCCATCATCAGTATCTGGTGACCGCCCGTCACTTCCATCATCAGTATCTGGTAACCGCCCGTCACCTCCATCATCACTATCTGGTGACCGCCTGTTGCCTCCATCATCAGTATCTGGTGACTGCCTGTTGCTTCTATCATCAGTATCTGGTGACCGCCTGTCGCCTCCATTATCAGTATACGGTGACCGCCCGTTGCCTCCATCATCAGTATCTGGTGACTGCCCACTGCCTCCATCATCAGTATCTGGTGACCGCCCGTCACCTCCATCATCAGTTATCTGTTGACCACCCATCACCTCCATCATCAGTATCTGGTGAAAACCTTTGTCTATCTTGTATTAACAAGGAGTAGTTCCTGTAAAGATGAACATGAATAGTTCTATACACTGACAGCAAACAGAAGTGAAAAAACAATCATGGGCAGTACATAAGGAGTTAATCCCACCGGCTGGTGTCCGGATTGCACTTCTGTGTTCGCAGCTCCCCCCTCATTTGCTATTTTTAAAAACCTTTGTTTTATGCAAATCTGGTTGATGGAGGTGAAAAATGAGACCCCTCCGATGCAGCTGCCATCTCATTAAGGATGCTAGAAAAGGGTCAGTGGAGAGAGAACAGAGTTATTGGGGGCCACGGCCGGCTGTATGTGCTGGGGCTGCGCTAGGAATACCTTGTGTGCACCTGCAGGCCGCCGACTGGAGGGGACGGGTAAATATATGTAGGGCCGCGCAGGACGGTGTAAGAGCGGGGGAGGGTAGTGCATATATTGCATGTTCTTCATGGCTTTTTATTGTGCAAGCACAAATGTTGCATTCTTAGACTCATCATCTCACCATCTTATAGCGTCCATTAGACCCAATTAACCCTATGAGATACACAAGATATAATCCTATCTAGCTCTCTGGAATAGGGTTGATCCTAAAGGCCCCTTCACACTAAACGACGCTGCAGCGATCCAGACAACGATCCGGATCGCTGCAGCGTCGCTGTCACACAGACCGCTCTCCAGCGACCAACGATGCCGGTAACCAGAGTAAACATCGGGTTACTAAGCGCAGGGCCGCGCTTAGTAACCCGATGTTTACCCTGGATACCATCCTAAAAGTAAAAAAAACAAACACTTCATACTTACCTTCCGCTGTCTGTCCTCGGCGCTGTACTTCTCTGTACTGGCTGTGAGCACAGCGGCCGGAAAGCAGAGCGGTGACGTCACCGCTGTGCTTTCCGGCCGCTGTGCTCACAGTGAGTGCAGGAAAGCACAGCGCCGAGGACAGACAGCGGAAGGTAAGTATGAAGTGTTTGTTTTTTTTACTTTTAGGATGGTATCCAGGGTAAACATCGGGTTACTAAGAGCGGCCCTGCGCTTAGTTACCCGATGTTTACCCTGGTTACCAGCGAAGACATCGCTGAATCGGCGTCACACACACCGATTCAGCGATGTCAGCGGGAGATCCAGCGACCAAATAAAGTTCTGGACCAACGACATCACAGCAGGATTCTGATCGCTGCTGCGTGTCAAACTGAACGATATCTCTAGCCAGGACGCTGCAACGTCACGGATCACTAGCGACATCGTTTAGTGTGAAGGTACCTTAAGTAATGCACCCACCATTTTTTTTATTAAGGCTATGTGCACATGTTGCGGATTTGATGCTGCAGATCTGCAGCTGTTTTCCCTGAGATTATAGTACCATGTAAACATATGGAAAACAAAATCTGCAGTGCACATGCTGCGCAAAAAAACGCACGGAAACGCAGCACGTCAATTCTTTGTGTGGATTCCACAGCGGTTTACACCTGCTCCTCAATAGGAATCCGCAAGTGTAAATTCGCAGGTGGAATCGCCCAAAAACCACGGTAAATCCGCTGCAAATCTGCAGGTAATCATCAGTGCGGTTTACTTGCGGATTTTGCAAAAACAGTGTGGAAAAATCCGTACACGATTCCGCAACGTGTGCACATAGCCTAAAAGAGTTGTCAGCCCTATTTGTCCTGTAAGGGAATATGCATGTGAAAGTGTGAAGCCCCCCACTCTAGTAGTACAGAACTGCGCTGATGACGATCATTCGCCATCTGTGGTGGTCCTATGGTCCTGCTTTTGAATGGCTGGCATGTAATACTACATTTCCCCTGCAGAGGGTGCTGTAACCTCCTCAGTGCTGTCATTGAATGGATACATTATAAGCGAGCCAAGGTCTTAAAAATGGCAAATTCTGCAATGTGTAAGCTTTATTGGGGTATATCAATATATATGAAACATACGGAATGCTGGCTCTTGTAGTTCCCCCACTGCTAACGAAATAGCTTGAAGCAATATGCAAATAGCAGTTATCCAGAACGGACCATTAAACCATCGCATGATCCGGTTTTACCTTTACGACTCCTCTCTGGCCCTGGTTTGCAATGCAAAACCGTATTTTACTGGCGAAGCTCAAGGCCATAAGCAAATAATAGGATGAGTATGAGGAAGACGACCAGACCGGGAGCGACAGTCGCCTCCCCATTACACTAGGGTTCTTAAAGGGGGATTCCACATTATAGTCCTGTTCTCCTGATATCCCATAGATGGTTAGGGTATTTGGGCCAAGGCAATTCCTAAATAAAAAAAAAACCCATACATTACATCTGCAGATTTAACTGTGGAAAAGCACATCCGCAACGTGTGCATTTGCCTTCATCGCAAATCTGCTCAGCTCGGATTTCGGCAGCAAACCTTTCATTGTGCGGATTTTAGCGCGGATTTTACTTAGAAACTTATTTCTATTCACTGCACCTGTGCGGATCAGGTAATCTGCCCTACAACAGATTAGTGGAGGATTTGAAAGCTGATTTTTTTTTTATTTGTCTTCAAAAAAAATCTGCAAACAATCCGCAATGGGATAAGAAAAATAATATTGGCACCCTCTGTGGAAACGGCGGCTTCAGCCTCGATGCTTTGCTACAATGTATCAGTGCAGCTGACATGTTCCTTTTCTTCTAATCGCAGTTTTGCTCCTTTTCGGCGGCTGAACGTCACTCATGCTGACACCTTCCTTCTGTGGCGCTATGATAATACCTGGCTACGCCATTGCCAGGATGATATTTTAAGCAGGCTGTTATTTTATTCCGAGGTGAAAGTGTCAACACATGGCAGGAAACAATGAGGCGGCATTGTGCCAGGCGCCAGGGCTCTGCTACCACCATCTGGATACAATGGCAGCCATTCCCCCGGGGGCAACCTGCGATCTCCTCCGATCTACGGAGGCTGAAGGCTGCCATGCTTTGCTACAATGTGCAGGAGTCTATTAAAGGGATTCAGGCTATGTGCACACGTTGCAGATTAGGCTTAGGAATTTCTGGTGCGGATTCTGCCTCTCCTGGCAGAAAACGCACCTGCAGATTTGTTGCGGTTTTTGTGCGGTTCCGCAGCGTTGTTTGTGCGTTTTTGCTGCGGTTTTCTTGCGGATTTGCTGCGTTTTTTTACCCCTATAATGGAATGGGAACAAAAACGCTGCAGATTCACAAAAAAGAAGTGACATGCGACTTCTTTTAAACCGCGGCGTTTCCGCAGCGGATTTTCCGCAAAGTGTGCACAGCATTTTTTTTTCTCATCGATTTACATTGTACTGTAAATCAACTGTGGATCCGCAGAGAATCTGCAACGTGTGCACATGGCCTTAAAGGGATGCTGCAGCATCTTAAAATAGTTGCCTTTGCTCTGCCCCTGACATGGATGTGCCGTCCAGACACGTTAATGAAGATCACTATCTGTAGTGATGTCACCGCTGCAGCCGGTGATGTCACCTGCTAAGTTTTCACAATGGTCACCACATTACTGAAGACTGACATGGTAATGGCGGCGCGCAATGGTAAAGGAAGTAGATTTCACAGATTAATATCGAAAACCCCCTTTAATTATGCTTAAAGGAGCATTCTTAGTATTAAAGGGGTTTTACACTTTCAAAGAAAAGGGGTCCGCAAGCGATTGCAGACATTTAAAACATCTTATTCCTTAGTAAATGTCCCTTTAATGGGCCCTAAGGTTTTAAATCAGATATTCGGGTTCCTCCCCTCCGCCAACATCAGGGGATCATCTGCTAATATTCGCCTTCCCACCTCTTGTTTTAGCTGATCTTCAGTGCAGTAATAATATTATTTCCAGGCGAAGCTGCGGTGTAAAGCATAGCGGGTGGGCCGAGCAGTAGCCTGAGCCTCTCATGAGGCGGATTTCAGACTACCCCAGATGCCAATAGACAATGTGGAGTTAATGTGCCGTAATTCTGTATATTAGGCAGTGGCCCTTTAAACGATCCGCTTTGGTTTTACTGCGCAGTTCTCCTGATTGATACATTCTTGTGCAGATGGAAGGAAGGCGCTTTATTTATGGGAAAGGTTACATTTACATCACAATGGCGCTTGAAATTACCGTTCTCAGCATCTGGCACGCGGGTTCAGTGCGGCCATTGTAAACTCTGAACAGTTTGTGAAGGGTCTATTTTATGTTTTTATGGGGGGAGGGGGAGTAAATAAACATGAGTGATGAATATCTAAGGAATCACCGTCATGGAGCGGCACCTAATGGATCAGGACATAATGGAAACACTGGTACGTTACGGGGTCACACAAGCAAACAATGCAGTGCAGCCTGGATTTGTACCCCCAGAGCAGCAGGGGCGGAGCCTGGACTTAGGTTACGCCCCTGCGCAAGTTGAGGAATGTGATTGGATAACCTTACAGAAGCCACATAGCTCAAATATGCAAATAAAAGATGTGAGTGTTAGATTTAGGGCTTATTTTTAAGTAAAAAAAAAAAACTATTAAAGGGAGTGTGTCAACCCAAAGTGACAATATACATTAAGTACATTGCCTTGTAGGGGATAGAGCCATTATATTAATTACACCTTAAAGGGGTTGTCCACAGCTAGGACAACCCCTTCTTAATCTAAATGTTCGGCCCCAATAAAATAATAAAGCCTATACTCACCTACTGTGCCGATGCTGTTCCAGTGGTGTTGGCTCTCGCGGTCCCAGGGCTGTGATGCAGAGGAATGACACATGATGCCTGGCGCCCAATCAGATCTGGCATCACTGTCCCTGCCTTCAGACAAACTGAACATGACGAGGAAGCCTTGGATCAGCTGTAATGGCATGGGAGGTGAGTATAGGCTTTATGTAATCGGGCCAAACATGTAGTTTAAGAGGTTGTCCTAGCAGTGGACATCCCCTTTAATGTTCTAATTGCTGCCTCCTTTCTGCAGAAATTGAAGTTTAATAAAAATATGCTAATTCCAGTGCTCGGTGCACCCGGATTTTGTGCCCTGGCCGCCACTGGTTTTCATGCCGCTCCTCCCTCACTGCTGATTGACAGCATGGTTTGCACTGTGTGAGCACTGTCTGCAGAGAGACCTCAGGCACGTCAGCACTGTCAAGGAGGGCGATGCAAAGCCAGTGGGAAGAGCGGTGTGCTAAGCCACACCCATATTGCGCCAAGTACCCTAATTAGAATATTTTATTACACTTTTATTTCTTCAGAACACGATTAGCTCACTGAAACACTAATAAATACTACAAATGAATATTAAAAACTTTGATATATTTTATAAGATAAATTAGCTTATTCCTCCACTTATGAGCCACATCTTTTCTTCTCCTGCCTTCTGAACTCAATCACTGTGAAAAACTGCTCAAATCTGTCTTAGATTAGCTGCTTATTAAAAATCTATGGAGATGAAAGCTGGGAAGAAGAGGGAGCAGCATAGTGACTGAACATACAGAGAACATGCATACTGTTACTCTCCTCTGTACTTCTGTATAATGTCCTCCATGCTACTGCTTTTAGTGTTTTGCTGCTCTCCCAAGAACTTGATTCACAGCTACAGTACTTAGCACTGCAATATAATTTCCGCCATACTTTTGTTGTCTCGTATTTTATCTCACACCAGAGCTGGATTTCCAGCTGCACCGCTTAGTACTGCTGTATAATGTGTGTCCTCCATGCTGCTGCTGCTTTGTAGTGTTTTATGCCACCTGAGTTGAATTCACAGCTACACCGTTAGTACTGCTTTATAAAGCCCTCCATGCTGCTGCTTTCAAGCCTTTTATCCCACCCCAGAGTTGGATTCACAGCTACACTGCTTAGTACTGCTGCATAATGTCTTCTTTGCTGCTGCTTTGTATTGTTTTATTCCACCCGAGTTGGATTACAAGCAGCCATGCTCAGTACTGCTGTATAATATCCTCCATGCTGCTGCTTTCTAGTGTTTTAACCCACCCTGGTGCTGGACTCATAGCTACACTGCTCACTACTGCTGTATAATGTTTTTCATGCTGCTGTTTTTGAACATGTGCTGCGTAGAGACAGAAAATAAAATCTCTCATGTCGGTGTGTGCAGTGTATGGGAGATATAGCAGCTAGTCTGTAACCACTGGCTCCGAGATAACTGAAAATTAATTGCAGATGGTAAACTGGTGAACATGCAGATACAAGGTATATAATGAGCAGAAGTTTTGTTATTGTTCACATATGCACACTATGGCTGCCGTCACACTCGCAGTATTTGGTCAGTATTTTCCATCAGTATTTCTCAGCCAAAACCAGGAGTGGGTGATAAATGCAGAAGTGGTGCATATGTTTCTATTATACTTTTCCTCTAATTGTTCCACTCCTGGCTTTGGCTTACAAATACTGAGGTAAAATACTGACCAAATACTGATAGTGTGACGGCAGCCTATGGCTGATTCCGAAAAATTACTTAAAAATGCAGATTCCCTAGAAGTGGAGCTTAGAAGCTGTATGAAAGGTCTGTGCTGCCGCTGGATATTCTGGCTACTGAGGACGCCTTATATTGGGTCTGGCCTCAGAAATGCACTGGAGACTCCGATCGGTCTGTGGAAAGTCTGCGTCCTGGATTTTGGCTGCAGAAAAATAAACAGGGGCTTCAATAGAGCGGTTACAGCATTTCCTTCTCAGTCAGTCCTGCAGTCATCGTCTCATATCAGCGATTAGTTAGCAATATCTGTCCCTGGGAAAGCTGGGTGTCAACCATTATGGCCACCCTCCGAGTTCTTATAAGTTACCCATGGTCAATATTCCAATATATGAGAAAAGGGGTGGATTTCTGTGCGGATTTTTCCGCTCAGTTTTAGAAAAATCCGCACTGAGTTTTACCTGCCGATTACGCACGGATTTCCTGCATTTTTTGTGCGGATTTCACCTGTGGTTTTACACTTGCGGATTCCTATTGAGGAGCAGGTGTAAAACGCTGCAGAATCCGCACAAAGAATTGACATGTCTGTGGAAAATACAACGCAGCGTTTCCGTACGGATTTTTCCGCAGCATGTGCACTGCGGATTTCATTTTCCATAGGTTTACATGGTACTGTACAACGCACGGAAAACTGTAGTCACATTTAAATGGCTGAATAGAAACTAAAAAGTGAACACACTGGAGAGTTTCTGATTTAAGGTGGAAATTCTCTTAAGGTGGAATCTAGTAAGTGTCGAGACTTGCTTCCTCAATAGCTCCAATCATGTGACGTCTTTTCGGATCCTTGTCATGATCTCCACAAGCCACAAAGCTGCTGCCGCCGATTATAAGACGTCATAATTGCACCGCAGTTGCTGAATTTGATCCTTGCGGCTAATGCTGGCGACTTGTCAAATACTCTGTTTTCATCGCAGTTAGTGTTGAAAGCCAAGAAGGAGGAGGGTAGTCCAGGCTTGTCCTGGGCGTAATCCCACAATGGCGGATAATTGGAAGGGATGGGACGGAAAACAAATTTGTCATGATGAGGTCATAATAAAAAATAATCAGCAAAAATAACATTTCCATTTATTTCCAGTCCCACCTATTGAGAGAAGGGGGTCTCTGATGCTCACACTTAGACGAGAGCACGGCGAAGTGGCATAGGAGTCATGGGAATAGCAAAGCACGCTTTCGTCATTCCGAATCCACCAGGACCGGGCAATTAAATTGCCATATTAGTCGTCACCCAAAACAAGCGGACTTCAGGGTGCAGTTATGAAAGTCCTGTTAAAAATGCAACATCACTGAAATACTTAAGTGAGGTATTTGGTTGCCTTTTTAAAATGATTTTCATAAAAAAAACTCGATTTTCCCACAGTTACAAAAATGGTGGCATAAAAATGTATAAATATCTGTAATAAAAAAAAGATGATGCCAATTAAGAGGGACCTGCATCTGATTGGCCAACAAAGAGAGGGGGGTGCACTTATTTATTACAACATCTGGGAAAGTTTCTTCCACCACCAAGTCTCCAGTCTGTAGCATCAGAAGACGCATTGAGCTTCTCTCCTTCTTCTGCGGGGGTCGGCGATTATAGGTCTCGGAATAGACGAGCCGGTGAACGCTGGACGCAGCGTAGTAATTATCCGTCAGAGTAAAAATAACTTTTCCAATTCCTAATATATAATGAACGGCCCATTGGAAACAGAATTGCAGGTGATAATAAAAGAGCGGCCAATGTTGGCTGTCATGTTTTTATGAGGCTCCATTAATGCTGGTAAGGTCTAGCAGTGACATATAATACCCATATCTATGGCCGAGGTGATGGGAGGGCATAGGGGAAGCTACAAATAAAATAATACCCATATCTGTATCCATGGCTGTGCACTGCAAAAATAGCCCATAAGTGCAGCCATAGTAACATAGTAACATAGTTAGTAAGGCCGAAAAAAGACATTTGTCCATCCAGTTCAGCCTATATTCCATCATAATAAATCCCCAGATCTACATCCTTCTACAGAACCTAATTGTATGATACAATATTGTTCTGCTCCAGGAAGACATCCAGGCCTCTCTTGAACCCCTCGACTGAGTTCGCCATCACCACCTCCTCAGGCAAGCAATTCCAGATTCTCACTGCCCTAACAGTAAAGAATCCTCTTCTATGTTGGTGGAAAAACCTTCTCTCCTCCAGACGCAAAGAATGCCCCCTTGTGCCCGTCACCTTCCTTGGTATAAACAGATCCTCAGCGAGATATTTGTATTGTCCCCTTATATACTTATACATGGTTATTAGATCGCCCCTCAGTCGTCTTTTTTCTAGACTAAATAATCCTAATTTCGCTAATCTATCTGGGTATTGTAGTTCTCCCATCCCCTTTATTAATTTTGTTGCCCTTCTTTGTACTCTCTCTAGTTCCATTATATCCTTCCTGAGCACCGGTGCCCAAAACTGGACACAGTACTCCATGTGCGGTCTAACTAGGGATTTGTACAGAGGCAGTATAATGCTCTCATCATGTGTATCCAGACCTCTTTTAATGCACCCCATGATCCTGTTTGCCTTGGCAGCTGCTGCCTGGCACTGGCTGCTCCAGGTAAGTTTATCATTAACTAGGATCCCCAAGTCCTTCTCCCTGTCAGATTTACCCAGTGGTTTCCCATTCAGTGTGTAATGGTGATATTGATTCCTTCTTCCCATGTGTATAACCTTACATTTATCATTGTTAAACCTCATCTGCCACCTTTCAGCCCAAGTTTCCAACTTATCCAGATCCATCTGTAGCAGAATACTATCTTCTCTTGTATTAACTGCTTTACATAGTTTTGGATCATCTGCAAATATCGATATTTTACTGCGTAAACCTTCTACCCGATCATTAATGAATATGTTGAAGAGAACAGGTCCCAATACTGACCCCTGCGGTACCCAACTGGTCACAGCGACCCAGTTAGAGACTATACCATTTATAACCACCCTCTGCTTTCTATCACTAAGCCAGTTACTAACCCATTTACACACATTTTCCCCCAGACCAAGCATTCTCATTTTGTGTACCAACCTCTTGTGCGGCACGGTATCAAACGCTTTGGAAAAATCGAGATATACCACGTCCAATGACTCACCGTGGTCCAGCCTATAGCTTACCTCTTCATAAAAACTGATTAGATTGGTTTGACAGGAGCGATTTCTCATAAACCCATGCTGATATGGAGTTAAACAGTTATTCTCATTGAGATAATCCAGAATAACATCCCTCAGAAACCCTTCAAATATTTTACCAACAATAGAGGTTAGACTTACTGGCCTATAATTTCCAGGTTCACTTTTAGAGCCCTTTTTGAATATTGGCACCACATTTGCTATGCGCCAATCCTGCGGAACAGACCCTGTCGCTATAGAGTCCCTAAAAATAAGAAATAATGGTTTATCTATTACATTACTTAGTTCTCTTAGTACTCGTGGGTGTATGCCATCCGGACCCGGAGATTTATCTATTTTAATCTTATTTAGCCGGTTTCGCACCTCTTCTTGGGTTAGATTGGTGACCCTTAATATAGGGTTTTCATTGTTTCTTGGGATTTCACCTAGCATTTCATTTTCCACCGTGAATATCGTGGAGAAGAAGGTGTTTAATATGTTAGCTTTTTCCTCGTCATCTACAACCATTCTTTCCTCACTATTTTTTAAGGGGCCTACATTTTCAGTTTTTATTCTTTTACTATTGATATATTTGAAGAACAGTTTGGGATTAGTTTTACTCTCCTTAGCAATGTGCTTCTCTGTTTCCTTTTTGGCAGCTTTAATTAGTTTTTTAGATAAAGTATTTTTCTCCCTATAGTTTTTTAGAGCTTCAATAGTGCCATCCTGCTTTAGTAGTGCAAATGCTTTCTTTTTACTGTTAATTGCCTGTCTTACTTCTTTGTTTAGCCACATTGGGTTTTTCCTATTTCTAGTCCTTTTATTCCCACAAGGTATAAACCGCCTATTTAGGATGTTCTTAAACATTTCCCATTTATTATCTGTATTCTTATTTCTGAGGATATTGTCCCAGTCTACCAGATTAAGGGCATCTCTAAGCTGGTCAAACTTTGCCTTCCTAAAGTTCAGTGTTTTTGTGACTCCCTGACAAGTCCCCCTAGTGAAAGACAGGTGAAACTGTACAATATTGTGGTCGCTATTTCCTAGATGCCCGACCACCTGCAGATTTGTTATTCTGTCAGGTCTATTAGATAGTATTAGGTCTAAAAGTGCTGCTCCTCTGGTTGGATTCTGCACCAATTGTGAAAGATAATTTTTCTTGGTTATTAGCAGAAACCTGTTGCCTTTATGGGTTTCACAGGTTTCTGTTTCCCAGTTAATATCCGGGTAGTTAAAGTCCCCCATAACCAGGACCTCATTATGGGTTGCAGCTTCATCTATCTGCTTTAGAAGTAGACTTTCCATGGTTTCTGTTATATTTGGGGGTTTGTAACAGACCCCAATGAGAATTTTGTTACCATTTTTCCCTCCATGAATTTCGACCCATATGGACTCGACATCCTCATTTCCTTCGCTAATATCTTCCCTTAAAGTGGACTTTAGACAAGACTTTACATAGAGACAAACCCCTCCTCCTCTCCGATTTTTACGATCCTTTCTAAACAGACTGTAACCCTGTAAGTTAACTGCCCAGTCATAGCTTTCATCTAACCATGTCTCGGTTATTCCCACTATGTCAAAGTTACCTGTAGATATTTCTGCTTCTAGTTCTTCCATCTTGTTTGTCAGGCTTCTGGCGTTTGCGAGCATGCAGTTTAGAGGATTTTGTTTTGTTCCAATCTCCTCGCTGTGGATTGTTTTAGAAATGTTCTTACCTCCCTTCTGAGTATGTTTTCCTGGATCTTCTCCAATCTAGAGATTGGAGATTGTAGCAAATCAAGATAAAATAAAAAAAATACAAAATAAATAAATACAATTAATAATATAAATAAGTAATAAATAAAATAAAAGAAATAAAGAAAAGTAATAAATAAAATAAAGAAACATTGCAAATAAAAATAATCAAGAATATTCAAATAAAGATAAAAAAAAAGAAAGAAAATATGGAAATAAAAACAAAATCTAAATACATAATAAAACAAATACAAATTACAAATAAAATGTATATGCGAATAGAGATAAAATAAGGGAAATACATACAACTAATAATATAAATAAATATAATCAAAATTGTAAAGAGATGAAATAAAGAAAATATAGAAAATAATGTAAGGTATAATTAAGCCGGCTTAGTAATGGAGAGGTGTCAATAAGACGCCTATCCATTACTAATCCTATAGTTGTTAAAGGGTTAAGAAACACACACAGTAAGAATAAAGTCTTTTAATGAAATAAGACAATATACACAGTTTTTCTATCTTTATTCTTCTGCCATTCCAAGCGAGGCCCTCGATCTCCTGGAAAAAATGTCAAAATAATAAACCAACAATATACCATACCTGTCCGGTGTACAGTCAGTCCCACACAGTAATCCATATCTAGGGGAATGTACAGTTTACAAATGGGAGCGGAGCTACAGGGCAAGTGGGAAGAACCGGGCAAAGCTCTAGAATTGGAACATCTAATAGATGCACCCTTTCTGGGCAGCTGCGGGCTGCTGTTTTTAGGCTGGGGGTGGGCTATATCCATGGCCCCTTACCGCCCCTGTGAGTTTTGCCGGGTTGGTTGAAAAATATAGTGGGGTCCCCACGTCGTTTTTTTCTTTCATTCATTCTCCCCTGCTCGCCGGCCGAGCAGGGGAGAAGGGATGAGCGCCGGCTTCAGCACCACACGCAGGGGAACAGCGCTTACTGTAGCACTGCTTCCTGGCGGCCGTCCGTGTGGTACTGATGCAGCACATGGGCGCCACATGTGTGCCGCATGTAGGACACACGGACATCTCCGGTACCGTGTTTACCGGTACCAAAAATATCAGGACGTGTGAAACCGGCCTTATGTTGTGTCCTTACTATGTGCTGCATTAACTATCATGACTTGGACAAGACAGATGGAGGATTTGCGGATCAGCACATTCCTGCGACATCACATCTCCAGAAAGAGAAGTCGATTAATAATAATCATAAAGGATTTGCAGACTCTTATGATCTTTGTTGCTCGGCTGACATCTGAGCAGACATCTACACCAAAAGCCATGCATGTATTGGTCTTAATATAACTAGAATTGGGATATTTGTTCCCAGAAGGGCTGTGAGACCCTTTCAGCTCAAAGAATAGGCTACGGTCACACTATCAGTATTTGGTCAGTATTTTACATCAGTATTTGTAAGCCAAAACCAGGAGTGGGTGATAATACAGAAGTGGTGCAGATGTTTCTATTATACTTTTCCTCTAATTGTTCCACTCCTGGTTTTGGCTTACAAATACTGATGTAAAATACTGACCAAATACTAAAGAAACCTATTTAGGGAATATATGGTTAAAAACGGAAGTCCCTCTTTCGGGATCCTCATTGTAAGAGCCAGAGAAGACAGCAGCTACAAAGAATCACTCCTTGAAGGACCGGACATTTCTGTGCATTATACACACAGCCCAATGATTTCAATGCAAACTGTGTAATGCTTCATCTCTCCTGTGGCGGCACTGCAGGGAAACTGAGCACTTGCTTCTGGACTCCTTGACTGCTGGGGATCCTGGCAGAAGAAGAGAATAATATGATCAGCTTATAGTGAAGGGCTTCTTAATAAAAAAAAATAAAGATAGTAAAATGCGGAGAAAATATTTAAACCTAATCCTTGTAAAAAAAAAAAGTGTGACTCAAGCTCCATCATATGCAGATTTTTTCCAATTTATTTATAATTTTATGTTGTTCTAAGAAAAACCTTTGACAGTAGTGCAGTGTAATATCCTCAATACTGAAGCATCTGAAGTAAATGTTGAGATGCTTCAGTACTGAGTATATAATAATGCACTACTGAGCAGCATAGTTATGAATCCACCCCTGGATTATATTACAGTACTGAACATTGTAACTGTGAATCCAGCCCTGGGATGAGGTAAACACTTACTAGAAATCTGCAGGATGGAGGACATTATACTTCAGTACTTAACACTGTAACTGTGAATCCAGCTTTGGGGTGAGATAAACACTTAGTAGAAACCAGTAGGATATTATATTGCCATACTGAACATTGTAACTGTGAATACAGCACTGGGGTTAGGTAAACACTAGAAATCTGCAGGACGGAGGACATTATACTGCAGTACTGAACATTGCAACTGTGAATCCAGCTTTGCGGTGATTTAAACACTTAGTAGAATCCAGTAGGATGTAGGGTATTATATTGCCATACTGAACATTGTAACTGTGAATCCAGCACTGGGGAGAGGTAAACACTAGAAATCTGCAGGATGGAGGACATACATTATACTGCAGTACTGAACATTGTAACTGTGAATCCAGCACTGGGGTGAGATAAACACTTAGTAGAAACCAGTAGGATATTATATTGCCATACTGAACATTGTAACTGTGAATCCAGCACTGGGGTGAGGTAAACACTAGAAATCTGCAGGATGGAGGACACTATACTGCAGTACTGAACATTGTAACTGTGAATCCAGCTTTGGGGTGATTTAAACACTTAGTAGAATCCAGTAGGATGTAGGGTATTATATTGCCATACTGAACATTGTAACTGTGAATCCAGCACTGGGGAGAGGTAAACACTTGTAATCTGCAGGATGGAGGACATACATTATACTGCAGTACTGAACATTGTAACTGTGAATCCAGCTTTGGGGTGAGATAAACACTTAGTAGAAACCAGTAGGATATTATATTGCCATACTGAACATTGTAACTGTGAATCCAGCACTGTGGTGAGGTAAACACTAGAAATCTGCAGGATGGAGGACACTATACTGCAGTACTGAACATTGTAACTGTAAATCCAGCTTTGGGGTGAGATAAAAAGTAGAAACCAGTAGGATGTAGTATATTTTATTGCCATACTGAACATTGTAACTGTGAATCTAGCACTGGGGTGAGATAAACACTTAGTAGAAACCAGTAGGATATTATATTGCCATACTGAACATTGCAACTATGAATCGAACACTGGGGTGAGGTAAACACTTACTACAAAGAAACAAAACATGTTTAAGCTTCTCTCTCACTCTGCTTCTCCCCATAGACTTCAATAGGCAGCAGTGAACTGAACCCTCAGTGAGCTAGCGGTCAGTCTTGTTTTGACCAGGATTTTTGCATTTCTTATATTCGCTTGTACTAATGATTTAGCTATGACAGAAACCATTTAAAAGTGGGCTACTTTGCAATATTTTCAAGTATACAAAATTGTGAAAAATCCAATGGCACATATTAGCTCTACATGATGTCTAAGGGTATGTGCACACGTTCAGTATTAGGCAGCGCTTTGAATGCAGCACATGTCCGCTGTGTACCAAGCACTGCCGGCTATTCAACGCAGGTGATTCCGCATGTGTTAATTGAACCGCTGCATGCTGCAGTCTGGAAAGACGCACCGCATGTCCGTCAGTGCACGCATAGTGGGCATAGAATTTCTTGAAATCCCGTCCACTACGCTGTAACATTTGGATGCTGCACAAGTACATAGCGTCCAACCCACAGCATTTACTGATCGTGGGAACATGCCCTAGGAAACAGGTATCAGCCCTTCACCACAAAACTTCAACACCTAATAATAAAGATGGTAAAAACATCAATAACATCCGGTTGGACTGGGGAGGATGTCCTGGGTGGAATCAGCACCTATTGGGATACTTATTACTGAGCTGAGATACAAGTGGATAAACTGTAAAACTGTAAAGCGCTGCGGAATATGTTGGCGCTATATAAATAAAGATTATTATTATTATTAAGTGGAGAACCCTGGCTTTTGTGGTGACAGTAACTTCTGGTCGGAGCACATTGCTGTATAACTTTCAAGTATTAATCTTAATCAATAAAAATCTATAGTATGACAAAATAATAGCAAATACACCAACAAGTAAGAAATACTAAAGTATCTAAACAACATTAGTCGTTTGCTACTATTATTTATCCCATTGGTTATTGTGTATTAGTAAATAAGACGAATAAGAATGTTGTGATGTGTTCTCCCTCCTGTGCTGGTGGTGGCGCCCCCTGTGGGACACTCCAGTGGGCACAGCCCTGAGCTCCCCAGCTCTGTCTCTTCCTCCCTCTGTCTCTGCAGCTCTCTCTTTCTCTGCCTTGCACACAGTCATCATTTCTCTTCTCCCACCCTTGACCCAGTATTCCAAGCTGTGGGAAGCACAGAGCACACCGATCTGCAGAAGGAGCAGCAGCAGTGAGCCAGGGAAGGAGCAGACTGCAGGACCCCTACTCCAGGTGAGCACACAGCCCCCCACCACATCCCCCTGCCTGTGCTGTGCACACTCTCAGCCCAGCTAGCAGCTCAGCTCTCAGGGCTTCTTGGTGCATTCATTGAGTTGCAAAGGGAAGGAAGGAAGGAAATGGGAGTTAAAAATATAATAATGAAGAACTTTGCTGGCTGAGCTGAGCAGAGGACTCGCAGCCCTGTGCAGGAGCCTACAGGTCCACCTGCCTTACTGAGCTCTCACTACATTGCACAGACAAAATCGGTCACTGTTGCAGCACAGTTGTGCTCTGGGGAGTGAAGGGGTTAATGGCAAGCAGGTAAGGACTGGCTTCTCTTTCCTGGAGTTCTGCCTTTGCACGATTGATTAGGGGAATGGTGAGTGCAGAGGTTTGATGCCACTTCGAGCTCAGATGCAGTACCCAATCGTGCACCTAGGGGGCGCTGGTGAGCGTTAATTAGCGCCCTCTGCAGGAATGTGTTGGGTGGGTAACAAGAATGGCAGCACAGACTGTCTCGCTAGAAGGGATAATTTTATTTTTTGCTGCAAACTGTTCCATTTATGGATTTGATATAATTAATCCCTCATAAGAAACATTTAGGTTAGGGGGGGTAAAAACAGTTGCAACCTGTAATGCCCTAACCTGCAGTTAGGGGGCACAGTGCTCTCCATGACTATCCCTTAGATCAGCCAATCAGCTGATTGCTATGCTTCCTGCTTGCACAAGGAAGGACTGCTAAGATTTGGTTAGTTGCAGTACCCACCACTGCCTCTAGAGGCCACAGTTGCCAACTGTGTATGTTCATTGGCGCCCTCTTCAGGAGGAGTGTTGGAAGTGTTAGATGTATCAGAAGACTGGCAGCAGAAATCTCGGATAAATGAAGAATTTTTCCGGAATATTTGCAGGTAGAAGGTTTGATGTTTTATGTAGCATATATTCATTGCGCTGCATGCTGCGAGGTAATGGACACACAACTCAGCATTAATTGGAGCAAAGACAGCAGGTGCCCTGCACTGTTCTGTTATCTATAGAACCACAAGTGTCAGCATGACCTATCAATCAAGTAAAACACAATGTAGTAATGTATCATAGTGTATGTGATATATGGCGGTTTAACTAGTAGGGTAATAAATCGATGTAATTAGATGTACATTATAGTGGTGTAATATAGTAGTGTAATACAGCTGTGTATTATAGTGGTATGATATACTATAGTAGTGTAATACAGCTATATAATAGAGGTATATTATAGTGGTGTGATATGGCAGTATACTATAGTAGTGTAATACAGCCGTATAATAATAGTATATTATAGTGGTATGATATGTCGATATACTATAGTAGTGTAATACAGCTGCATAATAGAAGTATATTATAGTGGTGTGATATGGCGGTATACTAAAGTAGTGTAGTACAGCTGTATAATAATAGTATATTATAGAGGTGTGATGTAGTGTAATACGGATGCATAATCATAGTATATTATAGTGGTGTGATATGGCGGTTTACTATAGTAGTGTAATACAGCTGTATAATAATAGTATATTATAGTGGTATGATATGGCGGTATACTATAGTAGTGTAATACAGCCATATAATAGAAGTATATTATAGTGGTGTGATATGGCAGTATACTATAGTAGTGTAATACAGCTGTATAATAATAGTATATTATAGTGGTGTGATATGGCGGTATACTCAAGTAGTGTAGTACAGATGTATAATAATAGTATATTATAGAGGTGTGATGTAGTGTAATACAGATGCATAATAATAGTATATTATAGTGGTGTGATATGGTGGTTTACTATAGTAGTGTAATACAGCTGTATAATAATAGTATATTATACTGGTATGATATGGCGGTATACTATAGTAGTGTAATACAGCTGTATAATAGAAGTATGTTATAGTGGTGAGATGTAGTGTAATGCAGATGCATAATAATAATATATTATACTGGTATGATATGGCAGTATATTATAGTAGTGTAATACAGCTGTATAATTATAGTATATTATAGTGGTGTGATATGGTGGTATAATATAGTAGTGTAATACAGCTGTATATTAGTGTATTACAGTGGTGTAATATAGTAGTGTAATACAGCTGTAAAATAATAGTATATTATAGTGATGTAATAAAGCTGTATAATAATAGTATATTATAGTGGTGTAATATGATTGTATACTATACTAGTGTAATACAGCTGTATCAAAGCATAGTGGTGTGATATGGCGGTATAATATAGTAATGTGATACTACTGTATAATAAAAGTAAATAATAGTGATGTAATATGGCAGTATAATAGTGTGATACAGCTGTGTAATTGAAGTATATTATAGTGGTGTGATATGGCGGTATTATATAGTAGTGTAATACAACTGAATAATAATAGTATATTATAATGATTTAATAAGGCGGTATACTATAGTAGAATAATACAGCTGTATAATAGAGGTATATTATAGTGTTGTGATACAGCTGTATAAAAGAAGTACATTACAGTGGTATGATATGATATGACACAATATCATCAAAACAGAACACATAATGACACAAATAACATATCAGAAAGGTTCTATGTCTTATTAAGTAGGAGCTTGTACAGTCTCACAAGGACACTCCTCTTCCGAGCTGAATACAAAAACCATATGGACTGAGAGTCCAAAATCACTTGCAGAAACATGTATCTTTATTAAACATGAAGGCACATAAAAAGTAAAAACAAGTATCAATAAAAGATCATGATTAAGTGATAAGGGGGGTGGGGGGAGCAGTCACCGGATATGTATCAATTAATTATAAAGTGCTAGTGCTTAAGGCTATGTGCCCACGTAGCAGAAAGTATGCAGAATTTTCCCGATGAAATCCGGACTCCCTTCGCAGGAAATCCACTTGCAGTTTTTTTTTGCGCTTTTTGTACGTATTGGTCGCGTATTTTTTGCAGATTTTTAGCTTTTTTTTTACAATGGCCCAAATACAATTCTATAGCAGCAAAACCGCCGATTTTCTGCAAAATTCATGAACATGCTGCGTTTTTTTCACAATGATTTTCTGCTGTGGAAAAAAACTCAGCATGGGCACAAAAATTGCAGAATGCATTAAAATAATGGAATGCATTTTTAAGCGTTTCCACAGCGGAAAACTGCCGCAAAAACACTTTAAAAAACGCTAAAAATACGGAACGTGGACACACAGCCTTAAAGTTTTAAATATAATATACTGCTATGTATGCAGGGATGAACATGGAGTGGTAACCGAGTATCTGCACATATGATTACAAGAAGCTCTTACCCAGAGTTCCCCAAGAGAGACACCATGTAGTGCGCCCTAACGCGTATTTCACGTTGGCTTTTTCAGATGGGCCCCTGAAGAAGGCAACTTGAAACGAGCGTTGGGGCTCTCTACATGGTGTCTCTCTTGGTGAAATGTGGGTAAGGCTACGTTCACATTTGCGTTGTGCAATGTTGCGTCAGAGACGCAACGCACAACAAAAACGCAACAAAACGCACGCTAAAGCGCAGCGTTTTGCAACGCATGCGTCCTTTTTTGCCGAAATTTGGACGCAAAAAAATGCAACTTGCTGCGTTTTCTGCGCCCAACGCTTGCGGCAAAAAAACCGCATGCGTCGCAAAACGCAGCACAACGCATGTCCATGCGCCCCCCATGTTAAATATAGGGGCGCATGACGCATACGTCGCCGCTGCTGTGCCCGACGCAACCACGCAAAACGCTAATGTGAACGTAGCCTAAGAGCATCTTGTAATCATCTACTATATGATTGTCTAAGGGTCACTTCCGTCTTTCTGTCTGTCCTTCTGTCTGTCTGTCACGGATATTCATTGGTCGCGGCCTCTGTCTGTCATGGAAATCCAAGTCGCTGATTGGTCTCGCCAGCTGACTGTCATGGCTGCCGCGACCAATCAGCGACGGCCACAGTCCGATTAGTCCCTCCCTACTCCCCTGCAGTCAGTGCCCGGCGCCCGCTCCATACTCCCCGCAGTCACCGCTCACACAGGGTTAATGCCAGTGGTAACGGACCGCGTTATGCCGCGGGTAACTCACTCCGTTACCGCCGCTATTAACCCTGTGTGACCAAGTTTTTACTATTGATGCTGCCTATGCAGCATCAATAGTAAAAAGATCTAATGTTAAAAATAATAATAAAAAAAAAAACCTGCTATTCTCACCTTCCGTAGTCCGACAATGCGCTCCCGCCAGCTTCTGTTCCCAGAGATGCATTGCGAAATTACCCAGAAGACTTAGCGGTCTCGCGAGACCGCTAAGTGATCTGGGTAATTTCGCAATGCATCCTGGGAACGAAAGATGGCGGCAGCCGCGCGCGCATTGCCAGAGGTTCGCTGGATCTACGCTGGATCTCGGCGGGTGAGTATATGACTATTTTTTATTTTAATTATTTTTTTAACAAGGATATGGTGCCCACACTGCTGTATACTACGTGGGCTGTGTTAGATACCGCGTGGCTGCTATATACTACCTGGCCAGTGTTAGATACTATGTGTGCTGTGTTCTATACTGCGTGGGCTGTGCTATATACTACATGGCTGCTATATACTACGTGGGCAGTGTTATATACTACGTGGCTGTGTTCTATACTGCGTGCTATATACTACGTGGCCACTGTTAGATACTATGTGGGCTGTGCTATATATTACGTGGCCAGTGTTACATACTACATGGGCTGTGTTATATATTACGTGGGCTGTGTTATATATTACGTGGCCAGTGTTACATACTACGTGGGCTGTGTTATATACTGCGTGGCTGCTATATACTGTGTGGGTTGTGTTATATACTACGTGGGCTGTGTCATTTACTGCGTGGCCTATATTAACGCATCGGGTATTCTACAATATATATGTATGTATATAGCAGCCACATGGTATATACCACAGGCCACGTAGTACTCCTATATACTATGTGGCCTGTGCTATATACTATGTGGCTGCTATATACATACATGCATATTCTAGAATACCCGATGCGTTAGAATCGGGCCACCATCTAGTATGTGTATAATTGGAGCCTGTATAGTCACTTATCCAGACTCCTGTTGGTGGGCAGCTAATCGTACCACTCCATGTTCATCCCTGCATACATAGCAGTATATTGTATTTAAACCTTTTAAGCACTAGCACTTTATTGATACATATCCTGCTGTGACTTCTCCTCCCACCCCCTTATCACTTTTTGCAAGAGAGATTCACCTTGTTCTACCCATCTTGTACTATAATCATGATCTTGTATTGATACTTGTTTTTACTTTTTATGTGCCTTCATGTTTAACCCCTTAGTGACAGAGCCAATTTGGTACTTAATGACCGAGCCAATTTTTGCAATTCTGACCACTGTCACTTTATGAGTTTATAACTCTGGAACGCTTCAACGGATCCCGCTGATTCTGAGATTGTTTTTTCGTGACATATTGTACTTCATGTTAGTGGTAACATTTCTTCGATATTACTTGCGATTATTTATGAAAAAAACGGAAATATGGCGAAAATTTTTAAAATTTTGCAATTTTCAAACTTTGTATTTTTATGCCCTTAAATCAGAGAGATACGTCATGAAAAATAGTTAATAAATAACATTTCCCACATGTCTACTTTACATCAGCACAATTTTGGAAACAAAATTTTTTTTTGTTAGGGAGTTATAAGGGTTAAAAGTTGACCAGCAATTTCTCATTTTTACAACACCATTTTTTTTTAGGGACCACATCACATTTGAAGTCATTTTGAGGGGTCTATATGATAGAAAATAATGAAGTGTGACACCATTCTAAAAACTACACCCCTCAAGGTTCTCAAAACCACATTCAAGAAGTTTATTAACCCTTTACGTGCTTCACAGGAACTGAAACAATGTGGAAGGAAAAAATGAACATTTAACTTTTTTTTGCAAACATCTTAATTCAGAACCATTTTTTTTATTTTCACAAGTGTAAAAACAGAAATGTAACCATAAATTTTGTTATGCAATTTCTCCTGAATACGCCAATACCCCATATGTGGGGGTAAACCACTGTTAGGGCGCACCGCAGAACTTAGAAGTGAAGGAGCGCCGTTTGACTTTTTCAATGCAGAATTGGCTGGAATTGAGATCGGACGCCATGTCACGTTTAGAGAGCCCCTGATGTGCCTAAACAGTGGAAATTCCCCACAAGTGACACCATTTTGGAAACTAGACCCCTTAAGGAACTTATCTAGATGTGTGGTGAGTACTTTGAACCCCCAAGTGCTTCACAGAAGTTTATAACGTAGAGCCGTGAAAATAAAAAATCGCTTTTGTTTACACAAAAATGATCTTTTCGCCCACAAATTCTTATTTTCACAAGGGTAACAGGAGAAATTAGACCACAAAAGTTGTTGAGCAATTTCTCCTGAGTACGCTGATACCCAATATGTGGGGGTAAACAACTGTTAGGGCGCACCGCAGAGCTTGGAAGAGAAGGAGTGCCGTTTTACTTTTTCAATGTAGAATTGGCTGGAATTGAGATTGGACGCCATGTCGCGTTTGGAGAGCCCCTGATGTGCCTAAACAGTGGAAACCCCCCACAAGTGACACCATTTTGGAAACTAGACCCCTTAAGGAACTTATCTAGATGTGTGGCGAGCACTTTGAACCCCCATGTGCTTCACAGAAGTTTATAACGTAGAGCCGTGAAAAAAAAAATTGCATTTTTTCTACAAAAATGATATTTTTGCCCACAAATTTTTATTTTCACAAGGGTAACAGGAGAAATTAGACCACTAAAGTTGTTGTGCAATTTCTCCTGAGTACGTCGATACCCAATATGTGGGGGTAAACCACTGTTTGGGCGCACCGCAGAGCTTGGAAGAGAAAGAGTGCCGTTTTACTTTTTCAATGTAGAATTGGCTGGAATTGAGATCGGACGCCATGTTGCGTTTGGAGAGCCCCTGATGTGCCTAAACAGTAGAAATCCCCCACAAGTGACCCCATTTTGGAAACTAGACCCCCCATGGAACTTATCTAGATGTGTGGTGAGAACCTTGAATGCCCAAGTGCTTCACAGAAGTTTATAATGCAGAGCCGTGAAAATAAAAAATATTTTTTTTTTCCACAAAAAAGATTTTTTAGCCACCAAATTTTTATTTTCACAAGGGTAACAAGAGAAATTGGACCCCAAAAGTTGTTGTCCAATTTGTCCTGAGTATGCTGGTACCCCATATGTGGGGGTAAACCACTGTTTGGGCGCACGGCAGAGCTCGGAAGGAAGGAGAGCCGTTTTGGAATGCAGACTTTGATAGAATGGTCTGCGGGTATTATGTTGCGTTTGCAGAGCCCCTGATGTACCTAACCAGTAGAAATCCCCCACAAGTGACCCCATTTTGGAAACTAGACCCCCCAAGGAACTTATCTAGATGTGTGGTGAGAACTTTGAATGCCCAAGTGCTTCACAGAAGTTTAGAATGCAGAGTCGTGAAAATAAAAAATATTATTTTTTTCCACAAAAAAGATATTGTAGCCCCCAAGTTTTTATTTTCACAAGGGTAACAGGAGAAATTGGACCCCAAAAGTTGTTGTCCAATTTATCCCGAGTACGCTGATGCCCCATATGTGGGGGTAACCCACTGTTTGGGCGCACGGCAGAGCTCAGAAGGGAGGGAGCACCATTTGACTTTTTGAGCGCAAAATTGGCTGTCGTATTTGGAGACCCCCTGATGTACCTAAACAGTGGAAACCCCCCAATTCTAGCTCCAACCCTAACCCCAACACACCCCTAACCCTAATCCCAACCTGATCCATAATCCTAATCACTAACCCTAACCATAATCACAACCCTTACCCCAAAACAACCCTAATGTCAACCCTAACCATAACCCTAATCAAAACCCTAAATCCAACACACCCCTAATCCTAATCTCAACCCTAACCTCAAACCTAACCCTAATCCCAATACACCCCTAATCACAACCCTAACCTAAACCCTAATCCCAAACCTAACCCTAATCCCAAGCGTAACCCTAATGCCAACCCTAATCCAAACCCTAACCCTAATACGAACCCTAATCCAAACCCTAACCCTAATCCCAGCTCTAACCCTAACTTTAGCCCCAACCCTAGCCCTAACTTTAGCCCCAACCCTAACCCTAGCCCTAGGGCTACTTTCACACTTGCGTCGTTTGGCATTCCGTCGCAATCCGTCGTTTTGGACAAGAAACGGATCCTGCAAATGTGCCCGCAGGATGCGTTTTTTGCCCATAGACTTGTATTGCCGACGGATCGTGACGGATGGCCACACGTCGCGTCCGTCGTGCACTGGATCAGTTGTGTTTTGGCGGAGCGTCGGCACAAAAAAAGTTCAATGAAACGTTTTTTTGTACGTCGCATCCGCCATTTCTGACCGCGCATGCGTGGCCCTAACTCCGCCCCCTCCTCCCCAGGACATAGATTGGGCAGCGGATGTGTTGAAAAACTACAGCTGCTGCCCACGTTGTGCACAATTTTCACAACGTGCGTCGGTATGTCGGGCCGACGCATTGCGACGGCCCCGTACCGACGTAAGTGTGAAAGAAGCCTAACCCTAAGTTTAGCCCCAACCCTAACCCTAAATTTAGCCCCAACCCTAACCCTAAATTTAGCCCCAACCCTAACCCTAAATTTAGCCCCAACCCTAGCCCTAACCCTAGCCCTACCCCTAACCTAACCCTACCCCTAACCCTAACCTAACCCTACCCCTACCCCTAACCTAACCCTAACCTACCCCTAACCCTACCCCTAACCTAACCCTACCCCTAACCCTACCCCTAACCCTACCCCTACCCCTAACCTAACCCTAACCCTAACCTAACCCTAACCTAACCCTACCCCTAACCCTACCCCTAACCCTAACCCTACCCCTAACCCTACCCCTAACCCTACCCCTAACCCTAACCCTAACCTAACCCTACCCCTAACCCTACCCCTAACCTACCCCTAACCCTAACCCTAACCCTACCCCTAACCCTACCCCTACCCCTACCCCTAACCCTACCCCTAACCCTAACCCTACCCCTAACCCTAATTTTAGCCCCAACTGCTGTTCTCCTGCCGGCCGGCAGATGGAGACAGATGGCGGGCGCACTGGGCATGCGTCCGCCATGTTCTGCTGCCGGCGGCCAGGAGGAGCAGCAAGAGGATCCAGGGACCTAGGTGAGTATGCTAGGGTCCCCGAATCCCCCTATTTCTCTGTCCTCTGATGTGCGATCACATCAGAGGACAGAGAATTACACTTTACTTTTTTTTTTTTTTTTTTGCGGTCGCCGGTAAACAGTTAATTACCGGCGATCGCAAAACAGGGGTCGGTAATACCGACCCCGATCATGCTCTTTGGGGTCTCGGCTACCCCCGGCAGCCGAGACCCCAAAGATTCTCCCGGTGCCGGCCGGCGGGCGCACTGCGCATGCGCCCGCCATTTTGAAGATGGCGGCACCCACCGGGAGACACGAGGAGCATCGGGGGAGCTAGGTGAGTATTGGGGGGCCACCTGGGACCCCTTTTCTCTGTCCTCCGATGTGCGATCACATCGGAGGACAGAGAAATTAAAAAGAGATCGCTTTTTTTTTTTTTTTTGCGATCGCCGGTAAACGGTTAATTACCGGCGATCGCAAATGCGGGGTGGGTTAAAAACCCCCCGAATCATGTTCTCTGGGGTCTCGGCTACCCTCGGCAGCCAAGACCCCGGAGAAAATCGGCCTCTGGGGGGCGCTATGGACTTTTTCCACAGCGCCGTTAATTAACGGCGCTGTGGTTTAAGTACCCTTAGCGGCCGCCGTTAAAAGGCGTATCGGCGGTCGCTAAGGGGTTAATAAAGATACATGTTTTTGCAATTGATTTTGGGCTCCCAGTCCAAATGTTTTTTGCATTTAGTAGTATGATATGGAGGTATATTCTAATAGTGATACAGCTGTATAGTAGAAGTATATTGTAGTGGTATGATACGGAAGTACAATATAGTACTGTAACACAAATGTATAATAAAGGTGTATATTTTAGTGGTGTGATATGACGGTATGTTTTAGTAGTGTGATACCGCTATTTATTTAGAGGTATATTATAGTGGTATAATACAAGGGTATAATATAAAAGTGTATTACAGCTGTATAATAATGGTGTAATATAGCACTGTAATTAAGAAGTATGTTATAGTGGTGTATTATTACACTAACACCGGACTTTGATACAGCTGTATAATAAAGGGATATGTTATAGTGGTGTAATTTAATGGTATAAATAGTAATGAAAAAACAACTGAAGATTAAAGGGGTATAATGTAGAGCTGTAATATAGCGATATAACATAGTGTAACACATCTGTACAATAGAGGTAGATTATAGTACAGTAATGTGATATAACGGTATAATATAATAGTGTAATAACAGCTGTATAATTGTTGTGTAATATGGTATAATAATTAAGGGGTATAATGTATTTTAGTGGTGTATTATAGTGGTATATTATAGTACTGTAATACATGTGTATAATAAAGGGGTATATTCTAATGGCATTAATAGTAGTTTAATAAAGGGTTATATTATAGCAGTTTAATACATCTGACTATAGTCGTCTACTGCAGTATGTTAATATAATAGTATAAAATGTTAGTGTAATACAGCTTTATAATGGAGCAATAAATTATTATGGTGTAATATGGCGGTATAACATAGTAGTGTGATGCAGCTGTAAAATAAAGTTGTATAATATAACAGTTTAGTGGTATGCAGCGGAATAACAAGGTTGTATAATGGATCTGCATAATATAGCAGTATGTAGCGGTATAACATGGTTGTGTAATGAATCTGTATAATACAGTGACATAATATAGCAGTATGTAGCGGTATAACATGGTTGTGTAATGAATCTGTATAATACAGTGATGTAATATAGCAGTATGATGACACTGTTGGGGATTCCCAGCTTGAAGGGATTCAGGCAGAATCACAGTGTGAACAGGGCCTGATGTAGTAGTATAATACCGTATAGAGCTGAGGTGGGTGCGCACTGTGAATCTGATTACTGCCCATTTCGGAGTCACTTGTCAGATTGTCGTCCACATATCTGATGTCCCAGCTTAAAGGGGCTTTCCTAAGATTGAAAGTTATTCCCTGATCACTAGGGGTCTGACCAGCGGGACCCCCGGGATAGGGTTCTGCAGAGCCTCGACTGGATGCAGCATGCGCGGTTGATCCATTCATTGTCTGTGGGACTGCTGGAAATGTCCATCACCGCAGTGATCCTGACAGCTGGTAGCAGCGTGCCAGTGTTGTGAGGGTCCGTAGAGGAGACATGGGGGGTCTTACTGCTAGTTTATTTGGAGATTTGTCATTACCTTCTCGTTATAAACCAATCCCGGTAACACAGCAGAATTGCTGCAGGGAAACTCTTCGGGGCTCCATGGGGAACGTCCTTTCCCTGCAGCCGTCGGTCTCCATTTCTCTCACTTTTCAGCGGAGTCAGACACTTGTAGGGCGATTATTGAGATTAGATACTGAGCTTCCACCATATTCATAACAAACAGAACATGCTGATATTAAATACTGGATCTGGGTGTGAGTAAAGGTTACCAGATAACAGGTCATTCAGGAGTGAATCGTCATCTACAGGGAAGATACTCAGCATGATGTACTCCGAGTAATGTACAGTGCCTTGTGAAAGTATTCGGCCCCCTTGAACTTTTCAACCTTTTCCCACATATCACGCTTCAAACATAAAGATACCAAATGTAAATTTTTGGTGAAGAATCAACAACAAGTGGAACACAATTGTGAAGTTGAACCAAATTTATTGGTTATTTAAAATTTTTGTGGAAATTCAAAAAACTGAAAAGTGGGGTGTGTAATATTATTCGACCACTTTACTTTCAGTGCAGCAAACTCACTCCAGAAGTCCATTGTGGATCTCTGAATGATCCAATGTTGTCCTAAATGCCTAATGATGATAAATATAATCCACCTATGTGTAATCAAGTCTCCGTATATATGCACCTGCTCTGTGATAGTCTCAGGGTTCTGTTTGAAGCACAGAGAGCATCATGAAGACCAAGGAACACAACAGGCAGGTCCGTGATACTGTTGTGGAGAAGTTTAAAGCCGGATTTGGATACAAAATGATTTCCAAAAGTTTAAACATCCCAAGGAGCACTGTGCAAGCGGTCATATTGAAATGGAAGGAGTATCATACCACTGCAAATCTACCAAGACCCAGCCGTCCCTCTAAACTTTCATCTCAAACAAGGAGAAGACTGATCAGAAATGCAGCCAAGAGGCCCATGATCACTCTAGATGAACTGCAGAGATCTACAGTTGAGGTGGGACAGTCTGTCCATATGACAACAATCAGTCCTACACTGCACAAATCTGGCCTTGATGGAAGAGTGACAAGAAGAAAGCCATTTCTCAAAGATATCCATAAAAAGTGTTGTTTAAAGTTTGCAACAAGCCACCTGTGAGACTCACCAAACATGTGGAAGAAGGTGCTCTGGTCAGATGAAACCAAAATCGAACTTTTTGGCAGCAATGCCAAACGATATGTTTGGTGTAACAGCAACACAGCTCATCACCCTGAACACATCATCCCCACTGCCAAACATGGTGGTGGCAGCATCATGGTTTGGGCCTGCTTTTGTTCAGCAGGTACATGGAAGATGGTTAAAATTGATGGGAAGATAGATGGAGCCAAATACAGGACCATTCTTGAAGAAAACCTGTTGGAGTCTGCAAAAGACCTGAGACTGGGATAGAGATTTGTCTTCCAACAAGAAAATGATCCCATACATAAAGCAAAATCTACAATGGAATGGTTCACAAATAATCTTATCCAGGTGTTAGAATGGCCAAGTCAAAGTCCAGACCTCAATCCAATCGAGAATCTGTGGAAAGAGCTGAAAACTGCTGTTCACAAACGAACTCCATCAAATCTCACTGAGCTTGAGCTGTTTGCCAAGGAAGAATGGGCAAGAATTTCAGTCTCTCGATGTACAAAACTGATAGAGACATACCCCAAGCGACTTGCAGCTGTAATTGCAGCAAAAGGTGGCGCAGCAAAGTATTTCGTTAAAGGGGCCGAATAATATTGCACGCCCCACTTTTCAGTTTTTGAATTTCCACAAAAATGTAAAATAACCAATAAACGTCACAATTCTGTTCCACTGATTGATTCTTCACCAAAAATAAACATTTGGTATCTTTATGTTTGAAGCATGATATGTGGGAAAAGGTTGAAAAGTTCAAGGGGGCTGAATACTTTGGCAAGGCACTGTATGTACACAAGGACTGCACCAGCAGAATAGTGAGTGCAGCTCTGGGGTATAATACAGGATGTAACTCAGGATCAGTGATGTATGTACACAGTGACTGCACCAGCAGAATAATGAGTGCAGCTCCGGGATATAATACAGGATGTAACTCAGGATCTGTAATGTAATGTATATAAAGAGTGACTGCACCAGCAGAACAGTGAGTGCAGTTCTGGGATATAATACAGGATGTAACTCAGGATCAGTAATGTAATTTACTGTATGTACACAGTGACTGCACCAGCAGAATAATGAGTGCAGCTCTGGGGTATACTACAGGATGTAACTCAGGATCAGTAAGGTAATTTACTGTATGTACACAGTGACTGCACCAGTAGAATAATGAGCGCAGCTCAGCTGCTGCTCATTGTGTTGATTGTGGGTACGGTCGCTGCTGAACCTGCAGTGTGCTCCTGAGCTCCAGAGAACCACCATCTCTCCACCCGGGGACCTGCTCTCTCTCTTACCCAGGGAGGGAGTGGGTTTCCTGGGATGAGTGAAGGAGCCAAGTCCCAGGCTTCTGCTTCCCGGACCAGGCTGGCGGGGGGCAGAAGGAATCAGCAACCAGCCTGCACATCAGAGGATTCGGGGGTGAGACGCTCCACCAGGAGTCGCAGCAATGTGGCTCCTACTCCCCCCAGGTCTGCAGAGACCCAGAGAAGCCGCAAGGCTTCCATGGAGGAGAAGCCTGCTAGCGTGCAAGATGGCAGCCCTTCCGGAGGAAAGCTGAGTGCTCACGGAGGTGAGGCCGACCTCACTGAGGAGGGTTGGGCGCTGCAGAGACCCCGGGAGTCTGTGTCCACCTATGCCTCCCGGGTCATGAGCCACCTTCGTGAGTATGAAGATGCTAGCAAGACCTTGAGAAGGCTTCGGGAGGAGCTGCGCTGCACAAGCGCTAAAGCTGCAGGCGCCTCCAGACCCAGGAAGACGCAATTCCAGGCGGAGGTAAAGATTCTGAAGCTTGAAATTAATGACCTGGAGGTAAGAAAAGCATTTATTCGAGAAAAAAGTGGACCATTTAAAGAAAAGCTTATAAATGAAGACAGATTCAGAGAAATGGCTGATAACAGAGAGCAAAGGCAGATGGGGCTGCAGCCTGAGTGCCAGGTGGATGATGATGAGGAGGAGGAGGATGACCAGCAGAAAGCTCCACCTGGCAGCCCTCTTAGTCACTCAGAGGCCACGTGCAGCGAGCTCCCTGCTGGACAGGCGACAATGACATCTCGTCGCAGTTCTGGTGGCTCTGGGGAGGACAGTGACATCGGCCAGGGAGGGGCGCTAATGGCAGAGATCAAGCTGCTGGAGTCCCCAGTGTGCCTTCAGAACTTCCATCTTGGTGATGATTTACCAGAGGAGGCACCTGGGGGCCAGAAGAAAAAGGCAAAGAAAACCACCAAGCCAAAGCTGCAGGAAGCGGTAAGCTATGTATATGCCCCCCTCCCTGTACCCCCTGAGTCGGCTGCAGGGTCAGCTCGCTGTATAAGCCCCGTTGCCCAGCCCAGCCCGGGTTCTGCTGTGGATCCGGTGCAAAGGCGCGGGGAGATTACAGAGCACGGTAATGAGGCGCAGAGCTCCGTCTCTGCTTGTAGTAGCAGGGACGTAGCAGCAGGTGCATCAGCCGAAAGGCTGGACAGTGAGGGCAGCCCGGTGGCGGGCATACGATCAGGCCACGATACTGTGGTCCGCTCCTCAGTGGGAGGGGGGAGCGGCCCGGTGTCGGGAGCAGCTCCGGTAGCCTCGGTGCCCCTGAATACTGTTGCCGCTGATCACTTAGTTGAGGGGCGGCGGCAGTGTGAGGGGGTTACCGGGGCTGGGAATTCCGGTCTTCCCAAAGTCCTATTTTGTGTTGGTGCCGCTGGTCAACAAGATCCTGATGCTAAGGATCAGCGGTGCCCCACAGCAGCTAAAGATCAACGACGACTGGTAGCAACCATGAAGCAGCGGAAAATATTAACTAATGATGCGGAGGGCACACAAAAAACCAGGGGTGAGGTCACCTCCAGTTCTGTGGAGGAGACTCAGCCCCTTGTACCTGATGATGCGGAGGCCAAAGTGTCACCCCCTGTTGTCACTGGTCCAGCAGGAGTGAATGTGGTGGTGGGTATGGATGCAGAAAACTCTTTGTCTAGTGGTGTGGTTGCTGGTTTGGTAGAGGGTGAGGGGGTTATGGAGGTGGGTAATGGTGATGCTGCTGGTGTGGATGTGGTCACTGGTCCGGTTGCCCCCCCGGTGGTGGCAGCGCCTGTCAGGAGTTATGCCGCTGTCACCTCCGGGGGAAATAGGGCATCCTCCTCATCTCCGGGCTCTGGGGACGGCATGTTGCAACGGCGTCTCCTGGAGGCTCTAAAGAGGGGGGAGAGATCACTAATAGTAGAGGGTCGAGAGGTTGATCTATCCTTCTGGATAGAGAGGCATGGCCTCGGGGCCTTCCGAGAGCAAAGAGGGGGGGATACAGTGTGGTCCCTCCCAACAGCCGGGCCGGGTAGTGTGCGTAGGAATGTGGTCCGTCTTCAGTGGAGGGGCAATGATGCGTGTCCTCCAAGGTCTAAAGTTGTGGAGCTCCTGCTGAGGATGGGCTTCAGTGCGATTGACATCTACACCTTGATACATCCCTATTCCACACCTAATTTTGATGTCAGCTTTGTTCGGCCGGAGGGGCTTGAGCTCTTCTGGTCGAACTATGAGTTGACAAAAAATGAGCCCGGCTGGCGAGACTTTGCCGTTCAGGTGGTGTCTCGCCAAAACCAAGTCAAGAAAGTGACCGTGATGACTTGTAACGAGTCACTTTCTTGTTATGACATCATGACGTGGCTTGGCCGGTATGGAGAGGTGGTAGAAATGCCAAAGAAAAACCGTGACGAGTTTGGTATCTGGTCAGGGGCCTGGACGTTTGTGGTAAAACTTAAGCGTTCAGGTGGTACGGTTGCCCACATACCATCATCTGCCTTCCTGGGTAGGTCTTCTACCAGGGGCAACCGAAGCTCTGTCACAAGTGCGGCGACCCCACACACTTCAGCGCAAACTGCACTGTGCAGAAGTGTGCATTGTGTGGGGATATCGGCCATCTTGCTGCATCTTGTGTGGAGATTAGGTGTCACCTGTGTGGTGAGTTAGGTCACCCATTCAGCCGTTGTCCTCGCTCCTTCGCTAACGCAGTCGTGACCCCGGTGGGAGAAAGCCGTGAGGCTGATTCTGCTGGGGAAGGGACTATCAGGGGTGAGGGAGCTGAGGGGCCAAGGAAGAAAAGCAATAAAAAGACGCCTGCACAGCTAAGGCGTCTAGACAAGCGCAGACAGGATAGGGAGCTGGGCGAGCCTCGTACTACTGGGGCGGCCCCTGTCCTGGATGCCAGTCTTGCTGCTGAGGCCCCGAGGGATGATGAGTTGGATGAGGAGGTCAGGAGTATCCACAGGGAGGAAAGTGCCACTGCCTCAGAGTCCTCCCATTGTGAAAGTATGGATGAGGATAATAGGCAGTGGCTAGAGGACAAGCGTAAGCTCGGCACCAAAAAGAAGAGAAAGAAGGGAGATAAAACATCTTCTCCCACTCTGACCAAGGTACCTAAGGAAGGAAAAACCGACTCCCCTCTGGTTGGTCTTTCTAACCGGTTCCAAGCCCTTGAAAACATCTCTTCCTCTGAGGAGGAAGCTGAGGGTGAGGTTCTGGCTTCGGCGGGGCTCACAGGGGACGCCGAGTCTCCTCCATCTGGGAATGTAAGATCCTTGGAGGGAGGGACTGGCCCAGAGTCCGGAGACGAGGACGAAAAAATTAAAAAACACGTGGGTATGGATACCTCATTGTCATTAAAGAGGGGGAAGGATTCCTCCTCTGAGGCAGAGGATAAGGGGAGTGGGAAAAAGAAAGCCATCTAACTCAATCACCAGTGATGGCGGTACCCACTCCGTTGACGCTGGCGTCCATTAATGTCGCCAGCATAAAGTCAAATACAGCTAGATTTGCGGCCTTTGATTTTCTCAGCCGGGTTGAAGCTGACATTTTCTTTTTGCAAGAGACCAGGCTGCCAAACATGGCAGATGTGCTTAAAGCTAAGAGGGAGTGGAGACTCGGGCCCTCCTATTGGTCTCTTGCGGCCGAGCCGTATAGCGGAGTGGCGGTCCTTTTTACCGCACCGGTGGAATGCCGACGGGTTATTGAGTTAGAAATGGGGAGGTGCCTGATCTTAGATGTCCTCATGAAGGGACAAGAGCTCCGGCTCATCAACATTTATGGTCCCCAATCTAAGTGGGACCGGAAGTGTCTCTTTATGAGGATCAAGCCCTACCTTTTTACAAGTCGGCAGGTTGTCTTTGGAGGGGACTTCAATGCTGTCACGAGGCCCCGAGATAGAGGAGGTTCCAGATACAAGCTGACTTATGATAGCGTCGCCCTTAATAGTATAGCTAGTGAGGCTCGCCTGGTGGATGTCCACATTCGGCACACCCCAGGCCACGAGGGGTTCATCTATCATAGAGGTAACTGTAGGTCCAGAATAGATAGGTTTTATTTAAAGGAGGAAGCTGTCTCTTCAGCAGTGTCTGTTGTTGAGGTGGAGTTCTCCGACCACTGTTTAATTTTGTTTTCTCTGAATGTTACAGAGACCCTCCGGATTGGAAGAGGCTTTTGGAGGCTCAATTCGTCTCTCTTGGAAGAAGCGGAGATAAGACAGTCCTTTGAGGAATTTCTTCAGCGCCAGGTACCATTACTGGATCTTTGTAGTAGTAAGTCAGAGTGGTGGGAGATGTTTAAGGAAAGGGTGGCGAGATTCTTCCGCCAGCTCTCGAGCCTCAGGAGTCTGAACAGGTACCGTCTGTATCAGGGTCTGAGGAGGAAACTCGAGCATCTTGTCTCAACTGGAGGTAGCCGCGAGGAGATCTCCAGAGTGAAATCTTTGCTTATGAGGTGTCAGTACGATAGACACGCATCTTTGGTTTTTGAGAGGGATTACGGGAAGTACCGCTCACCCGACCCTTACAGAAACTGCAGGATGTCAGTGAATAGTAAAGTGGTTACAGGACTGGTCGACACTGCGGGGTCCCTGAGACGATCCAGATCAGGGATCCTGGAGGTTGTCAGATCCTTCTACTCGCACCTCTTGGGGAAGAGGGATCTTGATTGGGATGAGATGTCGGCTTTCCTGGCTGAAGCTGTCCCCGAACCAGGGGTAGACCCCTCTCTTGACGTTTTGACAGAAATGATCAGTGAAGAGGAAGTTCAGTTGGCGATTGAAGGGCTTGCCCCCAAAAAATCGCCTGGTCCAGATGGCTTAACATCTGAATTCTATAAGACCTTTAAGGACGTTTTGGTTCCCCTCTTGACTGAGGTATTCAATGAGTGTCTTTCCTCGGGCACTCTGCCGAAGTCAATGAGGAGGTCTGCTCTGATCATCTTGTCAAAGGGTAAGGACCCGTCTTGCATTGGGAACTGGCGTCCCATAGCGCTTCTCAATGCAGACAGGAAGGTTCTGGCAAAGGTGCTGTTTAATCGGCTGGTGAAATTTGCACCCCGACTCCTTTCGGGGGCCCAGCATTGCTCTGTTCCAGGCCGCAGCACATTTAGTGCTGTGCTCAGTGTCCGAGAGGCAGTGGAGCAGGGTAGGGCTGGTCACTGGAAGGGGTACATGCTGTCACTGGACCAGGCAAAAGCGTTTGATCGGGTTAATCATGAGTACCTCTGGTCCGTCCTTCTGAGATATGGCCTGCCCGGGGGGTTTGTTGATTGGCTTAAGACCTTGTACAGTGGGGCAGAGAGTTTCCCGCTTGTGAATGGTTGGATTGGCAGCTCTTTTGAGGTTGGGTCCGGTGTTCGCCAGGGTTGTCCCTTGAGCCCGCTGCTGTACGTGTTTGCGATTGACCCTCTTCTTAGGAGGGTGGAGCGTGGACCGTTGGCCGGGATCGGGATGGACCGGGCAGCACCGGAAGCCACTCTGAGGGTGGTGGTGTATGCCGATGATGTCACTGTGTTTGTTTCCTCTCATGAGGAGGCAGGGTGGCTGATGTCAGAGGTAGATCGCTACTCGGAGGCATCCGGGTCCAAGATCAACCGGGATAAGTGTGAGAGTCTCTGGCTGGGAGGAGGAGATCCTGGTTTTGATCTCCCGGACACCCTTCCGGGACCCAAAGTCTCTGCAAAAGTCCTTGGCATCGAATTTGGCCAGGGGGATTACCCCAAACAAAATTGGGACAGCAGGCTAGAGATCGCCACTCAGAAGGTGAACCAATGGAAGGGTTGGTCTTTGACCCTAAGGGAAAGGGTAAACCTGATCAAAACTTACCTGCTCCCTTTACTGATTTATCTTGGCAGTGTATGCATCTTGCCGGAATCTCTCTGGACTCGGGTCTACAGTTTGTTCTTCCAACTGTTATGGGGGAATAGACTGAACCTGGTCAAGAGGGAGGTTACTTACCGTACGAGGAGACTAGGAGGGTTGGGTATGGTCAACCCTGTGGTATTCCTTGTGGATACCTTCATTAAGATCAATATCGCAAACCTCTGGAAAGAGAGGGCTCCTCCCTGTAGGGGATGGTTTCAGCCTTTCTTCCAGGAATGGGAGACAGGAGGGCAAGTGAAGGATCTTCGCACACCGCATGGACATCTTCCGGCTTACGCTACCTTGGTTCTGAAGGTAATTCGTCGGTGGGGTCTGGGAATGTGGGAGATCAGGACTCTGCCAAGGAAACTCCTTGACAATAGGGTTCTGTTGACCCATTTCCAGAGGCCTCTGGCGCTCAGGGACTGCCCAAGTTGGGATCTTGGGGTGGGTTTGCATCTTTTGAATTCTATCAGGATCCCCTTGAAGTTTTGGGACTTAGCTTGGCGCTGCTTCCATGGGAAACTGTGTGTGAGGGACAATCTGAAGTGTAGGAGCTCTGAGGACAGGAATTGTCCTCGGGAGCATTGTGGTACCTTGCTGGAAAGCATGGACCACTTCCTGCTTCATTGTCCCTTCAACACAGAGGTGTACAACAGGGTGGGCGCCTTCATTGGCTGGTCTCAGCTGGCCGGTCTCTCCTATGCGGAATGGGCCTATGGAGCATTCGGAGACCTTGGTGGTCGGGACTGCTGCACCTTATTTCTAGTTAGCGCAGTGGTTAGGTATCACACGTGGAACGCACGGTGCTTAGTATCGACGCAACGAAAAATCCTCCCAGTGGAAGATGTGTTTAGGACCATACTCGGTGACCTGGTGAAGGTGCGCTCTCTGGAGTATGGGAGACTGGGCGCACGGAGGGCCGCTCTCCTCTGGAGGGGTTTTTCTCTTAGTGTGCCCTAGTCTGGTCATCTCCTTTCCTGGTGGTGGGCTGCTGCTGACACTGTAGATTTTTGTTTTGTTTGATCATTATACAGTGATGTAGGGCTGCAGGCGCCGAACTTGGGCTTCGTGATGTGTAATTATTGTGGTATGTGCTGCTGTATATAATGTATATATTGTATATAGGGATATAGAATTGGGTGTAGGTGTTAGGTTGGGTGGTGGGAAAAGGGGGGAGGTGGGATTATCTTGTGGGACTATGGGACACTGGGTTGTTTGGGGGAAAACTGGCACTGCCTGATCTGGCCTATGGACGTTGGACATGGACTGAGGCATGAGACGCAGGACCAGCTCTCAGGTCAGTGCGGGGTGTTGGGAATGGAGGATATCTTAGTATTGTATATATTTGTAGTTATTTTATTTAACCCCTTCCCGACCTTTGACGCCACGTAGGCGTCATGAAAGTCGGTGCCAATCCGACCCATGACGCCTATGCGGCGTCATGGAAAGATCGCGTCCCTGCAGATCGGGTGAAAGGGTTAACTCCCATTTCACCCGATCTGCAGGGACAGGGGGAGTGGTAGTTTAGCCCAGGGGGGGTGGCTTCACCCCCTCGTGGCTACGATCGCTCTGATTGGCTGTTGAAAGTGAAACTGCCAATCAGAGCGATTTGTAATATTTCACCCATTATAACGGGTGAAATATTACAATCCAGCCATGGCCGATGCTGAAATATCATCGGCCATGGCTGGAAATACTAGTGTGCCCCCACCCCACCCCTCCGATCGCCCCCCCACCCCCCCGATCTGGCCGGTACACTGCTCCGGCTCCCCTCCGCCCTGTGCTCCGCTCCCCCCCGTGCTCGTGTCCGCTCCCCCCGTGCTCCAATCACCCCCCCGTGCTCCAATCACCCCCCCTGCACTCCGATCCACCCCCCCCCCCGTGCTCCGTTCCACCCCCCCGTGCTCCATTCCAGCCCCCCCGTGCTCCGTTCCACGCCCCCCGCGCTCCGTTCCACCCCTCCCGCGCTCCGATTCCCCCCCCCGTGCTCCGATCCCCCCCCCCGTGCTCCGATCCCCCCCCCCGTGGTCCCCCCCCACCCTATCATACTTACCGATCCAGCCGTGGTCCCGTCCGTCTTCTCCCGGGCGCCGCCATCTTCCAAAATGGCGGGCGCATGTGCAGTGCGCCCGCCGAATCTGCCGGCCGGCAGATTCGTTCCAAAGTGCATTTTGATCACTGAGATATAATCTATCTCAGTGATCAAAATAAAAAAAATAATAAATGACCCCCCCCCCTTTGTCACCCCCATAGGTAGGGACAATAAAAAAATAAAGAAATTTTTTTTTTTCCACTAATGTTAGAATAGGGTTAGGGTTAGGGGTAGGGTTAGGGTTAGGGGTAGGGTTAGGGGTAGGGTTAGGGTTAGGGGTAGGGGTAGGGTTAGGGGTAGGGGTAGGGTTAGGGGTAGGGTTAGGGTTAGGGCTAGGGTTAGGGGTAGGGTTAGGGGTAGGGTTAGGGTTAGGAATGTGCACACGTATTCTGGTCCTCTGCGGATTTTTCCGCTGCGGATTTGATAAATCCGCAGTGCTAAACCGCTGCGGATTTATGGCGGATTTACCGCGTTTTTTTCTGCGCATTTCACTGCGGTTTTACAATTGCGATTTTCTATTGGAGCAGTTGTAAAACCGCTGCGGAATCCGCACAAAGAAGTGACATGCTGCGGAATGTAAACCGCTGCGTTTCCGTGCAGTTTTTCCGCAGCATGTGTACAGCGATTTTTGTTTCCCATAGGTTTACATTGAACTGTACACTCATGGGAAACTGCTGCGGATCCGCAGCGTTTTCCGCAGCGTGTGCACATACCTTTAGAATTAGGCTATGTGCACACGGTGCGGATTTGGCTGCGGATTCGCAGCAGTGTTCCATCAGGTTTACAGTACCATGTAAACATATGAAAAACCAAATCCGCTGTGCCCGTGATGCGGAAAATACCGCGCGGGAACGCTGCGTTGTATTTTCCGCAGCATGTGAATTCTTTGTGCGGATTCCGCAGCGTTTTACACCTGTTCCTCAATAGGAATCCGCAGGTGAAATCCGCACAAAAAACACTGGAAATCCGCGGAAAATCCGCAGGTAAAACACAGTGCCTTTTACCCGCAGATTTTTCAAAAATGGTGCGGAAATATCTCACACGAATCCGCAACGTGGGCACATAGCCTTAGGGTTAGGGTTGGAATTAGTGTTGTGGTTAGGGGTGTGTTGGGGTTAGGGTTGTGATTAGGATTATGGCTACAGTTGGGATTAGGGTTAGGGGTGTGTTGGGGTTAGTGTTGGAGTTAGAATTGAGGGGTTACCACTGTTTAGGCACATCAGGGGTCTCCAAACGCAACATGGCGCCACCATTGATTCCAGCCAATCTCGTATTCAAAAAGTCAAATGGTGCTCCCTCACTTCCGAGCCCTGACGTGTGCCCAAACAGTGGTTTACCCCCACATATGGGGTACCAGCATACTCAGGACAAACTGCGCAACAATTACTGGGGTCCAATTTCTCCTGTTACCCTTGTGAATCTAAAAAAATGCTTGCTAAAACATAATTTTTGAGGAAAGAAAAATGATTTTTTATTTTCACGGATCTGTGTTGTAAACGTCTGTGAAGCACTTGGGGGTTCAAAGTGCTCACCACATATCTAGATAAGTTCCTTGGGGGGTCTAGTTTCTAAAATGGGGTCACTTGTGGGGGGTTTCTACTGTTTAGGCACACCAGGGGCTCTGCAAACGCAACGTGACACCCGCAGACCATTCCATCAAAGTCTGCATTTCAAAAGTCACTACTTCCCTTCTGAGCCCCGACGTGTGCCCAAACAGTGGTTTACCCCCACATATGGGGTATCAGCGTACTCAGGAGAAACTGGACAACAACTTTTGGGGTCCAATTTCTCCTGTAACCCTTGGGAAAATAAAAAATTCTGGGCTAAATAATTATTTTTGAGGAAAGAAAACGTATTTATTATTTTCACGGCTCTGCATTATAAACTTCTATGAAGCACTTGGGGGTTCAAAGTGCTCACCACACATCTAGATAAGTTCCTTTCAGGGTCTAGTTTCCAAAATGGGGTCACTTGTGGGGGGTTTCTACTGTTTAGGCACATCAGGGGCTCTGCAAACGCAACGTGACGCCCGCAGAGCATTCCATCAAAGTCTGCATTTCAAAACGTCACTACTTCAATTCCAAGCCCCGGCATGTGCCCAAACAGTAGTTTACCCCCACATATGGGGTATCACCGTACTCAGGAGAAACTGGACAACAAATATTGGGGTCAAATTTCTCCTGTTACCCTTGGGAAAAATAAAAAACTCTGGGCTAAATAATTATTTTTGAGGAAAGAAAACGTATTTATTATTTTCACGGCTCTGCATTATAAACTTCTATGAAGCACTTGGGGGTTCAAAGTGCTCACCACACATCTAGATAAGTTCCTTTGGGGGTCTAGTTTCCAAAATGGGGTCACTTGTGGGGGGTTTCTACTGTTAAGCCACATCAGGGGCTCTGCAAACGCAACGTGACGCCCACAGAGCATTCCATCAAAGTCTGCATTTCAAAACGTCACTACTTCACTTCCGAGCCCCGGCATGTGCCCAAACAGTGATTTACCCCCACATATGGGGTATCAGCGTACTCAGGAGAAACTGGACAACAACTTTTGGGGTCAAATTTCTCCTGTTACCCTTGGGAAAATAAAAAATTGCAGGCTAAAAGATCATTTTTGAGAAAATAATTTTTTTTTTTTTTTTCATGGCTCTGCGTTATAAACTTCTGTGAAGCACTTGGGGGTTCAAAGTCCTCACCACACATCTAGATTAGTTCCTTTGGGGGTCTAGTTTCTAAAATGGTGTCATTTCTGGGGGATCTCCAATGTTTAGGCACACAGGGGCTCTCCAAACGTGACATGGTGTCCGCTAATGATTGGAGCTAATTTTCCATTTAAAAAGCCAAATGGCGTGCCATCCCTTCCGAGCCCTGCCGTGCGCCCAAACAGTGGTTTACCCCCACATATGGGGTATCAGCGTACTCAGGACAAACTGGACAACAATATTTGGGGTCCAATTTCTCCTATTATCCTTGGCAAAATAGGAAATTCCAGGCTAAAAAATCATTTTTGAGGAAAGAAAAATTATTTTTTATTTTCATGGCTCTGCGTTATAAACTTCTGTGAAGCACCTGGGGGTTTAAAGTGCTCAATATGCATCTAGATAAGTTCCTTGGGGGGTCTAGTTTCCAAAATGGGGTCACTTGTGCGGGAGCTCCAATGTTTAGGCACACAGGGGCTCTCCAAACGCGACATGGTGTCCGCTAACAATTGGAGCTAATTTTCCATTCAAAAAGTCAAATGGCGCGCCTTCTCTTCCGAGCCCTGCCGAGTGCCCAAACAGTGGTTTACCCCCACATATGAGGTATCGGCGTACTCGGGAGAAATTGCCCAACAAATTTTATGATCCATTTTATCCTACTGCCCATGTGAAAATGAAAAAATTGAGGCGAAAAGAATTTTTTTGTGAAAAAAAAGTACTTTTTCATTTTTACAGATCAATTTGTGAAGCACCTGAGGGTTTAAAGTGCTCACTAGGCATCTAAATTAGTTCCTTGGGGGGTCTAGTTTCCAAAATGGGGTCACTTGTGGGGGAGCGCCAATGTTTAGGCACACAGGAGCTATCCAAACGCGACATGGTGTCCGCTAACGATGGAAATAATTTTTCATTCAAAAAGTCAAATGGCGCTCCTTCCCTTCCGAGCCTTACCATGTGCCCAAACAGTGGTTTACCTCCACATGTGAGGTATTGGTGTACTCAGGAGAAATTGCCCAACACATTTTAGGATCCATTTTATCCTGTTGCCCATGTGAAAATGAAAAAATTGAGGCTAAAAGAATTTTTTTGTGAAAAAAAAGTACTTTTTCATTTTTACGGATCAATTTGTGAAGCACCTGGGGGTTCAAAGTGCTCACTATGCATCTAGATAAGTTCCTTGGGGCGTCTAGTTTCCAAAATGGGGTCACTTGTGGGGGAGCTCCAATTTTTAGGCACACGGGGGCTCTCCAAACGTGACATGGTGTCCGCTAAAGAGTGGAGCCAATTTTTGATTCAAAAAGTCAAATGGCGCTCCTTCCCTTCCAAGCCCTGCCGTGCGCCAAAACAGTGGTTTACCCCCACATATGAGGTATCAGCGTACTCAGGACAAATTGGACAACAACTTTCGTGGTTCAGTTTCTCCTTTTACCATTGGGAAAATAAAAAAATTGTTGCTAAAAGATAATTTTTGTGACTAAAAAGTTAAATGTTCATTTTTTCCTTCCATGTTGCTTCTGCTGCTGTGAAGCACCTGAAGGGTTAATAAACTTCTTGAATGTGGTTTTGAGTACCTTGAGGGGTGCAGTTTTTAGAATGGTGTCACTTTTGGGTATTTTCAGCCATATAGACCCCTCAAACTGACTTCAAATGTGAGGTGGTCCCTAAAAAAAATGGTTTTGTAAATTTCGTTGTAAAAATGACAAATCGCTGGTCGAATTTTAACCCTTATAACTTCCTAACAAAAAAAAATTTTGTTTCCAAAATTGTGCTGATGTAAAGTAAACATGTGGGAAATGTTATTTATTAACTATTTTGTGTCACATATCTCTCTGGTTTAACAGAATAAAAATTCAAAATGTGAAAATTGCGAAATTTTCAAAATTTTCGCCAAATTTCCGTGTTTATCACAAATAAATGCAGAATTTATTGACCTAAATTTACCACTAACATGAAGCCCAATATGTCACGAAAAAACAATCTCAGAACCGCTAGGATCCGTTGAAGCGTTCCTGAGTTATTACCTCATAAAGGGACACTGGTCAGAATTGCAAAAAACGGCAAGGTCTTTAAGGTCAAAATAGGCTGGGTCTTGAAGGGGTTAAAAAAAAAAAAAAAAAAGTTCATGTATATAGTTTTTGTTTGCCATTGTTTATTTTATTTGTTATTATTATTTTTGTTTGGTGACCGGACCAGAAGGTCAAAGTAGTTATTCTGTATATACTGTATAATATGTGTGAGAGGAGAGAATGAGCGGCTGGACCAGTGTTCAGTATACTGATTATTTTCTGGCTAATATTTTTGTTATGTTTTCTGCTATTATTATTGTTATGTTTTTCATTTTTATAATAAAAGATCTACAGGATGTAACTCAGGATCAGTGATGTATGTACACAGTGACTGCACCAGCAGAATAATGAGTGCAGCTCCGGGATATAATACAGGATGTAACTCAGGATCAGTAATGTAATGTATATAAAGAGTGACTGCACCAGCAGAACAGTGAGTGCAGTTCTGGGATATAATACAGGATGTAACTCAGGATCAGTAATGTAATTTACTGTATGTACACAGTGACTGCACCAGCAGAATAATGAGTGCAGCTCTGGGGTATACTACAGGATGTAACTCAGGATCAGTAAGGTAATTTACTGTATGTACACAGTGACTGCACCAGTAGAATAATGAGTGCAGCTCTGGAGTATAATACAGGATGTAACTCAGGATCAGTACTGTAATGTACAGTCATGGCCAGAAGTTTTGAGAATGAGACAAATATTAATTTTTCCAAAGTCTACTGCTTCATTTTTTCTAATGGCAATTTGCACATACTCCTGAATGTCAGAGTGATCAGCTTAACAGCAATTACTGTACTTGCAAAGTCAATATTTGCCCAGAGAATGAACTTTAACCCCCAAAACACATTGCAACATAATTGCAGTCCTGCCTTAAAAGGAGCAGCTAACTTCGTTTTAGTGATTGATCCAGTAACACAGGTGTGGGTGTTGATGAGGACAGGGCTGGTGATCAATCAGTCATGATTAAGTAAGAATGACATCACTGGACACTTTAAAAGGAGGCTGGTGCTTGGTATCATTGTTTCTCTTCAGTTAACCATGGTTATCTCTAAAGAAACACGTGCAGCCATCATTGCACTGCACAAAAATGGCCTAACAGGGAAAAGTATCGCAGCTACAAAGATTGCACCTCAGTCAACAATCTATCGCATCATCAAGAACTTCAAGGAGAGAGCTTCCATTGTTGTCAAAAAGGCTCCAGGGCACCCAAGAAAGACCAGCAAGCGCCAGGACTGTATCTTAAAACTGTTTCAGCTGCGGGATCGGACTACCAGCAGTGCCGAGCTTGCTCAGGAATGGCAGCAGGCTGGTGGGAGTGCTTCTGCACGCACTGTGAGGCGGAGACTCTTTGAGCAAGGCCTGGTTTCAAGGAGGGCAGCAAAGAAGCCACTTCTCTCCAGAAAAAAACATCATGGACCGACTGATATTGTGCAAAAGGTACAGGGAGTGCACTGCTGAGGACTGGGGCAAAGTCATTTTCTCTGATGAATCCCCTTTTCGATTGTTTAGGACATCTGGAAAACAGCTTATTCGGAGAAGAAGAGGTGAGCGCTACCACCAGTCTTGTCTCATGCCAACTGTAAAGCATCCTGAAACCATTCATGTGTGGGGTTGCTTCTCAGCCAAAGGAATCGGCTCACTCACAGTCTTGCCTAAAAACACAGCCATGAATAAAGAATGGTACCAGAATGTCCTCCAAGAGCAACTTCTCCCAACCGTCCAAGAGCAGTTTGGCGCCCAACAATGCCTTTTCCAGCATGATGGAGCACCTTGCCATAAAGCAAAGGTAATAACTAAATGGCTCATGGAACAAAACATAGAGATTTTGGGTCCATGGCCTGGAAACTCCCCAGATCTTAATCCCATTGAGAACTTGTGGTCAATCATCAAGAGACGGGTGGACAAACAAAAACCAACAATATCTGGCAAAATGCAAGCATTGATTATGCAAGAATGGACTGCTATCAGTCAGGATTTGGTCCAGAAGTTGATTGAGAGCATGCCAGGGAGAATTGCCGAGGTCTTGAAGAAGAAGGGTCAACACTGCAAATATTGACTTGCTGCATTAACTCATTCTAACTGTCAATATAACCTATTGGTACTCATAATATGATTGCAATTATATTTCTGTATGTGATATAAACATCAGACAAACACTAATAAAAACCAGAGGGCAGCAGATCATGTGAAAATATAATTTTGGTGTCATTCTCAAAACTTCTGGCCATGACTGTATGTGCACAGTGACTGCACCAGCAGAATAGTGACTGCAGCTCTGGGGTATAATACAGGATGTAACTGTAACACCCCAGGTAACCGGTTGTTACAGTAGCATTGTTTTCCTCACAGGGAGAGTGATGCCATGCTTGGAAGCGAGGAAGGATCCCTTTAGCAGGTAACCAGCACATACAACACTGTTCTGACTCCAGGCCAGAAGGGGGAGCTCTGAACTCGGATTCAGGGGAACTTCCTTAGATAGATATACCTTGGTCTGGAGGAGGAGTTAAAGGGAACCTGTCACCCCGAAAATCGCGGGTGAGGTAAGCCCACCGGCATCAGGGGCTTATCTACAGCATTCTGTAATGCTGTAGATAAGCCCCTGATGTTACCTGAAAGAGGAGAAAAAGACGTTAGATTATACTCACCCAGGGGCGGTCCCGCTGCTGGTCCGGTCGGATGGGTGTCTCAGGTCCGCTGCGGCGCCTCCCATCTTCATTCCAAGACGTCCTCTTCTGATCTTCAGCCACGGCTCCGGTGCAGGCGTACTTTGTCTGCCCTGTTGAGGGCAGAGCAAAGTACTGCAGTGCGCAGGCGCCGGACGTCTCTGACCTTTCCGGCGCCTGCGCACTGCAGTACTTTGTTCTGCCCTCAACAGGGCAGACAAAGTACGTCTGCGCCGGAGCCGTGGCTGAAGATCAGAAGAGGACGTCTTGGAATGAAGATGGGAGGCGCCGCAGCGGACCAGAGACGCCCATCCGACCAGACCAACAGCGGGACCGCCCCTGGGTGAGTATAATCTAACGTCTTTTTCTCCTCTTTCAGGTAACATCGGGGGCTTATCTACAGCATTACAGAATGCTGTAGATAAGACCCTGATGCCGGTGGGCTTACCTCACCCGCGATTTTCGGGGTGACAGGTTCCCTTTAAGTCAGTCTGTCAGAGACAGGGAAGGAGTTCAGATTGTTACAAGGGAGAGAGCAGAGTGGAAGCAGACAGAGAAAGTCTGATAGGAAAGCTGGGGCTGTGCAGCCACGTGAGGTGCTGCAGCTCCTCGAAGCTGCGACTGAGCTTCCTCCACGCTGAAACACAGAATTCTGGTAGCCAGAAGACCGAAGTTGTGGGGGTAACTTCATGCCCCACAACAGAAACCGGCGGACAGCAGGATTTCAAGTCACCTATCCACCATTCACACCCAAAGGCACAGTAACACATAGAGCTCAGGTCATAGTTAGAGATCCTGTTAAAAGGCTCGCATTACCTGCCATGCGGGTTAGTGTCCTACCTAAAGGGGGACGGAGAGAAAGTGAGAACCTTGTGTGAGGCCTAAGGCAGCAAGGGACTACAACACAGCGCTAGAAATAAGGCTTCCGATTCCACCTTGCTAAGGGGATTCCTGAGTTGCTTCCAGGCTGGCCGGGGCACACCAACACCCGCGATCTGGACCCTGGACTGTGGCTGCTTTGCATCAGTAAAGAGGTAAAGAGACTGCAACTTGTGTCCTCTGTTTCTTTCTACTACACCGGGAGCCCTGGGGACCAAGCTTCACCGGTGGGAAGCCATACCATCCCTGCTGCCATAACATCACCCCAGTGGACCCCTTTAAGCAGCATCGGTCATCCCTGACCGAATACCACAGGTGGCGTCACGAACAAACTTTATAAACTTTATTTCCCATTTGCTCTAACCCATTTTATTGGATGCCCAGGGCCACAGAGCGGGTCGCTGCCGCCGTGACTTCCCCTTTAATGACCACTGAACCCGGTGCCGAGTACCCCTAGGCCCTGGCGGGGCGCTCCATAACTCAGGATCAGTACAGGATCAGTAATGTATTGTATGTACACAGTGACTGCATCAGCAGAATAGTGAACACAGCTCTGGTGTATAATACAGGATGTAACTCAGGATCAGTAATATATGTACACAGTGACTGCACCAGCAGAATAGTGAGTGCAGCTCTGGAGTATAATACCGGATGTAACTCAGGATCAGTAATGTAATATATGTACACAGTGACTGCAACAGCAGAATAGTGAGTGCAGCTCTGGAGTATAATACATGGGCATTGTATTTTACGGACTATAAGCACTTAGGTTTTAGAGGAGGAAATTAGGGGGAAAAAATTGAAGCAAAAAAATGTGGTCAGTTCTGTTATTCCCTATCCTGATATATATGGTCGCCTCATCCCCACCTTGATACACATGGCCCCCTCATCCCTACCCAGATATGCATGGCCCCCTCATCCCTATCTGGTATGCATGGATCCCTCATCCCTATCCTGGAATGCATGGTCCCCTCAATCCTATCCTGGTGTTCATGGCCCCCTCATCCCTATCCTGGTATACATGGACCCCTCATCCCTATCCTGGTGCGCATGGCCCCCTTATCCCTATCCTGGTGTGCATAGCCCCCTCATCCCTATTCTGGTGTGCATGGCCCAGTCATTCCTACCCTGGTAGGAATGGTCCCCCTCATCCCTATACTGACAGGAATGATCACCCTGATCCCTATCCTAGTATGCATGGGCCCCATCTCGTCTAAATATGCATGGCCTCATCCCTATCCTGGTATGCTGAGCCTCCATCTCGTCCTAGTATGCATGGTCCCATCCCTATTCTGGTATGATTGGACCCATCCTTATAATTGCCACACCCATCCCATCGTCATCCTGAAATGCATGACCCCATCAGAAAACATAAAAAACCCCAAACAATTACACTTACCTTACCGGCGCTCCCTCGCAGCATCTTGTTCCGGTGCCAGCAGCTGCTTTATGGTTGTGAGCAGTGCATGGCAGGGACGTCATGCGCTATTCACAAGCAGAACACAGCTACCGGAATACTCAGTGCTCTGCATGTCGGGACTGTGCGCGCAGAGAGCAGTGAGTATTCATTACTCTTCAGTAGCTCGCACAGTGTCAGCCACCGGGGGATGGGAATGGTGGGCTTGAGTGTGGGGTGGTGGTTAGTTTAGTCTTGTATATATTTGTATAGTTTGTGGTTATTTTATATATTAAAAAAAAAGTTTATGTTCATAGGTTTTGTTTGCTAATGTTTATTTTATTTGTTTATTATTTGGT